>NC_056729.1:1515553629-1515913954 GCF_019279795.1 Protopterus annectens | reverse complement strand
TGACATGTACAATGAGGCTATTGTGTGGTACATCCGAATGCGTGGGTTCTGCTTCTGGATATTACACTTCATCATACACCATCCAGTGTATGCAACAGAGACGTTGCTGGGTCTGGGATATGTTGCTATGCACATGTTTGCCTGTGTTTCAGGTATCTTGCTTCCTTACTGTTGTTATGTCAGCACAGCTACCCGGCTATGTACTGTCACTACTGCTTGTGACCATTATGGTTGGCACCTTTTCCAATGCCCATAGTGGGGCATGTTATGTGGGCACTTCGAAATTTGCAGGACTACACATACTCAGGGCTAGTGCAGTTGACAGAACTTCACTTGTTTGCCATACTATGAGCTTATTCTGTAAGCGTTTGGGTTCCTTATTTATTTTCTTATGCCATGTCTGTGTTCCATATCGTAATGTATATGTTTTATGCTACTATTTACATGTATATTGCGGGAATTTGCGTGGCAGGGGATCGGAGGTCATTTTCCATTTTACGATTGTTGCAGGGACACGACTGTCCAATCAGGGACTGTCCATGGCACATTGGGACAGCAGGTAACCCTGGTGACCATGCCCATGTCGCTACTGGGGTTTCCACCTTTTCCATTTTCCGATCTGGGATATTTCCGGGACTCACATCTGACTTTACAGGCCGACACATACAAGCGGTCACTATATAGCATGGAAATTCACTTGCTTGCCTAAATAATATGCTTATTATTGTGGCAATTTCCTTACTTATTCTGTTTTGTGTCATTTAGGTATTTCTGTTACAGAAATAACCAATTCATGCTACCATTACATTAAATACGGGATATCATTGTGTCCTACAATCGTAGCACATCAGCCATTTCTAATCGTTTTTCGGGACACAACTGTCCATGGAGTGACTGCCCCAACCAAAGTGGGACAGGTGGTGACCTTAGTCGCTGCTCCTATGTCAGTGCGGCGCGCTGACATGCGGCTGTACACCTTCTCTGAGTGTAAACACTGACAGTGCATTGCGGGACGAACGCGGTCTTATGCGTATCCTTTGCTCCTTGGACGGGTACACTTATGCCTTCGTGGCTTCTATTTGCTTCTCCATTAATTTGGGACGGGGACTATGTTGCATACTGTACATGCGTTTCATTCTGCACAGGACCTGGCTGCTGCCATTACTATTGTGGGCGGACCATGGCTGTCAGCACATTAGGTTGCTCACCTCATGCTGGCTTAGACACGCCTCCAGACGCATCCTACCTGGGCTCGCTCACGTACACTACGCACGTGTCTGTGATTCCGGTGCACTCTCATTAATATGTATATGGCGTTACTGCGCCGGATATTCCATGCACCGCCGGCGCAGGCCTTACGCCGGCCTTGCGCCGAGCTTCATGAATCCCGGGGTATATGAATGCACATACTATTATCACTGCAAATAATGCTTCTTACTGATAACATTGCAATTTTTACAGTTTTAATTGCAGTTATTGTTCACAAATATTTACTTTTGGTAATGTTATCCTTTTAAAGTTTATTTGTCAGAAAATGCTCTGGGATGCAAGATGTGTGTAGGCTGCCAAAAGTGTGACATTCCATACTGCTTAGGTGTTAATGAAATAATTTACACTTATTCTAACTTATTTATTCTAATTCTGTCAAAGTTCAGTGACTGTTTTTAGTTATAACAGGAGCACACCACCACTTACTTGTTGTGTAACACTGTTATCATCTCTTTTAAGAGACCTTAATTTAGCACTAGGTGCTGCACTGCTGTAAACTATGGCACTAACTGTCATGACTGCAACTGAAAAGGCTAGCATGTTAGTCTGAGTGGCTCTATAGGTAACATGTCCGTCTGTTGTGCTAAAAGATCAGAATAGCTCCAGTTTCTATTCCATCCAACTAATTAGTTTCCTTTTTCATTTAATGACATTCTAGTGCAGCATTAAGGGGGATAAACTGCAGAGTGTGTCATCCTCTGAACGGGACATTAAACCAAGCACATCTGCCTGAGTTGGTGGCAGCTCAGATGAATATAAAAAATCATACAACATTTATTAAAAAATGTAGGGGAATTTCCCTGGTGTCCTTGCCAAAATTCCCTTAGTCTGTAGAAGTACTCTCCAATATCTCCCCTGAAAAGAAGCCACCAGTCTAGTTTGACTAACCCAATAAAAAAGAATCTTCTTCTTTTTTTGGCTTTTCCCAGTTAGGGGTCACCACAGCGGATCACCTGTCTGTTCATGATTGGCAGTGGAGTTTTACAGTGTTGAGTTGCCAGCCTGGTGCCCAACCTTCCACAGAAGGCACACACATGCACACACTCATGCCTAGGGCCAATTTAGAGGGTCCAATCCACCTACAGCATGTCTTTGGGATGTAGGAGGAAACTAGAGAACCCAGAGGAAACCCATGCGACCACAGGGAGGAAATGCAGATTCCACACAGGGGCACCCCGGCTGAGAATCAAATCGGAGAATCTCTTGCTGTAAGGTGGCAACACTAACCGCTGCACCACCCCTGCCACCCAACCCAATAAAAAAGAATAAATAAAGAAAAATAAATATAAACATTTTATATTCAACCAACAATAGCACCTTTTTCTTGGTGAAGCATGAAGATTGTCTTTAGAATTCCTTATTAGCTGGCAATATCTGATATAACTCATTTAAATGGTTATTGATCAGATCCAGTTCCTAAACAACAGAAGCAGTACCAGTTCAGTTCAGAGGAGAAGAGACAAATACCTTTATTATAAAAGTGGTTGCCAAGTCGGACTAGAAATGGCCAGGTACTGTTATTAGTCAGACGCACACACCTGACTCATATCTTTCAACCTCTTAGAACAAGAAATCTGGGCAAAGCCATAAATAATGTGGGTGGGGGGCAAAGGCTCAAAAATAGAGACACTTTTTAAATAGTACTCTTACAAACTTAGAAAGTTGATAGAATATTAGGTTTTGCATTAACACGAATTGTCTTTCTTTTTTTTTTTATTCAAAGAATTTTATTCAGAAAATTTTTTTTTTTAAAGCAATACATAGTAAATACAACAGATTAAATAAAAATGAATTGAATGAACTATTTACAGAATATACAATGGCCTCAGATCAGACAGAGTCAAAAGGAATACAAACATAGCTACACAGGCAAATAATAAAGGTTATTGTACAAGCATTAACAAATTATAACTTGCATTCTTGCTTCCTCTTTTCTTATGAAGATAAAATTGTGTCCATTTTGAATGTCTCTATTAGGGAGAGAACTTTCTCCCAAGGATTGTTAGTCCATTTCTTCAGAAAGATCCTCATTTCCTTGACTTTAATTTCCAACAGTGTTACTTCTTTCAATAGAGTAAGAAAATCATCAATTGTTGGGATGATAGAGGAGTTCCATTTCCTAGAGATGCATTTTTTTGAGAGAGCCATTATAGTCCAAAGAAGATAAAGTTCCTTCTTTTTCATAGTAGTGGTTTCAATTTTATTCAGAAGAATTAATGACTTTGACAAAATGAAACAGTCAGTAAAAATGGCTTGCAGAAATTCACCAATATCCTCCCAAACTTTTTTAATATGAATAAAGTCATATATAATATGTGACCAATCAGCATTACATTTTAGATTACATCTCCAGCATATTGCCTCATTAGTATTTTTAAAACTAGCTATTTTATTAGGGGTGTAAAGGCTCTATTCAAGAATTTCCATGCAAAGATTCTCCAACTTTGCATATTTGAAGTTAACTTAATAGAATATAGTATGTTTATGTTTGATTCCTTAGATAACAACAATGAACAATCTTTATTGATAAAATTTTTGGTTAGAATTTGTTTTGTAACACATAATAATTTTATATAACTTTGAAGTTAAATTTGTCCAATTAAAGTCTCTGTATAATGCTTCATGTAGATAAAATATACATTTAGGTATGGAGTTAAATGAAGAATTTTCTATTGTTCTACAAATATCTTGCACATATGGTACCAGACTATTAAGGACTAACCAGTCACTACTTGATAGATTGAATGTATTAATTATCTGATTGACATTCATGACTGTTAGATTTTCTATACATTGATACCAACATGAGAAATTATTTCCTTTCCATGAGTTAAGAGTATTTATGGAAATGTTATTAACAAAGTTTTTTGTAATATTAAAAGGAGTTAATAACTGAAACCATAATTTAATTTCAATATTATTGTTTGTGAAGTTCTGGAAAGTGTGATAAATGTCATTTATATAATTTAGGTTAGTAGGCTTGGTGAAATTGTATTGTAAGTTGATACAGATGATATTCCAGAGTACATTGTTCTGTCCAACAGTCGTATATGTTTTGCTAATTTATATTCTTCCTGAAAAATAGCAGTATGTAATGTTTTCCAAGTGGAAGAACTTTTTGAATCTATCCAATTTATAACTGTTTTAAGAATAGATGCTTTAATGTAAGATTCTAAATCAGGAAAGTTTATGCCCCACATTTCCCAGGGTGTAATATGGTTTAGGAAAGCAATCCTATTTTTTTGGGATACCATAAGAATCTTAAAAATATTCTATTTAATTCTTTTTAAAACTTTTTTTACTGGGCATAATAGGTATTGCTAAAGTGATGTAGTTTACTTTTGGGAGAAGTACCATCTTTATTAACTGCAGTCTGTCTTCAAATGTTAAGAACAATTTATTCCATTTCACTATTAATGATTTAAGTGTACCCAGAATATTATTATGATTTGTAGATAGAGTTAATTCTAACGGTTCACATAAAACAATTCCTAAGTAATCTAGAGAAAAAACCTGTTTCCCAATGATTGGATTTATGTTAGAAATTGAATTATTTTTATTATTTAATAACATGTGTTTCGATTTGGAAGCGTTCATCTTTAAACCTGAGATGTGATAAAATTTTTCAGCTAATAAATTTAGTTCACATAGTGACTCTTCTGAATTTAATAAAGTGAGTAGAATATCATCAGCAAAGAGCATAATTTTGGAATGAATTTGATTATTAATTTCAATACTTTTAATTTTAGAGTTAAGACGAATAGTGGAAGAAAAAAGTTCAATTGCTAATGCAAACAACAGTGGTGACATAGGGCATCCTTGTTTGGTACCCTTAGTAATTTTAATCACATCTGATGTGAAAGGGCCTAATTTTACATAAGATAAATTATCCTTATAAATGTTTTTTATTAAATTAAATAATCTTGGGGGGAAATTATAAATTTGTAGTATTTTTTAAAGATAATCCCAATTTAGTGAGTCAAATGCCTTTTCAATGTCTAATGTTACTATTAAAGCTTCATCTATAATGGTTAAAATTCTTTGTATGTTGTCTTGAGTGTTTCTGTTGTGAATAAACCCCATTTGATCCTCCTTAATGATTTGAGTTAGAGATTTTTTAATCCTGTTAACCAGAATAGTCATAAAAAATGTATTTTATAATCATTATTTAGAAGTGAAATATGCCTGTATGAACTACACAAGTTGGGATTTTTATTTTCTTTTAAAATAGGTGTAATCAATGTGTATCTCCATGAAGATGGAATAATGCCTTGTAGATAAATTTCATTTAATGCCCTCTGAAGTACTGTTATGACTGATGGTGGAAGTAATTTATAAATTTCTATAATGATTCCATCTATGCCTGGAGCTTTGTTGTTTTTGCCTTCCTTAATTTTCTCTTTAATTTCTTTAAATGTTATTTGTTTCTGAATATTTATGTTTAAAGTCTCTGGTATTTTATTTAAATTTGCATAATCTAGTCCTATATCTATTTTGTTATGAGGAGAATCATTAATATTACAATGCTTTGTGAAATAGAATTTGAAGGCATCTAATATATTACCTATATCTGATACATTTTTCTTGTTTTCCCCTTCATGAATTATATTTGTAATATTGTTTGTATTGGAATGCCTTTTTAAATCTCATCGCTAGGCTATGTGTATATTTTAGTGAAACAGCGTATGAATTTAATTTTAATTTTTCCAATGCCAGATTGGTTTTATGCATTATAATGTCATTGTATTTTTTATTCAATTCTCCAATTTCTTTTTTTTTTCAACCAGGTTCTTCACATCTTTGAGGGTAATTTCTGTAATGTGTTTTTGAATATTAACTAATTCAGACTCCCATTCTTTTATTTTATTGTTACACTAGGAAATGATTTTACCATAAAGATACTCTTTTAGTGAATCCCATAAAATAACTACATTTACGTCACCAGTATTATTCACATCTAAATAATATTTTATTTCCAAATCTAACCAAGTCTTAAACTCATTTAATTTAGTAAAATATGCAGGAATTATTTTAGTAAGTGTTAGTTTATTAAAGTTCATTTGAATTCTAAGAGTAAGTGAATTGTGATCAGATATGGGGCAGGGAATTATGGAAGAATGTGATATTTTCATTTTTAAATCTCGGGATACATATAATTTATCAGTTCTTGTTTGGGTATTGAATCTATAATCACTATGAGAAAATTGTAATGAACTTTCATTTTTAAAACTAAAGGAATCTAATAACTGCATGTTATCTAACCATTTCTTAAGAGTTCTTCCTGTAGATGTTAAATGAAATGGCCATCTACTTGTAGTCTCCTGACTATTTAAGATACAATTAAAATCCCCTCCTACAATTAGACTACCTTTTGAAGTCTTATTAATAAGTTCTATGTGCTTCTTAATTGTTCCTACTCCTATACCTGGAAACCAATAAAGATTCACCAATGTCCAAATTCTATTACTATATCTTATTATTACTATTGATAAAAGACCATCTTTGTCTTCATAATTATATATTACTTGAGGATTAGTAACACTTTTCCTCCACAATGTTAATACTCCTCTGGTATTTTTACTGTATGAAGAGCTAGAGAGCTTTAAGAAATCATTTGGATTCCAAATGAAATTATCATTAGCTTTAAAGTGAGTTTCTTGTAGAAATATTAATTGTGCTTTGTTTACTTTTACATATTTAAGTAGGCTAGATCTTTTCCTTGGAATATTTAAACCATTCACATTTAGTGAGAGAAGTTCTATACTCATCCAGTTAATTTATTTATTGAAGAGTTCTGATAGGAAACAATAGCAAGTTATTCTGTTACTTATTTGCTGCATATCTTCCATACATATATTGAAAATGTAGTAAACCTTCTTATTTCCTTTTGAGTTGTATAATATGTATACTAGAAGAGGCCAAAAGGTAAGACTAACAAGAGTACAATAGTTAATTTTATACACATGTATAGACAAATATTTAAAATTATCTTTTAACAAACATGGAATGAATATCATTCGTAATCTGAAAGAACTAAAATATTCAGTCAGATTAACCCTCATTACTAACAATAAATCAAATAACAATGAAAAGTTAGAGGCTCCATTATATGTTATTCTGGAGATAATAAATAATCAATTCCATCATATACTTCTAGTTTGATCCATGCACATAAGTATACATTTATTATAAAATTAACTTAATACAATATTTAGGCGATAACTGGAACAAATTTATTTTATGCATAGTAAATCAATATGTATTTCAATCAAAATCAAATATTCATAAAATGTAGTTAAAATTTCAAGAGATATTTACTATACCAGTTACCTTTCAACTTTCATGAGTTTCTGTAAAGTGACTCATTCATTTAGTAATTATCTTATATAATATACTATGACCAACATTGTAAGACTTAACTACAACAGTATCAACAATAAATCTAGTGAGCCATTGTAAATCCACAAACCACTTTTTCTGTGATGCATTGGTTGAAGAGTTCACATTCTATTTTTCTAGACATGTAGTATTTCAATACATATATAAATACTGCTCCAAACAGTACTATACATAGAAATTTAATGTAATAGAGCTCAATATCGTATTTGTACATTACTCCAAACTTCAGTAAAGAGCTCCTTTGCTACTCTTGATGTAGAGCATTAAAATAGAGTAGATCATAAGTGATTGTTCACAGTTATACCTCAGTATTAAACACACAATACCATTCTAGGCATTATAAATTTAATTGAACAGCTACCATAAATGCTAAATAAATTATACCAAATCTTAAAAACATAGATAAGATGATCAATCTGTCAGGTTTTGAAATAATAACTTCACAACCCCAAGCCTTTTTAGCAGTAAATTCCTTTTGAATGCATTTAATTATTAGAATGATTACCTAGATGAATGAGAATGCACAAATTGCTTTGTTTGTATTCTGTCACTACTATATCAAGTGAGAAGTAGTGTTACAGATATGGAGTTTCCAATAATATATACCTACATAAAAATCAAGCATCAGATAATACCTCACACTTTCTTTTCCTCTTCTTATTGTGAAGTCAATTCCCAATTTTAGACTATCTTCTCTCAAAACCACCACAAAATATGCAATATACAGGTGCTTTAGAGTCTTGTTATTATTCATTCAATAAAGAATGCAAGTTCATGAATAATTTGAAAAACCAAAGGTAGTAAAATGAGTCAACTGAAGAATGCATCAACTACCCTCTCTATGTTTTAATGGTTCCATATGTATATATCTTGTCTTTATATTTCATTTACCTCCCTTTTTTTCAAATCTTGAGCAATGTTTAACAATCACTTTTCCTCTCTTTTTTCATATGTGTCAGTACAGACCTGTACACAATCCTTCATGTTAACAGATTTCAAGAGTAGAATTAGAATGAATTTGTACAAGTCTCAATTTATTACTGTAAGTGCATGTCAACTAATATAGTGCATGTATTTTCACCTGTTTGAAGTTCTACTAATCCAGGAAATTCAGGCCGTGTCAGCATATATTCAGTGAACTTGCAGAATATGTTCTATTAGTGTACTTTTCCCATTATTACAGTTGCAAGACCAGAACTCACTTCCTTGTGTCCCATACTATAATGCTAATATAAAACTTTAAATAATGAACCATCCAATTTGCATCTATTGAATATAAACATTATGCAACTTACATATTCCTGTAGCTTACCCATAAGTAGTTTACCTACTATTTTCACTACACAAACACTCCACATTTTGTCCATCTTTAAATAATTGTAAATGCAGTTCAGAATCAGTGTAAACTGATATTAGTACTAATTTCAACCATCGTTGTTCTTAGCCTTCTTTATTTGGATGAGCCCTGTCCACAAATATACCATTATAGGTGTAAACATTATGGGTGTACCTAAAATTATTCTTATGACATCAGTGCAGTAGAGAAATAAATAAATCAGGGACTACCTTTGCATAGATAAATGAGCATGCACAAATTGCTCTTTGTTTGTATTCTGTCACTACTATATCAAATGAGAAGCAGTGTTACAGGTATGGAGTTTCCGATAATATATAGCTTTGTAAAGATCAAGTATCAGATAAGACCTTATACTTTCTCTTCCTCTTCTAATTGTGAAGTCAATATCACAGTATTCCTCCATTTAAAAACGGATCTCTCATGCTTGTTGTTTGTGGATGCCAGGTTTGTTTGCCAGCTATTGTTGTTTTTTTGAAAAGAAAGCATGAGCCCACATCACACTGTACAATTGCTATAAATTAGTATTGTTTTTGAGTTAATTGTCCCTAGAGTGTTTGTAGTAGTAACTTGTGTGGTCAATGGAGCATGCATAATTCAATTTGCGTGCTCTAGGGTCACTTGCGAGTTAATATGTTTTGCAAACTTGGGTGTCTCACTGCTGTGTCCATTTAAGAAACTATATTTGCTGCCATTTTTACTGTGTTACATGCTCCGCAAAGTGCCTCCCATGTAGAAAAACAACCACGACCATGACCAAACATCATTTGATGTCTGCACTTGTGCCCCTGCTCCTCTGCTGATACACTGCCCAAAGTCCCCTCTATACTCGCTATCTGTGAGAAACACCCAGCCCTGAGTTGTTAGTCAGGGATAATTAAATTCAAGAATATTTTCTTTCTACCCAGATGCATATCTTAAAGAATACGGTTTTTACAATAATAATCTGGTGTAATATCCCCTGCTAACACATTTTTCTTTTGTGGTTTCTTAAGATGTAATGTTGGTTTTCTGGAGAGGATTTGACCTGTACTGGTGGAGGCTGAAGTGTGTAGGTTTGCTTTGCTGAATTTACAAGGCTTGTATATCTTTTCTGAAGAGGTAAGGTCATCAAATACATGTCTCAAAACCTTTTAAACTTACGCCAGAAGTCTAAACCTCAAGATGCACGCACTCGAGACTCTCCTCAGTATGGAGAATATCGATATCTGTGCAGTAACAGAAACCTGGTTCAAGGCTCCCGCGAGCACCCCAGCACTAACAGGTTATACTTCATACCATGCTTTCCGGCCCCAAAACTTGGACCAAACCACAAAAGGAGGGGGAGTATCCATATTTATCAAAGATACCCACACCTCCAGGTTAGTGGCACTGCATGAAGCATCGGAGACCATCCATGTGCAACTGACAGTTGGCAAAACTGCCTTTCAGTTTGTAGCCTGCTACAGACCACCCTCCCAAACACAGGAACATCACTCGGCTTTCCTGAGAACACTGGAGAATATGAAGGTCTCTCCAAACACTATTATATTGGGTGACTTCAACTACCCAAACATTGATTGGGAAAACTACTCAAGCCCAAACACCCTCGCCCAATGGTTCCTAGAATTTATAAACTCAAATGCTATGGAACAACTGGTCACCACTCCCACAAGAGGGGAAAACATATTGGATCTGGTCATCACCAACATGGGGTCTCTATGTTCCACACCAGAGGTAGCTCATTGGTAAGATCAGACCATAAACAAATCTCACTGGACATCCATATTCCGTCCCCACCCCTAGCCAAAGAAACCACGGTGAAGAACTTCTCAAAAGCAAACTTCACACTTCTCAGAACTGAGGTGGAATCCTTCAAAGCCCCCGGGCCAGTGGAAAATATGGCCCAAAATGCAGAATTCTTTACAAAAGCATTCTATGGACACCTACAGGAATGCGTGGAGCATGCTATCCCAAATAAAACCAAGACTCACTCCTCCAAAGGCAGGAGACCTGTCTGGTGGACCCCGGCCATAAATAAGCTAGACAACAGAAGGAGAAAGCTACTACATGACAGAGCAAAATCCCAAACAGGAAAGGCATCACTGATCAGTACTAGCAAGAAACTACGATTCCTCATAAAATCATCTAAGGCCAGCTTCGAAAGAAAAATTGCACAAGACACTAAAGATAATCACAAGGCCTTCTTTAGTTATGTCAGAAACCTGGGAGGCAACTCCCAGATATGCTCTGAGTTAGTGCAAAATGACAAAAAATACACTGAACCCACAGACATTGCCAACATCCTGGCAGAAAGGTTCAGTGCAAACTTCTCCCCCCTACCCCCCCAAAAGAGCAAATGTCTAGCCCAACAGAGTGTAGCCTTCCTGAGATCACAGGTGCACATGTGAGAGCTGCCCTGTCCAAAGCAAAAAACACAGCATCAATGGGACCAGACGGTGTCCCGGGCTGTGTCTTACATGAGCTCCAAGAAGAACTAAACCCTCATATAAAGTCACTGTTCAATCTCAGCCTTACTACAGGATATGTACCCAAGGAATGGTGTACAGCAACAGTGGTCCCACTCCACAAAGGTGGTGCCACAACAGACCCCGGAAACTATCTCCCTGTAAGCCTGACTAGCCTGGTCTGCAAAGCTATGGAGTGTATCATCATGGAAATCATAAACAAAGACATTGGGAATCTCCAGACACTGGATCCTACCAATTCGGCTTTGTTAAGGGCAGATCTTGCCTCTTGAACCTAGTCAACTTCTTTGAAACAGTTACCAAAGCCATAGATGAAGGGAAAGTAGTCCACACAGCCTACCTGGACCTCGCAAAAGCCTTCGACACAATACCCCACTCGGGCATCATAAATAAGCTCACCAGCTTAAATATCAACCCCTATGTCACAAGATGGGTTGCAAACTGGCTCAGGGATAGAGCTCACATGGTCAGAATAGCAGGTGCCATGTCAGACTTTAAACCAGTTACAAGTGGCGTCCCACAAGGCTCAGTCCTGGGACCTCTCTTGTTCGGTATATATTTCTCCGATGTACAGGCTAACACAGGTGGACTATGGCTGACTAAGTTCGCAGATGACTGCAAACTGGGTGCCATAATCGACTCTCTGGCTGACACAAGCATCCTCCAATAGGGTCTCACAGAGACGGATAACTGGTGCCCGAGCCATGGCCTAAAGCTAAATGCCAAAAGTGCATAGCCATCCCCTTTGGGACAAACAAAGTGCCCACAAATTACCACATAGGTTTTAATCCATTAAGTACGGAAGAAGTAATTAGAGACCTGGGGACCCAAGTAGATAGCAATCTCTCCTTTGACAATCACGTTGCCAAAGTGGTTAGAAAGACCTTCTATATAGCCCACCTTATCACGAAAGGGTTCACATCTAGATCAAGAGAGGTCATTGTGCCCCTCTACTCATCACTTATTAGGCCCATAATTGAGTACAATGCCCCGTTTGGGATGTACCTTACCCGACACCTGCAGCAACTGGAAAGACCCCAAAAGTATCTCACCAAAAGGATCAAGGGGCTCAAACAGATGCCCTATGCAGTTTGGCTAAAGAAACTCCAGCTCTACTCAGTTGCGTACCACCTACTCAGAGGCAATCTGTGTCTGACGTATAAAGCCATGTCCAATCCAGAATTAATGGACATGCTTCACCTCAGGAAATCCAAATCTCTTAGAGCTACATGCTCCAGGGACTTGAACCTCAGCACAGAAATAAATAGGACATGCTGGAGGGACAGATTCATATACCAGAGGTTCCCCTCACTCTGGAACAAAATCCCAATCCATGTTAGGCAGAGCCCCTCACTGACTCTCTTCAAGAGAAATCTTGACGAGTGGATGGGAGATCGTAAGTTTACCCCTGGGATCTCTTCTGTGTCCCTGCTTGACAGAGGTACAGTAAACTAACCTTAAAAGGGCTACCTTCTGTGACCTACTATACAGAGGCACAGTCAACTAATCTAAAAGGGTGGAAAAAGCCAAACACACTCTGGCTAGGCTTATAAATGCCCTAGGGCAGATAGTCTAGTATCAACCTATGCACCTATGAACCTATGTATCTTGAGCATCACGACTTATACCCCCCCAACACAATGACTGGCAATAGCTATATCATAATAAGCTCTTCGAACCCACGATGACAGTTTCCTCAAATTAGGAGGATCTGCCTTTGGCCTGATTGTGTGTGATAACCTTTCCTTCTGTAGACAAACTGCATGAGCACAAAAACAATTACATATGATGATGTTAGAGAGAATATGGCCACTGTTCTAATCCGTAATAAAACTGTCCCCACAGTTTCATACCATTATTTAATATACTTTATGCTGCAGTCATCTATTAAGTGAAAAGAACTTATAAAGATAGATGTTTAGTCTATATTTACAGCCTTTCTTGTTAGCAGTGTGTGTTGTCGTAGGCTGTGTAGGTACCGTGCTTTGGGTCATCTTTGAAACTGAATACCTGGTGTCATGTATATTGTTTGAAATTTGTAAAATCAAATCCCTTTTACAGAACACCTGTTGACTAGCCAGCCACACAAACACACACACAGTAGCTCACATTTCAAGTGTAATCAAAAAATCCACTCAACTGCACAATTAGACTAGAATGGGAAAACCCACCCACTAGACCGTAAATGGCTGGGGAACAATGAAGAGCCCCGCACTGAGCTACCACCACACACCAGCACTGAGACACAGTTGACGAATACGGGAGAGCTGGCAGGAAACCAAATATGTTCTAATGGATGACAGATTGTTTCTCCACAGCATTCTTGGAATGCTCCTTAATGTCAACAATAAAGAAAAGAACTGATCTGTAAAGACATTACTGAGTGTTTTGGGAATAGATTTTGCTCATAACTAGAGGATTTTATGTTCTTCGTCTGTGGGGAACAGGAATATCTTTTGAAAAACCTATGCAAGTCATCATTGGCCATAAGACACATACGCTCCAACCCAAGCAAAGACAAAGCAGGCTGCTTTTAATATTCCTCCACTTTATACAATGGTGTTCGATAAGGAGACAAAATGAGATTCCAATTAGTGTAATGCTTAGCAATTCAAGACATTTTAACTCCTCAAACAAAAAATAAAAAAAAAGGAGGAGAAACATCCAAATAAACATTTAAATGTATCGGAAATAAATTCTATGTGATTAAACTAACTAGAAGTACAAAGTGATATTTATTTAATGTGTAGGGTTTATAGTTAGAAGTTAAATGTCAAAAGGGCTCTCTACATTCATGACAGTTCGCAAATGCACTGACAGGCTTGCGTAAAGGGAACTGAAGATTTCCCTACAAGTCTCGTGCATTTAAAAAGCTTCACTTCTTCGTTTTGAAAATAAACGTTCAACTGAAATCATGAACTTATTGGCTATAATAAGCTCCAGTGAATATGCAAAGAATTTGTATAAATTAATCATAAAATCATATCAATGACTGAAATTAGTCATAAAATACAACTAAACCCCACCCATTAACTAGCGACTAATATTAAGAAAATTAAATTAACTAAAGCATAGCTGTTATTGTACTAAAAAGCACAATGTATATTTAGCATTTCCTACTCAGCAAATCATTTCTTTTCCCCTATAAAATACTGTCATGAACAAAAGTAAACTAATAGAGTTGATTAAATTATTGATGTAATATGTCACTTATGAACTAATCTTTGACTCTAAAGTATGCAATAGGTTTATTATAAGTTTATAACATAGAATTTACAACATTTTTAAAGAAAGAACAAACAATATTAAATTGTTACCTTTAGTATATATTTTTAGTTTTAGTTGATACTTTGAGAGAAGTGGTGGAAGGGATACGTTTTGAGTCAGTTCTTTGCTTCTTTTTTTTTACATCAATCCAATTATTTTTTTCCGGAGATCTTTTCAGTGATGTAGTTAAAGCCCAGTCCATTTCCTCCAGGACTGTAACTATTTTATTGTTTTTGACAAAGGTTACTGCTTCTTCAATGTCATTAAATTTTTTTATTTCATTCAAAGTAAAAATCCTTATTTTTGCAGGGTATGCCAGTAGTGCCTTTATTTTATTCTGTTTAAGTAATTTTACAAGTGGCAAGGCTTTCTTTCTCATTTCCAAAACTCAAGAGGAAAAGTCATTGTCAAATCTTATTATATTTTGCTTGTATTTCAGTGGGGATCTTCTGCAAGCACATTTAAGGACAAGTTATTTATCAAGATAAGAGAGAAATTTAACCACTACTGACCTGGGAGTGGATGATGGTGATAAAAGAATAGGTTTCCCAATGGCTCTGTGAGCTCTTTCTATACCATAAGAGAATCCTTCTTTTAGATTTAGGATTTCGGGTAACCATGAATTAAGAAGGGAAATAATATCATCTCCTTCAGATTTTTCTGGTAAACCAAAAATTCTCACATTAGTCCTCCTTTCTCTATTTTCCATGTCATCCAACTTGGTGATAAGCCATTTATTTTGCTGCTGAAGGACATTGACCTGGATTTATTCCTCCTTGAGCCTTCCATCTTATATCAGATAAAGACTCTTCAGTGCTTAATATTTTAGTTTGATGCTGTTGAAGTAACTTTTTAAAGGATTCAGTTTATGACAGCTTTCTCTCAAGTTTTCTAAGTTGTTATTGAAGCTGTCCATTTTAATAGATAGTTCTTCTAATGTAGAAGGCATCAACTGAATTTCTTTCTTCAAAGTAAATTCTGCATGTGAGTTCTTTGAGCTACACATCTTCAGAGAGCAGTTTTAAACTCCAGATATTTCTGACAGGAAATTTTTGAAGAATATATTCCAAACTCGATATAATGATAGCATGAATGTTAAAGAACAATAGTTAACTGTTTTTTCTGTGAAAAAAAAAAAAACAATTATTTCCTGTTATTTGAAGTATTTTTGAGGAGCTCTAAAAAAGTGCTGCTTTCAGAGTGCCATCCAGGCTCCACCCCCAGCACGAATGTTCTGAAGTGTATGAAGTCTGAAATTAAAAATGTCTGTCATTATTTTCTGACTTTAACCCTCAATCATTTGCCAAAAAAATATACACAACATTATGAGAAACAGACCAAAAATATGTGGCAAAAATCTGGATATTCTGTGAAAATCTGTGCAGTTGAGAGTTATGACCTGAGTGACTGGGAGAAGTCATGGATCACATCAGAGCCAGCCCGGGCAAGCAATGATACAAGCATTGCTATGATTTGCTGTAAACTGGGTCACTTGACTGAGGTATCCAAGATGGTAGCCAGGACAGTTTGGTTTGATTTATTGAACCATGGTATTTACCCAATGTAGCAGGTTTCCTGAACTTTGTTTCAAAACTCCAGCTGGGAAAAAAAAGGTCAAGGCAGGCTGAAGGGCTATGCTTGATACTTTTACAGAGAATGTTATTTTTTGTACAAACAGCTTGGCTGGCACTAGCAGCTACTGGGCCCTTTCTCCTTCCTTATAAATTAGTTTATGTTCTTAAATTAGTTATTTGTTCATTTAAATATTAGCAAAAACTTCCTTAAAAAGTTACTAGGACAACAGTTTTGGACCACAAAAGACATATGTGATGGGGGAACACTTAGACATCAGGGTTAATCTTTAAGTCTATACTCACTTATCAACTTAATAGAATGACAATTTTGAAGTGTGGGGCTCTAGATACCATGTATTTGAAATATTACCCAAAGTCACTTAAACAAAAGCTTTAAACACTATACCCTCAGCATGTAAAGCAGCTTATTAACAGAACAGAGATATACCCACTACACTACGACTAGATACCAAGGTAACTTTTTAAATATTACATCAATTAATTTAAAATGTTAATGGAGTATCAGGAAACATTTCATACCCTGTTCCCTTGGCACACAAAACAACTCAGTGTCTGGGCTTTAGTCCTCTGTACTACCACTAGACACCAGGTGTACACCTTAAATATTACCTTAATTCTCTTTGTCCCTAGAATCCCATAGTTTATATCTAGGCCTACTGGAGACAGTCATTGTTAAACCAAAATACTGTATTCATGTGAGACTTTACCTCTTTTTATATACTGGGAAACATACACTACCTCAAACTCGCAGGCACAATGATTCCTGGACTTTATTAACACAGATATCCTTGACCAGATAATGTGTGCAACCAGCAGAGGTTCAAATATATTGGACCTGGTACTTACCAGTATGGGAAAATGCTGCATCCCCCATGTCAAGTACTCACTGGTGAGGTCAGACAACAAAGTTGTCTCCTTTAAAATAAAACTGAAATCAGAAAATCAAGAAAGCAGGCACTTGTAGTAGTCAAAAGCACGAAAAACAACTGACGGATGCAGAAAGGTTTAATAAATTGAAGCGCTTTTCATTTGCTTACTTTAGCAAACTTCTTCAGAACAACAGAAGAAGTTTGCTAAAGTAAGCAAATGAAAAGCGCTTCAATTTATTAAACCTTTCTGCATCTGTCAGTTGTTTTTCATGCTTTTGACTGCCTGCTTTCTTTGTTTGTCGTTTGAAGTTTTTCAGTTTTTATTGAAATCAGCAAATCCTGTAATAGTTAGGAACTATTCCAAAGCAAACTGCATCCTATTAAGCAACAGTGTGTCAAAATTCAATACCCTTCCCAACCCTGAATTCATAGCAACCTATGCTGAATTGTACACACACCTTCTGTACAACCAGGTAAATGACAGCATAGAGGCTGCTGTACCTACTAAAAGTAAACCCAAAACAAACGTTGAAATAGACTACACTGGTGGAATCCTAACCTTAATAGGGTGTATAACAAAAGGAAAAAGTCATGGCTAAAATCAAGAAGAGCAAGAGTAACAACTCCCATAATGATAGAATATCTCTAATTAAAATAAACAGGAAATTAAAAGGATTAATTAGGTCCAACAAAGCAAATGTCAAGATCACCTCACAATATAAAGACATCCACAAGACCTTCAACAGCTATGTCCAAAATCTCAAAGACAGCACACAACAGTGTGCTGATTTGGTGCACAATAGTGTCACCTTCACTGAGCACAGTGACATAGCAAATTTGCTAGCTGATAAATTCAGCACAAACTTCAGCCCCTAGTCCCCACCCTCCATGAAATACCTACTAGCATACCCCCCCAACTATTAACAGGGAGCAAATCATTGCAGTGCTCGATAAGGCCAAAAACACTGCCTCATTCGGCCCTAACAGTATCATGGGTTGCCACCTAAACAGCTTGAAATATGACATATCAGGACCACTTGAATGACTTTTCAACTGTAGCCTCAAAACAGGCCTTGTACCATTCCACAAGGGTAGACCATCACCTAACTTCAGAAACTACAGACCCATTAGTCTGATTAGTCTAATATGCAAAGCCATGGAAAGAATTATAGTGGAAATGATCAGCAAAGACATAGGCATCCTTCAGTCACTGGACCCTATACAGGTTGCCTTTGTCACAGGAAGGTCATGCCTACTAAACCTGATGGGCTTCTTTGAGAGGGTCACTAAGCCACTGGATGAGGGGGAAAAGGTGCATACCACTACCTGGACCAGGCTAAGACATTTGATACAATACCCCACTTGGGTATAGTTGAGAAACTCACCAAGCTTGACATAAAACCCAAACATAACTCTCTGAATTGCCAGCTGGCTCACAGACAGGACCCAGGAAATTAAGACTGGGGACCAATGATTATTGGGGAACCTCAGGGCTCCATGCTGGGACTACTGCTATTTAGCAACTACTTCTTGGATATAAATGCTAATGTCAAGGGGCTTTGGTTGACCAAATTTGCAGACGGCTGCAAATTGTGAGCTATCATAGATTCCCCCCATGACACAAACATCTTACAGGATGGTCTAACACAGACAAATGACTGGTGCCAAAATCACGGCTTAAAACTCAATGTCAAGAAATGCATTATACTGCATTTTGGGAAAACTACCACCCAGGCTAATTACTCCATTAATAACAAACCCCGAAGAGTTGACCCAGTAGCCAGGGGTCTAGGAGCATAAGTAGACAGTAATCTGGCCTTTAACCAACAATATGTCCACGGTAATGAGAAAATCATTCTATGTCACCTAATGTATAAGTAAGGGCATGGCACCCAAGTCCAAAGTCATACTGCAATTTTATTTGGCTCTTAAGAGACTCATCATTAGGTATAATGCCCCCTTTGTCATATACCTGACCAGACATTTGCAACAGTTGGAATGTCCATAAAGGGTATAAACACACTGTCCCATATGGATTACCTTAAAGTCCTAGCTGTACACCCGTTCTCCTACTGGTAACTGGGAGGCTATCTATTCCAGGCATACAAGGCATCCTTGGATCCAGCTCTGATAGAACCTTTGCACATCCACAAAATGAACAACTTCAAAACCAGTAAATCCAAGGATTTAAATTTTGCTTGTGTCATAAATAAGACATGTTGATGAGACAGATATATGTCTCAAAGTATCCCTATGCTCTGAAACAGGCTCCACATCCATGTGATACAGACTCCATCCCTAACCCTATTTACGGGTAACTTTCCCCAGTAGATGGGAAATTGGAAAGTGACCTGGGTCTGGCTCCCATGTCTCTGATAGATAGAGGCAAACAGTAATGCCCAAACTAAAATATTCTCCCACATAACCTCTAGAAACTTGCTAACTAACATACCCTCTCCTGATAAATGCCCATGATACATAAGGACACAATTGTGTTGGGCTGCATGGCTAGGCTTACAATGGACCTGGTTGTCATTAACATAGTATATACCTATGAACCTATGGTCACATTTTCCATGATAATAGAAACAGCCAGTGCTGGCTGTAGCTTTTATTGCCCCCATTGGATTTTTGTATAAGTCCCAGGGTATATTTCTATAAATATGCTATGACTGCGGATATCTGATTCCTAACTTTTTTGGAAGATGAAGGCAGTGGACAAACTGAAAGAAGAGTTGGATGACACAGGTCCGGAGAACTTGCTTATATCACATGCTGGATATCATTAATGACATATGCCACATATATATCAGTGCAATGTTGCAGATAATGATGACGTACCAGGAGGTCTCATCTAGGTATGGCCCACGGAACCTATATAACAGGGAGTTGACAATTATGTTAGAGATGCAACATACATGACATATGTGAGGAATACAAGCATAAAACACACCTGACATGTCCTCATGGGAATTTATCACTGGAGGTGATGGCTAAAATGCAAGTTTTGAAGGGAAACAATTGTATAAATGCAGTGGTTTTAATTACACACTTGTCAGCATATACCATTCCAAATGATGCAAAACACACAGTAGGTAATATATTTACATACCAGCTGGTTGTGGCTGTCCTGTGCAGAAGTGGAAGGATATAAAATGAATGGAGCGCAACAATAGTAGTAACAGCAAAGATATGCAGGAAGCAGGGGTAGTAACATACAACTGACATCCTCCTGATGTGGTGAGTTTGTCTGTTGTAATGCAAATCCTGCAGTGGGCAAATACAGACTAAGCAAACACAGTCATTTATGCATACAGCAGCATAGGTGCGTGATGACACATACAACAAACTAACATGACATGGTGATAGACACATGACATATGGTGCACATGTTGGCCAACGTTCCTGTGTAGAGAAACAGTGACATTCATTTCATACAATACACTTGTTCTACATAGTGCTGCAGCCAATGAATATGGTAGAGAAACATACATGGTCTTTTGGGAGGTGAACCTCCATGGCTCATGTCTCCAGAAAATGTACCTGTAAATTACAATGTCAAGGAAATATCGATATGAGTGCATACATCACTGGCATGACAGGAGACAGAGGCAATAGAAGCTAATGTTCACAGCAGCAGTATCTGGAGACACTCATCTGTTGTGCCCTGCTTTTGTACAGAAGTGGACAGACTTGTGCAAATGAATGCAGACAACATTACACATGTTTGTTGTACTCTCATGTATGTACTGAAGTTGTATGGCAACATGGTATTACATTTATGCTGGCCATCATCAATCTGTGTGGACCCATATGAACAATGCAAGTCTGCTGCTCCAACATAAAAATAAACATGCATGAACATGCATGCAACAGCAATATGTACTGAGTTAATCTATATGCATCAATGTTATGTAAGGTAACATACATGTGTGGCCTGGCAGACCTGCTTCAACCCACACCCCTGTTTATGTGGCACTCCCTACTCACCATATACAGTAATGTGAGAAAATGTGTGATCTCATAAGTAGGTGTCAATGGTGGTCCACCACTGGTGGCATCCCTTGACCTCTCATACTGGCATACCCAGTTTGCTGCAGGAATGGTCATGTCAGAGCACTGTTGGCAACAGGCCTCATGACCTCCCACAGCATTAATCATGTCGGTGAGGTCTGTCCATACTTCATTCCTCCATACTGTATTTCCTGGCCATCTAAGGACATCCATATTGTCATAGAGCATCTACTATAATTTAATTTTCCTGTGGTGAAAAATTTCTACCGCTAGGTATTTTTGCCATCTGTTTAAATTAATGTGAGGGTCCATATATGGAGATAATTATGCTGACAGCTTATGCCAATGCATCTTCCCTGCAGTGCAGTGCAATGCCAAAACTCTGTGAAAGAGTTCCTGTTCTGTACAGTACTGTGATACATAAAATCATATGTGATATAAAAACAATGCCTGAATACATAAAGAACAACATAACTTGTTATGTCTGTAGAGGCTGTCTGTGGGATGTGAACCCATTACAGGGCAATCTTAGTACTGGAGGTCTAATCACAACAGCATAGTGCCACAAAATCCACACACTCTGCATGCAGTTTACATTAACATACTACATTAAACATCTGTGTTAAACAGAAATATTTGATGACTGTCCATAATGCAACGAGAGCCTAAACAAATAACTGTGTAAAAAGGGTCTATATTACATCCTCAAAACCCCCTTTCAGAGAAAACGGTTCTTCGCCAAATAATAACCAGTGAAATCTAACTCCCACAAACAGCCATTTCAGCGCATTTTTTCCTAGGGAAAAAACTGCTTGCCCATCATTGGGAATTTGCCCTTTTCTTCACTGTAGTGTGATGTCGGAGTTGGTATATTTAGTTGGGGGGTGTGGGGGGCACAGCCCCCTACATTGAGGGGTGGGGGGTGAAGCCCCCCCATTTTGAAGGGTTTTAAATTTTGCCTGGTTTTAGGTTGGCCAAGCATTTTTTTCCCCTAGGACAAAATTCACTGGAATGGCCATATGAGGGAGTTAGATTTCGCTGGTTACCGTTTGCGAAGGGGTTTTCACAGATGTAATATAGACCCATCAAAAGCAGTCATATCAACAGCAACTGTTATACAGGATGAGCTTATATCCACACAATCATTAATGAGTTGTGAATGCTGTCCCCATTAGCAGAGAGTATCTGAAGTTTTTAAATTGAACAACTTACAAAAAGTGACATAAAGCCTCTATATCCACAAGCATACCGCACACAGTACATGTTAAATAGACATAAACACAGACCTAGTTTTCTTGAGGAAATAGTTCTAGTATATGTTTTAAGATGCATCAAATAATAATGACAAATACACACTACACGGCAAAATTCAGATAATATCATAATCCATAGTTTTTTGTTCCTTATGTAATGTTCACTGTTGCTGTTTACATTTTTTCTGTATGACACTATATGGGGAAGGGGAACTTGCTAGTGATGCAGCTGTACCTACCTGTATAAACATACAGGTTATTCCTGCACCCCTCCAGTATGTCATATACATTGCTTATATTGCACACAATTTTACCTAAATGCATCAATCTAAGCAGATATACATAAATTAGTAAAGATAATAACACAGGTCTATAAGGAGAGAAACATATCCCACCACAGCAATGCTAGCAGGTGAAAAATTACATTTACAGTTAACTGTGAGTCAGGTATACTTGAAAGTAAGACCAGGTATGCGCACATAGCTTTTAATTCTCATTTTGCCATGCATAATTAATGAGGTTCATTAAAATACAAGATTTTGGAATTCTATTTTTGCACATCCACGTAAGTTCTCAAAATTCAGTGCATTAACCAATAGCTTGGCATAACTGGAACATGCTCTGCTCAAATACCCAACAGGTATCATTAAATGGGACCATATATATAGCAAGTCTCCATTACCTTCCAATGACCAGATACCATGCCATAAGTTGTTGCATTGTTGCGTCTTTCGGCTTTTCCCGGTTAGGGGTCGCCACAGCGGAACTCCGGTCCGCTAATGATTGGCAGTAGATTTTTACATGCCGAGTTGCCAGCCCTGACAAACAACCTTCAACAAAGGTACGCCCATTCATGCATGTCTCTACACAGAAGACGCTTTGGCTGAGAATCGAACAAGACAATGTCTTACTGTGAGGCGACAATGCTACCATGCCATAAGTACTACTTTTATATTGTGAATTTGATACATTTACAGACCATTGCTTACTGCGAACTAAGTGGGGCCACAGAAAGCAATTTATTGAATTGTGATCTATTGACATTATCATCAAGATGGCTACTTCCTGGAGGCATCGATGTGTCTGGACACCCAATTGGACTGAGGAGGAGACCACTCAGATGCTGACAGTCTACACTGGAGTAGAGCTTCACATGTGAGCCAGACCATGGAACTTTGCAATGATCAATATATGGAAATGGATTGTGAGAGAGCATTGATATCATATTGGAGTCTAGCGGACTGGAGTGCACATTCACCACTGCTTCAATGACTTCCATTGGAGGGATGCTGAGGATCTTTGTCAGAGGATCACCAAGGTGAGGAGACAGCTGGTGGATGCCTGCAGTCACACACCTATGTATACCTGTGCATTCCTAACTAAATCAGAGATATAACTGTATGCCATGTGTCAGCTATATGCCTTTTTAACCCATTATCTAGCTGTTTTGACAATTATCTCATCTGGATAGTTGAGAAAATAAGGTGATTGTTCTCCCTGTAATTTTGTGTTCAATTCCCATCGGGTGTATTTTTTTAATATTGTTTATCATGTAATACTAATAAACATTTTAGATGTTTCGGTAAGTACCTAGGCCTCTAATGACTATGCGTTTCTCTGTTACCCGTAATACTTCAAGAAAATCTCCCAGTCTACATGTGCATGTGTGACTAGTAACTCATACAGATATTCACTAGTTCATTCTGCTTTACAAAGTGAAGGGTATTACTAAAATGCTGTGTGCTTAACAGAAGATCACTGCATGTCCGATTGTCTAAACTTATCTTCTATGTTGTAAAGCTTCATGCTATCTAGCAGTTTTATGGAGCACAAGGGCCTATAGCGTTTATGTGTTGGATGTTTTTGTATTCATCCCTTATCCACAGGAGTATGAATACACACACAATAGTAATTTGTTAAGAAGGAAAATATGTGTGTTAACTCATCCTGGAAAGCAAAAAAATCAATATACATACAGCATATCTTGGCTAAGTGCGGGTTCAAATCTGCATAGGGGAGAGTTCTCATTACATCTGGATCAAGCATCTGTATAAAGTTTTGAACATACTGCCATACTTACCTGCTTATTGATATTAATGGTTATTTTTCACATGCTTATAACTACAGTGTTTATTTCTCAGATTTCTATGAATATCTCTGTAATCCATGATATTCTGTCAACAGCAGCTCTTTTACTACAGTTTTATGAGTAAAGCTTTGGAAATATTGGGATAATTCTGCATAAAGAATGTGGAATATGACAACTTTGTCAAATTAAATTTAATGTAAAAGTATATAATTGTTTATTAATTCAAACCAAGCATATTTCTCATACTTATATTTGGAGTGAGTGAGATGGTCATTTA
This sequence comes from Protopterus annectens, assembly GCF_019279795.1. Lineage (NCBI taxonomy): Eukaryota > Metazoa > Chordata > Ceratodontiformes > Protopteridae > Protopterus > Protopterus annectens. The sequence continues at coordinate 1,515,889,100 of NC_056729.1, read as the reverse complement.
TATATTTTGACTGTAGAACAGGGAAATACCCTAACATCATCGATACTTTTGAGTTATAATTTGTAATTAGACAACAAAGATATGAATATATTTTATGTCCTCCTACCTAATATACATTTGTGTGTATGTGATGTACAGAAATTTGAAGTTGTCTTGTTAATGGCAGCTATGCGTTACATGACAGTGTTTCACAATTGTGTTTTTGTGTTGTGACCACTGTGCTAACATGACATAGCTGCAATTTTATTTTTATAAATCCATAGCATGTTGTACTTCTTCTAAAGTGTAAGTTGTGATCCCTATTACTAGACCATCTCTGCACCTTCACACCTCTTATTTGTTTAGCTGCATTTCCTTCATGCAGTTTAAGCTAAGATGGGTTAGCAAGGCAGGCAGGTGTCAGTGCAAGTTTGAACATAGCTAAGAGTTGCAGGTTTGAAACTCAGGTCCTCTAGTCTGTGTTCTTTTGTCTCTCAATGTGTAAAGGACTATCCACGAGCAGTAAATCTGTTTATTATACTTGTTCTGCATAATCATTTAGGCCATTTCATCTGAGAATGTGTTTTTAATGACACCTGCAATATATGCTGCTATACCTTTATTCTCATATACAGACATCACATGTCAAAGGGATGCTACTTAATGTCTGTTAAATTTCAGATGTGCTCATTTGTTTCCATTTAATAAAATAAATAAATAAATAAATGAACAAATGAATAAATAAATAAATTAAATAAATGAATAAATTATTTTAGGCTTTGTCCAGATTTCTTGCTCCAGACGTTGAGAAGTATGTTTACCACATGTGTTTGGACTATATAGGCGTTTTGCTGTCATGCTTACATGATACACTGCTAGCAACTCACAAAACACATGTTGCCCATATTCCACGCATACCATAGTGGTATGGATATGATTTGTTGGTTGCCATGTCATGTATATTCAAGAGAAGGGCATGTCCTTGCCCCTGTGTTTTGGATGACACTTGTCATGCTGTCACACTGTCATTGTAAGTGGGATGTGCTGACAATGACGACGTCATGTTGCATCATATAAATGTATCTGCTACATAAAGGCAGCCCTACTTTACTGACTGCATAGACTACCAGTGTGCTGTTCTTGTATACACAGTGGTAATGATAATTTATTCATTAACATTACAGTATGCCTTCTTTGCCTGTGTTACATTTCCACATCCAATACATATTCACATAAATTCTCTCACATTTTGGCAAATGGTATACATATGCACTGATTTATGTACATGTCTCTGCACATATTCAAGGTAATAGAGAAATAAAATTATACCCTGGGACAGTGAACAGTCATTGACTTCATGGTAATGTGCTATAATGTTGCTCACAGGACTATTATTCGCTCAGTCATACCCATGGGCTCAACACTGTGCTGACCACTGAACTCTGATGAGGCTGTTGGAATTTTCAACAATAGTATCACATATTTTTGTGCAATAACTTTGGTGCAATAATCCTACTAGGATTCTCTTAATTCATATTTTATGCAATCATAAATTTGCAATAATGATTACAGCAATCCTAAATGTGCAGCAGTGATTACCATGAAAAGATCCCCTTTCTGTGCAATGTTTATATACAGTTAAGAGTCTAAGACAATAATGTGTGTCATGTCAGTAGTAACTGTTGTAATACAGATTGTCTTTGTGTGAAAATGCCTCCATGTTGAGAAGGAGTAATGAAATTTCATTCAGTGATACACGAGTTGTACAATCGAATTACAATAAAGTTTACTGTGACTTTGACTTAACTGCAGGTGTTTACTCCACATGTTGTTTTACATTGGCATGATAGTATATACGTGCATGCGAGTCTGATTCTTATCTTGTTTACCTGTACCTGTTGTTGTTATATGATTGCATGATACTGTGTGTGTGTGTGTGTGTGTGTGTGTGTGTGTGTGTGTGTGTGTGTGTGTGTGTGTGTGTGTGTGTGCGATTTATACATGGCCATTTTTGTTGACATCAGCTATATAGTCTGCCCATTTGACATAAATATGTATTCCTGCATTTCACCATGGCTGGTATGTAGTCCCATCCTGTTTGTTAACATTTCATTGCTCATGTTGTAGAGTACACCATCTGTGGGGTCTATATTAAAAGACCGAAGAGGTGTTTCAGCGAACACCTCTTGGTCGACACATAATGAGCGAATGCACTAAAGCGTGAACACTCAAAACAGCAATTTCTTTCCCTGGGACAGTAATCACTTGACCATCTCCATGTGTTTGCCCCTTTCTGTAGTACAATCTCGGAGTTGGCATATTTAGTTAGGGGGGTGTGGGGGGGTGTGAGCCCCCCACATTGTTATGTTTTAAAGTGCATGTGTTTGTGCTAGCAGTTTCTTTCCCAGGGAAAGAAACTGCTGTTTGGAGCATTCGCACATTAGTGAGTTTGCCCATTACGTGTCAACCAAGAGGTATTCACTGAAACACCTCTTCAGTCTTTTAATATAGACCCCATCTGCGTAACTTACCTTTCCTTAATATTTATTTCTAACCTTTGTCTGTCATGTGTTGAGATATTTGTTATATATGTTTGGCTGTTGTGATGGTTTTGTCCTCCATTTTCTCTGTATTTACCTTTCCTTCTTTTCTCAAAAACAAAAAACAAAAAAAAACAAAAAAAAAACTCATGCCCCCTAACTGTCCCTCAGATTTTCCTATTCCAACATATCTCGTGTGTGTCCCTCTTCTTCTCCCATACCCAACCTTTGCTTTTCTATCTCCCTATTTCCTTAGGTGTGTGCATTACCTGTGTTCCCCACACATGTCCCGCACCCATTTTTAGTTACTGGTAGCTGTGGCAATATGGCCATGATTGCTCTTTGATCATAAAGTTTACAAATTCGATCAGAATCTGTAAGTGACTGCTAGCATATTTTATTAATAACTGACTTATGGAGGTACCCATAGTTGTCTCTAAGCTTACTGAAGATTGTCATAGACATGTACTTAAGAAAGTCATGCAGCTTACATTGGGATAGTATTTCTGTCCACATACATAGTAGCTTTTTTAATGCATGTCAAGCTTTATGAAATAGTTTTCATGGATTGTGGACAGCAATGACTGATATACAGTGAGCTGTTGCTGCTGCTCAACTCTGTTATGCACCAAAATATTCTAAGTTCACTGAGGCATATTTATATATTACAGGCTTATCTAAAACATTTGCGTTGATATCGGTGAACTGTACCAGATTCCGCCAACTATTTGGAATCCAGCCCTATATGTTAGTTATTGTAAAGTACATGAAATTCATAATATAAAATAATTAATATTGTGTTTATATACTACATCTTCTGCATAACTTAATATCATATTATTTCATTTGCTTCACTGAACTTCTACTTTTGTTTAAAAAGAAAGGATAGGTAATGTTGCACTGATTCCCACTTTGTCAAAACTATATATATATATATATATATATATATATATATATATATATATATATATATATATATATATACATATATGCCCTACAATGAAACTGAAGTACAGTGAGTTTAAGAAACCTTCTCCTTTCCACTGTTGTTGAATATAAGACATTTCTAATATGGCAGCCACTCCCCTAATACACAGCTGCAAGGAGATTGACCCACTGTAAAAATAACATATATATAAACATTCATTGAATGCAGTGGTCAGTGTAAAACTTTTCTCAGAACTGGTTGTGATGAAACTTGTTTAGTGTAATTGGTATAACTCCATAAATCTCAGATACCATTTCTCTCAGCAGATGTACAAAACAAAGCTGTCCACTGTACTTTCTCTTCATTATATTCACCACTGCACATGATTGCAAAATATTAAAAAGGATGTTTTACTGTCAATTTAGTGCATGTACTGGAGTAAAAAAAAAATAGTATTGTAAATGATGGCATTATTTATGGGGTTTATCAAATGATATGTTCAACAAAATACTAGAGTAGAGAGTCAATTCTCCGAACTAATTGGGACCTAGTGTACTTCAGATAATCAAATAGTTTGGATAATCAAACATATAATTGAACCGGATAAAAAATTCTAAGATCTTGTTTTTTTCTGCATGCTGGAATATACTTTTCAACCATTCAGTGATTCCAGTCGACAATAAAGAATATTTTTCACACACGAGCTGACTACAAGCTCAAATAACATGCTCAAGCAAATACATATAATGCTTACATATTCAAACTTTATGATTTTACCTACCTGAAAACTTTGAGAGGCTGATTCTTATAATTGATGTTTCTGATAATCGACATTCGAATAATCAACTCTCTGCTGTATGTTTTGTTCTTCACTGTCAGATCTGATCTCAGTAGTTAAACATCTTCAGCATGAACCTTAATTTTCTTCTTTTTAGATATTCTTAAAGGTGACATCACCCAAGAACAATCAGTAATATATTTTTAGGAAGTTAACTGTCTAAAAGTTTGCAAGAATCGATGATATTTAATTTTGAAGATTGGAGTTACCACATGACCAGCTCAAACAGCAATCCCATTTCTTTACCCTTGCGTGTGAAAGTTAAAATAATTACAACTATTTTGATATTTACCTTTGCTTACTCAAGTGAACTTTATTCATTTTACAAGTGCTTGAGTATGACTGCTTGAATGTGGTGCTGTTGCTGTTGTGGGTTTTTGTTACAAAGCCTTTTATAAGTGCTCTATGTTTAATTTAAGATATTAGATTCAATTGCAAGCCACTGCCTTTGCAGAGAGGATATTAATTTAAGGGTATGTGGGGGCTGCAGATGCAGCTTGATCTCCTGCAAACACTTTAACATCAATATTTGCTGTTTATGTTTGTTCAGATCAGCTGTTTCCTTATTAAGAGTGAGGACTTATTTACACTGCAAAGGAAACAGTTTGCAGTTACTAATGTATGAAATGTAGGACATTGAGAAGCAGGCCCTTGATGGTAGACCCTGATCATGATACCAAGGATTTTCTATACTCTTTATACATTTTTTTTTCTCTTTCTACTTTGGATTGGAAATTGAATAAGGTTTGGCACTTCCTAAGTTTCAGCTATTTATTTCAGCACTGAACATTTGTTTTTCTTCTTCTTCTTAGACCTATTGTATTGTTCTCTGCGGAAACATATTCAAACCCATCTGTTATCAAAAGATAATGTGAAAGATGAAGAGATGACATCACCTAAATGGTACAGCATTCCCAACAGTGTAATTTTAAAAGCCATCATCACGCTGAAACACATCAGTAACAATGAAAATGATAAAATAATTTGCTTGGCCTTGATTCTCCACCCCTCTTCTTCAAAGGTGTCTATTTTTAGGAATTTCTATTTAAAATATGTGGAACTACGTTATATCCCAGACAGATACATTTCTTTAACATGGCACAATAAGGTATTGGTCTGACTGTTTTTGAAGGTGGATAACCTACATTGGTAGATCAAATTCAAAGTAAATTTAGGGTATCTACATTGCTTCCTCCACAGTGAACATTTTTTATTACATTTTCAATATTGTTTCAAGATCTTGTCGCCAGGAATTACTGTATTCTATAAGAAATAGATACATTTTAATACCTCAGTGTCAACATTTGTCAACAACTGTCATCATACTGGTTCTTAAAGTCAACTACAAGAAATATATTAACATGTCATAGAACACTCCATACGTTCCACCAAGGGAGGAAGAATATTAATTTGTCAATATATAGTGTTGAAATTCATACTTCAAGAAGACATATATTTGACAATCTGAATTATAAAATGGGACTAAGGTAGATGTAGCATTAGTCACAATTTCAAAATAATGCACAGAAATGCTAGATAAACTGATTAAATGTTACAAAGGAGACCTTGACCTTTAATGCATATAGACTGAATGTGTGGGACTTGAAACTGTTCCATGTAATTTCATACTTTTAAACTCACTTTGTTGACAGCCTTTGTGTTTGTTGCCCTATTTTATATTGTATAATGTGAGTTACTTGAATATGTTATGTGACTGGAATTAATTTTCTTTAACACTTGAGTGAATTTCCAAATTGGGGATATTCTTGTCTTCTGTTCCTTCATCTTCCTTCTTTGCTTGAAACCTTTTTATTATGGACAAAAGTTAATAAAAGTGATAGTAAACAAAAGATGCATTTGAACTATTTAGAATAGAGAATGTTTGTGTTTTAAATGAAAAATGAGTCAGTGGCTCATAAAAACACTGATATACTTGATGGGCAGGTAGAAAGACAATATAAATGAATGAAGAGCACCATCAGAGAAACAGCAATCCTATGTGTCAAATTAATCCACAAATCTAGAAGAAGGGAAAGCATAGCTGATAGCAAAGGTAACACTAAAGTGAAGAGAAAACACATAGCATTTAGAACATATAAAATGACACAGAAGATCATGTGGAAGTATAGGAAATAATCGATTCAAACCTGTAATGCGATTTTGTATACTTAAGTTTAACACCTATATCTCCTTATGGTATCACAACATTTTTTGGGGGGACTGGTTTTCTTAATGAAGTGTATTACCAATTAATAATATATATAATATGAAAGACCAGAGGGTATGAAACAAAATAACACTGTTTTTTAATCCAGGATATGTTATCATATTTATTAACCACCTTTTGTCACTTGTTAATCATATTCCCATATTTGCAGTCATATTTTCATATATCAGTTAGTGAACTGCAAGTTATTGGAGGCATACTATGAAACATTATGCTGAGAGATAAAAAAGTATGTTGTCTCTAGTAATGTATGATGCATTATACAAGAGATATGTAGTAATTATGAAGATATGCAGTGTTTCCTTATGCAAATCATTACTTCCAAAATCAAGTGACTTAAAGTTATTGCCTGTTATTAGGTTGAACCTTAGATGATGCTGAGAAAAATTGTCATTGATACTTGCATTGTAAATTATACAGTTTGAAAGATATACAGTATTATTTACATTGCAAATTATGCAGATAATGATTTTTTCATATTAGATGATTATGCCAGTGAACAATTACTCAGAAAGAAAGCTCAGGTCTGGCTGAGGAAAAGTACTCCATACATTATATATCTAGGCTGTGCAGCTTTTAAAAAATAAATTTTTTTGTAAAAAATTAGAGAAAAAATATAATTTTCAACTTTTCTGTATTAAACCCTCTGAATGCACTATTACCATACTAAAGAAGAATTTTGCTGAACAGCACCACTGTTTGTACCTTTTTAAACACATTTACTATAATAAGATATTTACTTTTCTTTGTAATATTCTTTTAAGTTGATGTCTTAAAGAATGCTCTGGAAACTAAAAATATGTCTATAAGCTGTTTGAGGTTTGCCATTCCACATTTGTTAGACATGAATGATTTAAAATGGAAAATATAAAGTGAGGCATTCAAGAAAGCAAAGACACAAACAGAGGGAATTACAATTTTAGGACAAGAGATAAAAATGGTCATGTTCACACAAGGAGACAAATAAAAACTGACAGTAGGATAGCAAAGCTACAAAATGAATCATAATTGAGCTGATAAAAATATTTATTTATTGATTGATTGATTTACTCATTTATTTATTTTTTAATTTACTGACTTACTTATTTGTCTTTGTTTACCGGGAAAGTCCGGCTAGGTAATATCCATTTTCAGCCAAGGCCCGAGGAGAAAAGCTCCATTTGCTTACATTGCATTATACTAAGTTCCAGTCAAACACAGAGTAGTTACATTCCTATTTACATTTATACACAAGCAGTAGTTACATTTCTATTTCTATTTATACACAAACAGTAGGTACATTTATACATTTGCATGCTAAGATTTTACAGAGGGGGATGTTACTAAACAGAAAGCACATGTGCAACTTAATGGATTGTACAGGCAGCAGTTATGTATAAAAATTGTTTTGCAATTTTAGTAAGAGGTTGAGAATGTTATGTTTAAGGAGGGTATTTGGATAGTATTATACCTGTGATGAGCATGTGCAGGACCAAGATTGGTTAAGATGTTGTTTTAGCAGTGGTTTAAAACTACTGAGTTCGTCAGAGATAATTTTATTTGCATGGGGATACTATTCCAGAGGTTAGAAATGGATTGGGGCTAGAGCAAATCTCCTGCAACACTATTTGACTTATTTGTAAGTAATAAGAATTTGTTACTAGAACGGAGGTCGTTTGCTGGACAGTAGGGTAGTAATACATTTTGTAGTGCAGGGCATTTTTCTGGATGATGAATGCCCTGGACTACAAACCTTATTGATATTATTATTATTGATACTATTAAAATGTGTAAGAAAGTAATATTGCTAATGAATGCTTATTTTCAGGTAGATGCCTCATAGTGTTTCATGTGTTTGGTCACTCTCTTGAGCCACTTTCAGCATAGTCAAAGTAACATGAGTTTTTTTCTGCAAGTTGTGGGTGTTTTTCAATTTGATATTGGCAAATATGGAAACATTATTTGTTGTGTGCAGGAAGTTACCATCTGAGTTGAGAGAATGTGAAGAGGTATGTGTTGAAGATCAAAACTGACATAAATTATATCTTATAGATACACTCACTATCAAGTAAAGAAGGTAATCACTGATCAGTTGAGCAGCTTTGGAAAATTGACAGTGTACTGCCATCTATATGACAATAGGTGGAATTGGTCTTTGAATTGTTGAATAATTATGCAAAGCAACTAGAGTTTTCAGACAAGGAGTCCAAAGATTTTTTTTTACCAAAGAACAGTATTCATCCATGTTACTATTACAGCAGAAAATGGCATAAGCCAAAAAACTAGGTCCATGGAGTTGAGAACTCAGATCATATACACCAAGCAAAAGGGAGTAACTTTGGGAGATAAAGCATGGAGGACAATCTGCAGCACAATGACATGCGGGAAGGAAAGGAAGAATCTAATTACTTGAATTTATTGAAAAAAGATCAAGTTAACACATGATCAAAACTTACAACATTGAGAACAGAATTTCAAAAATGCATAATTATGCAAGGCAGTGATAATGATACTTGACTCCTTGGCACCTCTCAGAAAAGTAAGAATGAAAACAACCTACACCTTGTGGCTCTGAAAAGATACACTCACTCTTATGAAAAAAAGAGACAGCACCTGGAAATGATGGAATAAAATGAAATCACCTTCTCTTCTCCAAACCTATAAACAACTATGTAATCTGGCTAAAAACACATCAATACAGATAAGAAAAAAATCTACTCCAATGCCCAACCCACCCAAAAGTCTAACCCCAAAAATTCAGGCACTCCATTAATAAGATCCTGCAGCCAGGCAACCCTTCTACCCCTAACCCCTACCCTGACAGCCCCCTCCCTTGAAACTGCCACTCTTCTAAATTCATACCTCATTGAATCTGTTCACAAACTCACAATGGTCAGAACAATAACCACATACCCCCCACTCCACATTTCACCAACACTCCTTGTTTTACACTCGAACTCATTCCGACATCTTACATCAAACCTCTCCTGCTTAAGTCGAAACCATGCTCCTCCTTTTCTGATAACTTTCCGCCTTTCTTAAATTAGCTGCTCACTCAATAGCCTACCCTGTCCCTATCCTGATCAGTAGATCTATTCATGAATCCATTGTCCCAGATATATGGAAATCAGTCTTTATTACTCCATTACACAAGGGAGGCAACAGCAATGAATCATCCATCTACAGACCTATTGATATCCTCCCTCTACTATCTAAACTCCTTGAAAAATCCCTTCACAGACAGCTTATTAAGTACCTTCTAGATAATAATTTCCTAATCCCTATGCAACATGGCTTCATACCACATCATAGAACATCTACTGCCCTACTGTCCTTTGCTCAAACCATTGCCCAAGCCATGGACAAAAAGTTACTGTTTTTTTTTGCCTCTTTCTTGATCTTTCTAAAACATTCAATAATGTATCATACGCCAATCTTCTCGATAAACTGTCACAACTCAACTTATCTCCCTCTACTATTAAATGGTTCACTAGCTATCTCACTAATAGACAACAATCAGTAAGATGGCAGGCTACCTGCTCCCCTTACTTACCAATCCAAACTGGGGTGCTTCAAGGTTCGATTTTTGCCCCTCTACTCTTTAATATTTTCACAAAACAACTGCATACTTCCTGTACAGCATCCTCCCTGACACAATATGCTGACAACTCTACCCTTATTACCTGTTCTGACAGTTTCTCTAACCTCCTCTCTACTACTCAACATACCTTCCTATCTGTAGGAAAAATGGCTAACCGACAACCAACTAATTCTAAATCCCCAAAAAACAAAGCTACTACTCTTTTTTCCAACAATCCTCTCTAACCTCAAAACAACCTTCACCATTTCTTCTCTCGACAATACCATCATACAACCTGACCCACATACTAAACATCTTGGTGTTATTGTCATTGACCAATTAAAATTTGATACCCATATTCAGCACTGTATTTAAAAGACCAATCAAAAATTCACCCCTTCTTTACAGACATAAAAAATACCTAGCCTCTGACTCTAGGCAGAAACTAGCTCAGGCCTTCCTCCTTCCATGTCTACTTTATGCCTCCCCATCTTTTCACATCTACAGTCTACCCTTTTGGCTAAACTCTGTCACTCATACTATAGTATTGCAAGATTTGCTAGTAACTAACCCTACAAATCTCATCACTGCCATGCAGTAAAACACCTCCAGCGGCTTGACTTCCCCCAGCACCTGCTTCACTCCCAGATGCAAATTACTCATACTCTACTCTTAGAACCCCTTTCCTGTCTTGCTCTATCCTCACTAATATCACACTATACCCCTCCCAGAACTCTCCGCAGCTCTGACCAGCTCCTTCTGGACACCTATAGACCAAGCAAAAACATTGGTAAATGTCCTTACAAATATAGTATTTCCCATGCATGGAACAAACTCCCCCTTAACATCTGAATCATTTCTAACAGAAATCTCTTTAAATCCAAACTTAAAACATTCCTTCTAAATGCCAACACCTGTCAGTGCAATGATCTTTCTTAAATCCCACCTTACTACCTCTCACATTTTTAACACCCACTTATCGCAAGTGCCCTATCTCATTTGCATCTCTTTCTCTTTTTGTTAATTTAAAAAAAAAATCTAACTTTTGTACTGCATGTTATGCACATTATTGTAATGTTTTTTAAACTTCATTCTCAGGCCTTTTGCAAATTTCTAATGTTCTCATGTAAAGCATATTATTGTAATGTTTGCATAAAACTTCACTGTCAGATGTTTTTCTTTTTTGTAACTTTGTAATAACTGTCTGGAGTTTTCTGCTCGGGTCGCCACTGAAAACAGGCCACTGGCTTAGTTAGACTAACCCAGTTAACAAATGACAAATAAATAAATAATAAATAAATAAATAAATAATGAAACCCAAAATATGGCATATAAGAAGTTAACATGCCTATATAGGGCATACCTGCAGGAAACACTGGTGGACGTTGCGCATCACGCACCATACCGTTAATAGCCTAGTCATGGCTATCCTGGTATATGTGACATTTTGGGTTTCGTTACTGCTGGCTTTCATTATTATGCACTTTCAACATGCTGGTCTTGATGTTGTAAGTTTCAATCGTGTGTTAACTTGATCTTGTGAAGCAGACCCATATAAACTTGTGTATAAAAATTTGCATCTGAAATAAATATGGACTTGATGCACATATTGTGACAGAAGTGGAATAAAATATGACTGGAGTCATTCTTTATACGCACACACACACAGACACACAGACACACACACACACACACACACACACATATATATATATATATATATATATATATATATATATATATATATATATATTATATATATTTAAGTGTATTTGAGAAGTTTTAGAAAAAGTTTTAGCCAAGTTCAGTAAGTATCCAATGTAAATAAAGCAAGAGCTTTGTGTTCTTTTTGAAGACATTGCTTAATACAGTGATGAAGATTTCAGTTTTAGTTTTTCAAACATCGCCAATAGCATACTGTGTGCAAGACTTTCTATAAGCGAATGACTGCTTTTCTGTGTAACAATTTTATGTTTTACCTAGGGTATTTCTATATTATGAGAAAAAGAGTACAGCCAATGTTTATGTGAATGCCTTAATAAGTGTTAAAATAGGGTAATATTGCCTATGATGTTTTATTTTTTTGGTTGTATCACTATTAATACGTTATTAGTAGTCTGATGAAGTTTGTATTTGTTGGCAAGTATAAGCATTAATGTTTTATTATCATATTAAGCTAAAAGTTTAAATAACTTAAATGCTATGTTTAAAGATTTTTTTTTAATTGGAGCCTGTCAGTTTAAGTAACAAATGGATGTTTTGCATGTTGACTATGTTACATATCATGAATATATGGTAATTTATACATCAGAAGGTCCATTTTTTAAAACCAAAAAGCACTGTAAGGGTCAGATTTGCTCATGAAGTTAAGGTCTGCAAAGATGCATCCATGTCACTAGATGTTGTAGTTATTCCTTTATAACTGTCTATAGTAATTAGTTAAGTGTTATGTAACTGAGCTGCATTTTATATATATATATATATATATATAGAGAGAGAGAGAGAGAGAGAGCTATTGCTAGATCTGTTATAGTTTAAAATTATTATTATGTTAGTATTGAAACTGGGTAGTGAAGCAGAGTAAGTGAATGATGATAATTTATACATTTGTATCACATGTAGACATGCTCATTTTGTTCTAGTGTGCATAATCTACTTCTTATGATGTTGATGTAGGATTCCTGAGGATTTAAATAGCTTGATGCAAATTAGGAGGTAAAGTATGGTAGATGATGGATTAGTACATTTATTTTATTTTTTTATTTTATTTTACATTTATTTCCAGGGAAAGTCCAACTAGACACAGGTCCTTTTCAGTGGCCCCCCAGCAAGGAAAAGTTCCAAATTAACAAAAATACAGAATACAAAACTGAGAACAGTACAGAATTGACTAAAAGGACTGATAATGTTTGCATTGCTGCGGTAGCATTGTCGCCTCACAGTAAGACGCTGTCCGGTTCGATTCTCAGCTAGAGCGTCTTCTGCGTGGAGACATGCGTGAATGGGCTTACCTTCATTGAAGGTTGTGCATCAGGCCTGGCAAGCCAGTACGTAAAAATCAACTGTCAATCATTAGCGGACCAGAGTTCCACTGTGGTGACCCCTAACCAGGAAAAACCGAAAGACACAAACAAACTGATAATGTTTGCATTATATAAATCCTATACAATGGTTTAGTTAATATTTTGCATTGATATATGCATTTCCAATTCCCCATCCACTAATCTAAGTTACATTTGAATTGGAGTAGGGAAGAACTCTGCTTTACATGGATGGGAAGCCTTTTCCATAAAAGAGGTAGTCTCTGACATACATACCTGTCCCTTCAGCATTTTCTACTTAAGTTACATGCAAGGCTTAAGTCCCTAGATTAGGTAATTCTGATGCACTTGTTTTGCAGATATACCAAAGGTCCATCTGAGCAAGATTCAAGGATGCCTTGTATTCCAAGCAAAGAGTGCCCTTCAACAGTCTGTAGGAGGCTCTGAGGTGATCCACATAGGAAATGTTATTTAGACTTTGTATTCTGTTTCTGAGAAAGATATGTGAATGTTCCACTTGTATGTGCGTGGTTAGGTACATACTGAAGGGGGGAATTGTACTCAGTGATTGGTCAGATGAGGTCAGATGGTTCATAGGTTCATAGATGAATACTAGACTAACTGCCCTTAAAGAGCCATTTTATGTCTAGCCAGTAACCCAAGGTCAGAATCACGCCCTTTACCTTGTGCCTTTGAGGTGAAGACCTTACTAATATGGGAGAGTGCTGTACACCCCTTAGTGTAATGTCTTCACTGGTAAGGTTAGACCACAAAATCATCTCCTTTGAAGTAAAAGTAAAATCTGGACCCCCAGCTAAACCTGGAATATTCAGGAACTACTCTAAGGCTAACTTCCTGCTATTAAGTGATAACTTGGAAAACTTTTAAGCCCCTATAAACCGTGAGAACACTGGTGCCCATGTAGAACTCTTCACAGAAACCCTATACAAGCATGTTAATAGCTGCATAGAGGCAGCGGTACTCACCAGGAAGAAGTACAGAAAAAAACAAGCCACCCTGGTGGATTCACAAAATCAACAGGCTGTATAAAGGAAGGAAGAAAATCATGGCAAAAATTAGGAGGTGCAGCAGCCAGCAGGATAAAAGCAGTCTCATCAAATTAAGCAAACAACCTAGAAGACAAATAAAGTCTACCAAAGCCAAATTTGAGGTAAATTTGGCCTTCCAGACCAAGGACAACCACAAAGCATTTATTAGCTATGTCCACAACCTAAAAGGAAAAGTAGAAAAAAGAATTAGTAATGGAGAAGTTAAAGAAATAGAAACTGAGGTTATGGATTACCTGCAAAGTGAAGGGTTTAATGTACAAAATGTAACTCAGATAACAACACAACAGGATAGAGCAATGGACACCCAAATTAAGGGAAAAACAGTGGACCAGGAAGCATCTAATCAGTTGACATATGAAGATACTTTGGAGGCTTCCACAGAAAACCAATGCAAACATTACGCTGGAGCTATACAGCAAGGGAAAGAAGAGAAAACTCTGGCAATTCTGACACAGTGAATGTCGTGGAGTGATAGACCAGTGAGTTCCCATATGAAAGAGCAATGGATGACGCAGGGAGAAACTGAAGAGAACATGGCACAGGAAGATGCTCTGGAACTTTCTACAGAATGCCCTCAGGAAATGGAGAACAAAGAATGTGCCCTCATTTTAGAAGAAAATGATCTATGAGAAGAGTTGCTTGATTTAATAGAAATGGATAGACATACTAAGATCAATGAAAGAAATAGACCGCAGAAGGTCAATAAAATCCAAAAAGTTAGAAGTTTGATAAAACAAATGAACACAGTAATTAGGACTGTCCATTGAGATTCGTGCACTATAATAAAAGTAAGGAGGATTCATTACTGTGTAGCCAAATTAATAATAGATAAGTCTTACCACAAGAACACAGGATAGAAAGGGAAAGGACAGGAAGAAATCAAATGCCGTCATGGAACTATCGAATAGAGAAAACTATAAAGCAATTAAGAGAAGAAGGCTTACTGTTAGAAGATTATAGAAGAGGGAACAAATAAACAAAAATACTTAGAAAGATGTAATAAAATCAATGCTCAGTATTATAACAAATCAGGATTTATTGTGCACTATCATTAATAATAAAGTAAAAATATCAGCACAGGCAGAAAAACTTAGAAGATACATAGATAAATATAAAGGAAAAGTGCAAAATAAACAATTTATTGATGGCCCAAAAAAGTTTTATAGAGAATTAAAAAAGAAGGTAAAAGAAATTGAAAGACCCCCCCCCCAAAAAAAAGAAGAAATAGATACATTTTGGAGAAATATCTATGAAGATCTTGTGGAACATTACAAGGATGCTAAACAGATAGAAAAAGTAAATGAAAGAATAAGAAGTTCAAATGTGGAGGAAGTAATGGCCGGAGAGACTGAAACAAAGTTAAGAGAAGCCTCTAATAAGAAAACTACAGGCCCAGATGCAGTACCTAACTTCTGGCTAAAAGTATTAACATCTTTGGATGAAAATTTAGCCATGAGTAAGAACTATTTATATGTGCACCCCGAACAGACACTAGACTGGTAACAACAGGAAAAATAATGCTCCTACTTAAGAGTGAACCTGCACGCTACCCTAAAAACTATAGACCAATAACTTGCCTTCCAATGATGTATAAACTATACACCAGAATTGATGCTGATGGAGTTTATAGTCATTTAGAAGAAAACTCAGTTATGGTGCTAGAATAAAAGGGTAATAAAAGAAAGGATTATTTGTTGACTGTAAAAGGGGGAAGAATCTAAGTATGGCATGGATAGACTACACAAAAGCTTTTGACAGTATCTCACATTTATGGATAAAAGAGTACTTAAACATGTGTAAGATATACCCTACACTGTGGCAAACCACTTTGCAGTTAAACCATGGTAAAGGACAGATTTCTATTCTAGGGATAACAATTTAAAGGGGAATATTCCAGGGTGACTCTCTGTCACCGCTGCTCTTTTTTCTTGGCCTTAACCCATTAAGCTGTCTGCTTATCAGATTAAGTCATGCTATAATTTGGCTCCCCAAAAGCAACAAAGTATAAAGACTTTTCATCTTATCTTTGTAGATGATTTAAAACTGTATAGATCATCAGATGAGGAACTAAAAGCACAACTGCAAGTAGTTAAAACTTTTTCAGATGAGATAAAAATGTTATTTGGTCTTGATAAATGTGCAAAAGCAACCTTTAAAGCAGGAAAGCTGCAGCACCAAGAAAACATCAGTTTGAGACAATTTGAGCAAGAGGGAATGTATAAATACTTGGGGAATTGGTGAAGGATCAAGAATAAAACATGAACAATGTGAATAAAACATAGTAAGGAATATTTTAGAAGACTTAAATTAATCCCAAAAACAGCACTGACATCTAGGAACAAAGTTCAACCTATAAACCAATTTGCTCTTCCTGTCTTAACTTACAGTTTTGGAGTGACTGATTGGCCCAAAAGGTATTGGATAGATTAGAAAGGGAAAGAAGAAGGATGCTTCATGCGCCTATAATGATTTATAAAAATCACTGCACGCCAAGATTACATATTCCCCATTCTGAAGAAGGCATGGGCCTCTTTGAAACTGATTACAGGTATAGATCTACAATTGCGGGACTGCATACATATCTGCTGACCTTACAAGACCAAAACATAATGAAAGTTTTGAAACATGAGGAGACTAAATCTAAGATGAATTCCCTGCTTGGTCTAGCAGAAGCATATCGGCATCAAACAGGAATGGAAATCGAACCAGAAGTATATAAAAATCAGGCAGCAACTGAATGTGCCAAAAAACAAAAGAAAGAAAACAAGGTGAAGGGCCAGATGAGAAGGCAAGAAGAAATGTGGAAAATGCATAAATATAGTAGCAAGTATAGAAAACTTCTGGAAGAACCTCATGTTGATCAGGAATGAATGTAGGAATGGTTAAGGAGAGGTGAACTCAAACCAAGACATGAAAGGTTAATATTGGCGGCCCAAGATAGTGGGCTGGATAAACATTGGTTTACAAAGTCCATTGAACATGTGGGAGAAACAGACAAATTTAGGTTTTGTAAAACCGAATTGGAAACAGTCGCACACCTCGTAGCTGGTTGTGATATACTAATGGCAGAAGGACTGTATACTGAAAGGCATAATAATGTGTCAAGACTGTTGCACTGGGGATTATGCAAATACTATGGCATTGAAGTGGCTGAAAAACACTGGAAACATGAGCCACAAAGCAACACAGAAAATGAAGAAGTCTACATTACTTGGGATCATCCATTACCAACAGTTCAAAAGATAGGTGCTAGAAAATTCAATATGATGGTCCAAGAAAAGAAGACAAAAGTAGCATTGATCATTGAAATCACCACAGCCAGTGACTACAGTGTCTTGCATACAGAGAGAGACACAAAGTCATAAAATATCAGGATTTGCAGGCAGAAATGAGAGCAATGTGGAAGAAAGATACCCAGGCAGTTCCAATAGTAGTAGGAGCAGCAGGTCTTATAAAGAAGAATCTACAATCATATTTAGATATGGTACCAATACAAGAAATTCCATACAACTTGCAGAAGGAGTCATTACTGGGCACATTGTGGGTGCTGCAAAGAGCACTACTGGCTGACATCATTGAGTGAAACAATACTAATTTCATGAACTTTAATCATACATTCCCATCATGGTATTAGAAAGCCAAAAGATTTGGAGAATTTAAAAAAAAATAAGAAATGAATGGAGAGATGATACAATTAGCCAGAAATGGAAAGTAGCATTACTGGAATTGAATTCATCTTCAAGTCTTGGTGAGTACCTTCACATGGTAGACCCCGTTTTCACAAAATCTTACCAAGATGGCACTGTTATATTGACTGCATTTTACATAGCATATAGCATGGACAGAGGTAGACTCAAAAATTAAAAAGACAGCTAGGTGCACAAGTCACAGGATAAAAAAGTGTCCAATCTTGGTATGTGCACTGGTGTCAGGACTGGAAAAAATAGTGTAAAATCATCAAGACATGGAAACATTCTTAAAATGGGGTTAGGCCAGGCTCAGGAGGAGAATGGCCACTCTGTTGTAGAAGGAAATAGTAATCCACAAAAGCCACAAAACCTGGCAGGCCATAAAGATGATAGAGTGGACTGTTGAGAATAAGGAAGAAATTATGCATCATTATTATTATTATTGTTGTTGTTGTTGTTGTTGTTGTTGTTATTATTGTTATTGTTATTATTATTATTATTATTGTTGTTGTTATTATTATTATTATTATTATTATTATTGTTGTTGTTGTTGTTGTTGTTATTATTATTATTGCTATTGTTATTATTATTGTTATTATTATTATTATTATTATTATTATTATTATTATACAAGAAGACTAGAATTGTCAGATAGAAGATATTCAAGAAGAATAAGAAAGAAATTAGAGGAAAGAAAAATACTTGCACAAGGGGAAAAAAATTGTCAAAAGCTTCAAATGCAATTTGTGTACATTAATACAGTAGATCCATAGAAAACATTATACAGACAAAGAAACATTGAGATACTTGGAAAAAGCAACACAGGAAATGCAAAAATATAAAAGAACAAAACCTAGAGATTTTTGAAAGGTATAAAAAAAAACGTGGACATGTGAAAGAAAAAGAGATCTGATATGGTACAATATTTATGTAAAGGAGAAAGTCAAACTTATCAATACAAAAAAGCATCTTCAAAGAAATTTGAAGAGAAATACAGGCAAAGGCAAACAGATATGAAAAGTTTAAAAATACAAAAAATAAGATCACAGAGGGGGAATATACAACAGAATAGTAGTAAAGTAAACATTAAACAAATAGAAGCTGAAGTTATTGAATAACTGCAAAGCAATGAATTTAGTGTAGAAAGTCTAACACAGGTTATGTCACAGCATGACGGAACAATAAATTCCCCATGTAAGATGAAGGAAGTGGAACAGGAGACTTCTGAAGAAGAAATATGGACATGGGAAAGAAAAAGAGATTTATCATGGTACGATATTTATTTAAAGGAGAAAGCAAAACTAATCAATAGAAAAAAGCAGCACCGAAGATATTTGAGGAGAAATACAGGCAAAGGCATCCAGATACAGAAAATTTTACAATACAAAAAAAAATGAAAATAAATAGAAAGAGGGAAAGTAGAAAGGAGGATTAGTAATGGAAAAGTTAAATAAATAGAAACTGAAGTTATAGATTACTTGTGAAGTGAAGGATTTAGTGTAGAAAATCCAAATCTGGTAATGTTACAATATGATGGAACAATAGATCCTCAATTTAAGGTGAAACAAGTGGAATGGGAATCATCTGATGACTTGCCACATGAAGATACTCTAGGGCCTTTAGCAAGGAACCAGTAGAAAAGTTCAGCTGGAGTTGCACAGCAAGGGAAGGAAGAGGAAATGGTGGCATCTCTGATGCAATCAATGTTGTGGAGTGTTAGGCCAGCGAGTTCCCATATGAAAGAGCAAGGGATGATGCAGGATATAGCTGAAGAGAATATGTCACAGGAAGATGTTCTGGAAATTTCTATAGAATGAACTCAGGAAACAGAAAATATAGAATGTAACCTCAGTTTAGAAGAAAATGATCTAAGGAAAGAGTTGCTTGATTTAATAGAGATGGATAGCACTATTAAGATCAATGAAAGAAACAGATTACAGAAAGTCAATAAGATCCAAAGTATTAGAAGTCTGATAAAACAGATGATGGCGCAGTGGTGCAGCGGTTAATGCTGTCGCCTCACAGCAAGAGGTTCTCCAGTTCGATTCTCGGCTGGGGTGCCTTCTGTGTGGAGTTTGCATGTTCTCCCTGCGTTCGTGTGGGTTTCCTCCGGGTACTCTGGTTTCCTCCCACATTCTAAAGACATGCTTCTGGAGCATTTCTTCCCGGGCCTCCACTGAAAACAGGATCTGTGGAACCTAGTCGGACATTCCCGGTCAATAAATAAATAAAAATAAAATAAACATAGTAATCAAGATGTTTGACATGAATTCATGTTGTATAACTGAAATAAATAGGATATATTACTGTGCAGCTAAATTAATAAGAGATAAATTATTACCAAAAAAAACATAGCAATAAGAGAAAGGAAGGGACAAAATCAAATGCCATCATAGAAACATTGAATAGAAAAATCTATAAAGCAATTAAGACAAGAAAAGTCACTGTTAGAAGAGTATAGAAGAGGGAACAGATTAACAAAATTGCTTAGAAAGATAGACATGATTAAAGCAATGCACATTATCAAAACAGAACGGGATATATCATGCACTATTGCAAATAATAAACTAAAGATATCAGCACAGGCAGAAAAATGTAAAATAAGCAATGCATTGAAGACCTAAAAGATCTTTGCAGAGAATTGGGGAACAAAGCAAAAGGAATAGAAGCACCACCAAAAAAAAAAAAGAAAAACAGAAAAAGAAGAAATACATTTTGGAGAAATTCATTTCAGATGTACAGGATATGAAATGGGATGAAGCAACTTCCAGGGAAATTGAGACAAAATTAAGAAAAGCTCCTAACTGGAAAACCCCAGTTCCAGATGCAGTATGTAACTTCTGGCTAAAAGTATTAACATCTTTATTGTATTTTTAGTACCTTAGATAACCTTTTGATGTTGAACATGATATGTGAGTCTTTCATTGTGCTATATGTATTCTGATGACCTTTTTTCTTCTACTGTACTGTTTACCACCAGGCTCATTTGCTCTTACCCTTCCCATTTTGTTTACTTTTAAAGAGAATGACAGATTTATACACTTCTACAAATGTATAATTTATTTGCATAAATACTAGCCATGTCAACATTTTTAGGGGTTACTATTATACTCGAATTTTGAGACTTTATCATAGAATTGCAGGTAGTTTGTACATCTGAAGTCTTTGAAAACTTTTCATAGGTTGGTACTAGGCTATTGGCCCTAGGGCCTATACAAGCCTAATCATAACAATTCCCTGGCTATTTCTTCCCACAGTATTTACTTCCTTGGACCCCTATCTAGCAGGGTGAATGACGTGATCCCTGGGGTGAATTTCCTATCTCCCATCCAATCATCAAGGTTGCTTTTGAAGAGGGCCAAAGAGGCACTCTGCTTGACATGTATGGGCAGTCTAATCCAGAGTATGGGGAGTCTGTGGGTCAGGAACCTATCCCTCCAGCATGTTTTGTTCATTGTGATGACAAGGTTTAGATCCCTGGAGCATGTGTCTCTGAGGGATAGGGATTTCGTTAAGTGTAGCATGTCCAACAGTTCTGGGGTTGACATGGCCTTGTATGTTAAGCAGAGATTGCCTCTGACTAGATGATATGTGACAGAGTATAGGTGGAGTTTTTTTTAGACAGTCAGTATAGGGCATCTGCTTTAGGCCTGTGATTCTTTTAGTGAGGTATTTTTCCGGCCTTTCCAGTTGTTGCAGATGTCTTGAGAGGTACATACCAAATGGGGCGTTGTTTTCTATAATGGGTCTAATGAGGGATGAGTACAGTAGGACAATGACCTCCTTTTTTCTGGATGAAAAGCCCTTAGTGATGAGGTGTGCCATATAGAAAGATTTCCTGACTGTTGTGGCAATGAGGTTATTGAAGGTGAAACCACTGTCCACCTGTGTCCCTAAGTCTCTTATCACACATTAGGTGTTAGTGTACTGCCACCTATGTGGTAATTCATGGATACATGTTTTTTTCCCAAAGGGGATAACTATACATTTCTTGGAACAGAGCTTGAGCCCATGGCTTTGGCACCAAGCATCTGTTTCTGTAAGGCCCTTTTGTAGAATAGCCACATCATTTGGGGATTCAGTAATGGCTCCCAGTTTGCAGTCATCTGCAAACTTTGTTAGCCAGAATCCCTTAGTGTTGAACTGTACTTGTCACTTGTCTGGAGCTGGATTTGGAGTCAGCTACTTTTACAGTGTGGGTTCTGTCAGCAAGCCAGTTAGCAACCCATTGGGTGATGTAGGGATTAATGCCCAGCTTAGTAAGTTTATCTATGATTCCAGAGTGGGGGGAGGTGTCAAAGACCTTGGCAAGGGGACCACCTTACCCTTGTCCATGGCTCTGGAGACTGATTCGAAGAAGTCAATCAGGTTCAGGAGACAAGATCGGCCCTTCATGAACACAAACTGCATGGGGTCCAGTGTTTGAAGTTTGCCAATGTCTTTGTTCATAGATTCATAGGTTCATCGATTAGTACTAAGCTAACTGCCCTTGTGAGCCATTTTAAGCCTAGCTAATTATCCTTTGTGAGACTCAAACCCTGCACCTTGTGTTTGTAAGGCAAACACCTTAACCATTAGGCCACCCACCCTTTCTGTTTATAAGTTCCATGATGATACGTTCCATGGCCTTGCAGATCAGGCTTGTCAGACTTATGGGGCAGTAGTTCCCAGGATCCAAGTTGGCTCACCCCTTGTGGAGTGGGATACATGTAGCTGTGCACCACTCAGTGGGCATGAAGTCTGAGGTGAGGCTATGATTAAACATGACACTTAGGTGAGATGCCAGTCCATTTTGTAGTTCATGTAGTACACAGCCTGGGATGTCGTCTGATCCCGTGGATGCTGTATTCTTAGCTTTGGAGAGTGCATTTTTTTCCTGTGTGGCCGTTATTACTGGAATTTGGCAATCTTTCGGTATTGAGATGGGCCCTATAGGGGGTAAGAGGGGGGTGAAGTTTGCACTGAATCAATCTCCCAGGATACTGGCAATATCCTTGGGATCAGTATATTTAATGACATTCTGTTGTAGCTCAGAGCAGATCTGAGCACTGCCATTTAGATTCTTAACATAACTATAGAATGCCTTGGGGTTGTCTTTGGAATCTTTGTCAATTTTATTTTCGTAACTAGCTTTGGAGGATTTTATGAGGGATCTCTGCTTCTTACTGAGGCTGGTAAGGGAGTTTTTTGCATTCTGGGATTTTCCTCTTTTCTGCAACAGTTTCTTCCTTTTGTTGTAAAGTTTGTTTATGGCATGGGACCACCAGATTGGCTTTCTTTTTTTGGAGGAGAGCATCTTGGTTCTATTGGGAATGGCATGATTCATGCACGAGTGGATGTGCTCATACAGTGCTTTAGTGTAGGATTCAGCAGTCAAACTTTCAGTTCCCGTCTGCATGGGTGTCATGAACTTTGTCACTTCTGACTTGAGTAGCATGAAGTTGGCTTTGGAGAAGTTTTTTACGGAGGTTTCCTTACTGGGGGGTGGGGGTGGGATGTGAATGTCAAGGGTGATTAGCTTATGGTCAGACCTGACCAATGAGGGGGTGACCATAGGTATGGAGCATTGATTTTCCATGTTGGTAATGACCAGGTCTAGGATATTGGAGCCCCTGGTGGTACTAAGGATTAGTTGATCCAGGGCATTGGAATTTATGAATTCCAAGAACTGTTGGGCAAAGGTGTTGGTACACAAGATGTTTTCCCAGTTAATGGCAGGATAGTTGAAATCACCCAGTGTTAGGGTGTTTGGTTGTATCTTAATATTTTCCAGTATCTTTAGAAAGATGTAGTGAGAATCTTGGGGCATGGTGGGGGATCTGTAGCAAGCTACAATTTGGATTGCAGTCTTACCTAGTGTTAGTTTCACCTGTAGAATTTCAGATGCATTGTGTTGGGCAACCAGCCTGGAGGTAGGAATATCCTTGGTGAATATGGACACTTCTCTACCTTTCGTGCTTCGGTCCTGGTTTGAAGGCTGAAAAGTGTGGTAAAAGTTGTAGCCTGGTATTGCAGGGGGTGCTCTCTGGAGCCTTGAACCAGGTCTCAGTTACTGCACAGATATCGATGTTCTCCATTTTTAGGAGTGCCTCGAGGGAGTGCATTTTGTGGTTTAGACTTCTAGTATTGAGTAGAATTACCTTCAGATTTTGCATGCTTGTACCTGTTATATTTTCATCTGCTGGTTTAGGGATTTTGAAAGAGAAGGTTACCAATCTGTGATTGAACTTGACTGGAGAAGGCTGTACTAGTGGAATAGTGCATATACTTGAAAGGACCATGCCCAAAATATATTATCCTCTAGTGGACTCTGACTATTTGATCCAGGGAATCCTTGTTTATGAAACTGAGGAATTGTTGAGCATAGCCTACTTTTGAATTATAGGTCTCCCACTTTATTGATGGGCAGGTAAAGTCACCCAACATGATGGAGTTTGTGTCTCTTTGAAGTTCATTCAATATATTTTAGAAATGGACTTAGTTTCAGGGGTCATGGAGAGGTCCCTGTAATTTTATTTACAGTGGGCTGGATCTCAGTAAGTTCAGTTTGGGGGTCTCTGGAAATCTGTATTGACATAATGTGGTCTTTCACAAATATAGATATAAAACTACAGTTCTCATTGTGTATAAAGGAGTGGTAGGTGCAAAACATTGATATACGTGGGATATTTATTGCAATTTTAAACCAGGCTTCAGTAATAATACAAAGATGAATGTGCTCCAAATGCTGGAGAGCTTCAGTGTCAAACAATTTTCAGACTCTTAGCAGTGAGCAGTGACACATTGTTATTGCCTAAGGCTTTATTTGCTATGCTTTTTTTTTAGGATGGAAGATATATTAGCTGGACTCTGCATAAAAAGACACTATGGGGGCAGCAAAGCATTTAACCAGTATGCAGAAACCCTGGAGTAAAAGCTGCAAGCCATCCTGGCCAAAGCAAGTACAGCTGTGCAGCAATTTATTTTATGCAGATGCATAAAGGATCCACCTCAGATGACACCAATTATTTAGTCAACTGCTGAAATAAATCAGTCAGCCTTTCCTTGCACATAGGTATCATTTTGGTGAAGATAGGATTTTGCTCAATACCAGAGTCTTTCTAGCATTTGTGACATGCATGGAAGGCCCAGACATGACCCCCTTCATGTTCTGCAGGGTTTTGCATGCTAAATCATTTACACCATCATGAACCATCACCATGCTGTAATTATACTTGTTCTTCTTGAGGGTCTTGTGGATCTTTGAGTCATCAGAGAATTTGCATTTGAAAGAAAACTCAGCAACACCCTATTTTGGTCCAGCCTTGTGAAAGTACAGTCTGCGTGTTTTACTATGTTGTTACCAGTCACCAGTACACTGTTATTAGTAGAGTGTATAAGCAAACTTGGCTTGAGTAAGTTTTTTTCCTGGTGACTCTTAGCTTTGGATGTAACATTATGTGTTAGCATTTTTAATTTTCACGGAGACCTAGTCTTGTTAAATCTTGGTAGCTTAAGCAAGAGCCTCGGCATATGATAATGTTTCATGTATTTCTGTGGAGAATCAGTTTTTGTTTCTCAGAGTAATGCCTCTATATGCCTCTATATTCGTTAAATATAAATAATAAATTCTCCTTTAAAAATAATATAAATCATACTAAATATAGAGTCATAAAAATAGTGTTTATGTTTAGGATCTTAACTTTAAGGGATGAAAGCATTTGGTTCAGTTATGTAAAACTTATGTAAGACCATTATTATAATATGACAATGCATTCTGTTTCTAAAACATAGCCAGTTAGACTTGAGCAGGTTCAAAAGGCCTTTACAAGACATGTATCCACTGTTACAAACTTAACATATAAAGATAAATGCATGAAATTAAAGTGATATTCACTCCATTACAGATATTTTAGAAGTAAAGCTATACTAGCTCATATGGCTTTCAAGGATGATTACCTTCAAGCACTTCTGCATCTTAATTTAAATTGTAATTCAACAACACATAAACATAAAGGTATAATTTTAATTACTCCCTTTAAAACTATACTGCGAGGGAATTATATCACTTTAGTAATTCATTGAATATGTATAATGTCGTAATTTGTAGAAAAAAATTATGTTTTTAAGAAAAAACTTGGATGAATGGTTTGGAATTTATGTTTATAACTATCACTTTAAGGCATCGGTTTTCCTTGAGGCCAGGCCTAAGGCCAGCTTCGAGAGAAAAATTACACAGGACATTAAGGATAATCACAAGGCTTTCTTTAGTTATGTTAGGAACCTGGGTGGGAATTCCCAGATATGCTCAGAATTAGTCCAAAATGACAAAAAATACATCGAACCCACAGACATTGCCAACATCCTAGCTGACAGCTTCAGCGCAAACTTCTCCCCACTCTCCCCACCAAAAGGGAAAATATCTATCCCAGCAGAGTGCTGCCCCCCTGAAATCTCAGATGCTCACGTAAGAGCCGCCCTCTCCAAAGCAAAAAACACAGCATCAATGGGACCAGACGGTGTCCCGGGCTGCATCCTACATGAACTCCAAGAAGAGCTAAACCCAAACATAAAACTACTGTTCAATCTCAGCCTTACTACAGGATATGTACCCAAAGAGTGGCGTACAGCAACAGTGGTCCCTCTCCACAAAGGTGGTGCCTCAACGGATCCTGGAAATTATCGCCCCATAAGCCTGACTAGATTGGTCTGCAAAGCTATGAAAAGGATTGTCATGGACCTTATAAATAAAGATATTGGGGACCTACAGACACTGGATCCTACCCAGTTTGGCTTTGTTAAGGGCAGGTCCTGCCTCTTAAACCTGGTCAATTTCTTTGAAACAGTCACCAAGGCCATTGACGAGGGGAAGGTGGTCCACACAGCCTACCTGGACCTCGCAAAAGCCTTCAATACAATACCCCACTCAGGCATTATAGATAAGCTCACCAGCTTAAATATAAACCCCTATGTCACTAGATGGGTTGCAAACTGGCTCAAGGACAGAACCCACATGGTTAGAATTGCTGGAGCCATGTCAGACTCCAAACCAGTTACAAGTGGCATCCCACAAGGCTCAGTCCTGGGAACTCTCTTGTTCGGTATATATTTCTCGGAGGTACAGGCCAACACGGAAGGACTGTGGCTGACCAAGTTCGCAGATGACTGCAAACTGGGCACCATAATTGACTCTCCAGCCGACACAAGCATCCTCCAAAAGGGCCTCATAGAAACAGACAACTGGTGCCAGAGCCATGGCCTCAAGCTAAATGCCAAAAAGTGTATAGTCATCCCCTTTGGCAAAAACAAAGTGCCCACAAATTACCACATAGGTGGTAAACCATTAAGTACAGAAGAAGTAATTAGGGACCTGGAGACCCAAGTTGATAGCAATCTCTCATTTGACAACCACGTTGCCAAAGTGGTTAGAAAAACATTTTATATAGCCCACCTAATCATGAAGGGATTCACATCTAGATCAGGGGAGGTCATCGTGCCTTTTTACTCATCCCTCATCAGGCCCAGAATTGAGTACAATGCCCCTTTTGGGGATGTACCTTACCAAACACCTGCAGCAACTGGAAAGACCCCAAAAGTACCTCACCAAGAGGATCAAAGGGCTCAAACAGATGCCATATGCTGCCCGGTTAAAGAAACTCCAGCTCTACTCAGTGGCATACTGCCTGCTCAGAGGCGATCTGTGCCTGACGTATAAAGCCATGTCCAACCCGGAATTAATGGACATGCTGCACCTCAGAAAATCCAAATCCCATCGAGCTACGCGCTCGAGAGACTTGAACCTCAGTACTGAAATAAATAGGACATGCTGGAGGGACAGACTCATAACTCAGAGGCTCCCTTCACTCTGGAATAAAATCCCAGTCCAGGTTAGGCAGAGTCCCTCATTGACTCTCTTCAAGAGGAATCTTGATGAGTGGATGGGAGATCATAGGTTTACCCCAGGTATCACTTCTGTGTCACTGTTAGACAGAGGCACAGTATACTAACCTGGAAAAAGGGCATAGTAAAATTAATTTAAAATGGGTGGCGAAACCAAGCATACTCTGGCTAGGCTTATAAATGCCCTAGGGCAGATAGCCTAGTATGAACCTATGAACCTATGAGCCTATTGAATGGCCTCTGGGCTAATAAACACTGGATACAAGAAGTTACAGACTTAAGATTCCATGATAGAATGATGAGGTCAGCAACCTAGGAGGACTTCAAAGTGCTGCTACCCGTCCTGCAGGCTGAGAAAATTCAAATTAGGTTGTCTAGATATATATATATATATATATATATATATATATATATATATATATATATATATATATCTTCATAGCCTCCTTTTCTGGGAGGGGTATCATGCATAAGCCACTTGAAAAAGGCTCCAGAGATTACCATAGACATGCTGGAGAGATTTTGTCTTTCATCTTGCTTGAGAATGCTTGAGTAGCACATTCAATGAGTTAAGAACTGTTGCTATACAAGTCAGCTCTTTCTCCCTCAGCTTGCAGATGAACTGACACTCAAAAGGAAAACTGGATTGGTAAATAGATACATGAATGGAAGGATGAATATAGTGATGGAAGGATGGATGAGTGGATGAAACTTTAAAGGTTGTGCATTGAATGAGATTATTGTGGAAATGAGATCAAATATGTGTTAAGTGATATGTGACGGAGCCTAGCACATTAAGATTCACCATTTGTGTGGTCAATTCATGTTGTTCTATACAACTCTATGTATTCTTCTCTTTATAAAAACATTTGAAATTATGCAGATTGTAAGACATCATCTGAAAATATGGAGAAAGAAATGAATAGATAGGA
The DNA here is from genome assembly GCF_019279795.1 of Protopterus annectens. Taxonomy (NCBI): domain Eukaryota; kingdom Metazoa; phylum Chordata; order Ceratodontiformes; family Protopteridae; genus Protopterus; species Protopterus annectens. The sequence continues at coordinate 1,515,860,418 of NC_056729.1, read as the reverse complement.
AGAATATGAGTTATAGTAGTAGTAATACCGTGCAGGATATTTGCTAGTATAACATGTTTTCTATGGAAATTATAATGAAAGAGGTGTGGAGGAATAAGAATCACCTCCTGGGTTTTCCTCTGAGAGCCATATGTATCCCTTCACTCCTCAAGAAGCTTAATTTTGTGGCTATTGTTCCTTATATTGCATAGATTTTGTTAGTCTTATATTAAAAACAGAGTAAGAAATAAAGTGTAGAAGTTAAACAAGGCTATACTGACATAGAATAAATTATCTCTTTGTTTACTATATCATCAGTGTCCATCAGTAGAATTTTTGCAGATGACAGTACATCCATAGTTATTTATTTATGCCTGCTAGGTTATTAACTTTATTTGCAAGGCATCCTTGTCTATTAGAGATGTCAAGGTGATCAACTTAGTTCATGGTCATGTGGATTAAAAGTGTCTTGATGTATATTTTCAAAAGGCAGAAATGTAAAAAGTAAGTTTGCTTCACAGTTTCCCCTCTACTCCCCCCCCCCCTTACCCATTTGACTGCAGAGGATGTTCTTGGCTTACAATAATAAAATTGACCTTAACCACACTGAAGCACAGAATAGGGCCGATGAAAAAAAAATGAAGTTTTGTCAAGCTTGAAATATGACAAAATATTCTCTTAGGTCATTACGCTTGCTTATTCACAAAAGCATTTAATCTATGTGTGTGCATTTTATGAAAAAAATTGAATTTAAAATTGTGTTACTTTATTCTCTTATGACTATAAGAGACCATGTTTGCCTTTCTTATCTTAACTACATGGATCAAGATAGCAGTTTTATATCACAAGAATATATGAGACCCAACAGGCTTTATTTAGAACCATCAACAGCAATAATCTGCAAAATCAGCTAAGTGAAGTATTAAAATCCTATTGGTCAAAGGTGAGCTCATAAGAAAGAATTTTGCTTTTAACAGCTTGAGAAAGGACTACAAAATATACAGAAAGATATCACTTAACTGATAACAATGTTTTAGATTTCTGGAAGCTTTATATATCTATATATATATATATATATATATATATATATATATATATATATATATATATATATACACATGGAGGTGTTTAGGTGAAATGGCAGTGGAGTTTTTAACTAGATTGTTTAATGAAATCTTGGAAAGTGAGAGGTTGCCTGAGGAATGGAGAAAAAGTGTTTTGGTACCGATTTTTAAGAATAAGGGTGATGTGCAGAGCTGTAGTAACTAGAGAGGGATTAAACTGATCAGTCACAGCATGAAGTTATGGGAAAGAGTAGTGAAAGCTAGGTTAAGAAGGGAGATGATGATTAGTGATCAGCAGTCTGGTTTCATGCCAGTAAAGAGCACTACAGATGCGATGTTTGCTCTGACAGACTTGATGGAGAATTACACAGAAGGTCAGAAGGAGTTGCATTGTGTCTTTGTGGATTTAGAGAAAGCATATGACAGGGTGCCTAGAGAGGAGTTGTGGTATTGTATGAGGAAGTCGAGAGTGTCAGAGAAGTATGTAAGAGTGGTACAGGATATGTACGAGGGTAGTGTGACAGCAGTGAGGTCTGCAGTGGGAGTGACGGATGCGTTTAAGGTGGAGGTGGGATTACATCAAGGATCAGCTTTGAGCCCTTTCGTATTTGCAATGGTGATGGACAGGTTGACAGACGAGATCAGACAGGACTCCCCGTGGACTATGACGTTTGCAGATGACATTGTGATCTGTAGTGAGAGTAGGGAACAGGTGGAGGAGACCCTGGAGAGGTGGAGATATGCTCCAGAGAGAAGAGGAATGAAGGTCAGCAGGACTAAGACAGAATATATGTGTGTGAATGAGAGGGAGGATAGAGGAATGGTGAGGATGCAGGGAGTAGAGGTGGTGAAGGTGGATGAGTTTAAATACTTGGGATCAACAGTTCAGAGTAATGATGAGTGTGGAAGAGAGGTGAAGAAGAAAGTACAGGCAGGATGGAGTGGGTGGAGAAGAGTGTCAGGAGTAATTTGTGACAGACGAGTACCAGTAAGAGTGAAAGGGAAGGTCTACAAAAGGGTAGTGAGACCAGCTATGTTATACGGGTTGGAGACAGTGGCACTGACAAAAAGGCAGGAGTCCGAGCTTGACGTGGCAGAGTTGAAGATGTTAAGATTTGCACTGGGTGTGATGAGGATGGACAGGATTAGGAATAAGTATATTAGAGGGTCAGTCCAGGTTGGAAGGTTTGTAGACAAAGCCAGAGAGGCAAGATTATGCTGGTTTGGACATGTGCTGGGGAGGGATGCAGAGTATATTGGGAAAAAGATGCTAAGGATGAAGCTGCCAGATAACAGGAAAAGAGGAAGGCCTAAGATAAGGTTTATGGATGTGGTGAGAGAGGACATGCAGGTGGTTGGTGTGACAGACCAAGATGCAGAGGACAGGAAGAAATGGAAACAGTTGATCTGCTGTGGCGACCCCTAACGGGAGAAGCCAGAAGAAGAAGAAGAAGAAGAAGATATATATATATATATATATATATATATATATATATATATATATATATATATATATACATATGGGTCTGCTTCTAATGAATGAAAACCCACTTACAAGAATCTCTGAAGAGCATGACAACTTTGCCAAAATCACATTTAAGCAAACTCTCGGATCACTGATAAGGTAATAAAATAAATAAAAAAAACAATTAACTAATTAATACATTAAAATAATAATAAATATTAAAATAATAAAAATAATAATAATAATAATAATACCTGGAACTCCAGGTAAGGTAATTAAATAAATAAATAAAAAATAAATAAAAGTAACCATTTGGTCGTCATGGTGAACTTCACCCCTTCGTTACTGTAGTGTGAGCTTGGAGTTGGTATATTTAGTTAGGGAGGGTGTGGGGACAAAGTCCCCCATATGGGTGCGTTTAATTTGCTTCAGTTTTTATTTTTTTTTTGTGGTGGGGACAAGTGGTTACTTACCTGGAGCTTTCACTCGGTTATCCGAGTGTTCATTCAAATGTAGTTTCAGTGAAGTTATCTTGGTCTTCAGAGATTGAGGTAAGTGGGTCTTCATTCATTAGAAGTAGATCCAAATATATATATATATATATACATATATATATATATATATATATATATATATATATATATATATATATATATATACACATAGATATATGTGGATTTGTAACTTTTCATCAAATGTGTGTGTGTGTGTGTGTGTGTGTGTGTGTGTGTGTGTGTGTGTTTATGTGCGAGCACACGTGCGTGTGTATGGGAGTGCAACCTTTTGTTGACAGGTCCTTTCATCAGCAAATGACAGAGCCGATATAGCTGACTGCAATCAGCTGACTGAAAAAAACTTGCTTTGTCAGTATGGGACTGAGGTACACTGGGGATCTGGAGTCTGACCTTTTCCCACTGTAGTTTGATCTTACAGATGATATATATAACTAGCAGATGGTGTAGGTAAATACTAGGCTAGCTGCCCTTGTGGACCATTTTAAGCCTAGCTATTTACCCCTTAGTAAGAATCAAACTCTGTAGCTCTTGCTGTGAGATAAATACCTTAAACTTGTCTCTTTCCGATTGTTTGCGGAATGATGTAAAGTGTTTCAATATTTAAGGGTCAGTTATTGGTGGATCGACAAGTTGTTTTTTTCAATAGAATATATCAAGTGTTAGATAGCTTTTTAAAATTTTGCTATTGCATTGTACATATATAAAAACCTTCAGCCTTATTATCCCATTTGGTGACTTCAATATGTTATATGCTATACTCCACATTACTTATTCAGCAATTTATAAAAAATGTTTATTTGAAATTCTGAATCTGCCTTAGATGTAGTCTATTATGAGCAATGTTAAAATTGAAATAAAAAAAAAAAATGAGTTCAAAATGGCCACTGTTTTGTGAGCACTGCTATCACCTAGGTCTCTGATATACCCCGGATTAAAACAAACCCAGAAGGCAACACAGAATTAATAATACAGAAATAACTGTAGATATTTACTGCTAATATCATCCAGCAAACAAAAGAGGAAGAAAAAGTGACAGATTCAGCTCAGAAACAGCAGGATTAACTAAGATTTCTGAATAACAGCTTAAGCCATGTGCTACTTAGGCCCTGCATCTGACTGCAAGATTGGTAAAACACTATACAGCAAGATGTCAAAAGAGGAAAATAATATGGAAACAACAATAACTAAGACCAAATTCTCAGTACTAGCCTCACCTCAGAAAGACACAACTTCAAAAAGACAAAAGACAACTAAACAAACTGACAACTCTAAAACTACAAATAAATCCAAGACAGACCAGCCAGCTAATCTGGAAGACATAAACTCTGCCTTATTACCTATCCAGCAAGCAATAAATGACTTATCATTACAATTTCAAACCTTTAGTGACTCATTCAGCCAAATAATATCCAGAATGGAAAAATCTGAGTCCAAAATAATAGAAAATGAAATAAAAATAGACTCTATTTCTCAAAGAACTGATGCCTATGACAAAGAAATATAAAACTTACAAGCAAAAATAACAGACCTGGAAGCAAGATCTCGAAGGAACAATATCATCATCAGAGGAATACCTGAAACTGTACTTCATAACAATCTAATACCAACAATCAAGCAAATAATAAATTCCCTGCTAGAGGAACCTGAAGAAATGCAGCAAATAACAATAGAGAGAGCCCACAGAGCCTTGAGAGAAATGCAAACACCACTGAAACCTAGACCTGTCTATATTAAAATATTAAACTACCAAGATGTAAATAAAATCATACTGGCAGCAAAGAAAAAAGGCACACTCACCTGGAATAATAATAAAATCTCCTTTGCTCAAGACCTCCCAATACAAATAAGACAAGCAAGACAACTAATATCTCCATACTGCAGGTTCCTAATAGAAAAAAAAAATCAAATTCCAGATGAAATATCCAAATCAGTTAATCTTCTACATCAAAGAGGTTAAATACATGGTCACTAACCCCAAAGAGGCAAAAGAGACATTCCTGGCCGTTTTCAAGCAAATTCCACCTTCAGAAATGAAATAAATCCAGAAAAAATGATAAAGGACCCTTGGGTGAAAAAACGACCCCATTCACGAGCACTCTAGCTGGGATCCAACTCTGAAAGCGTCCCCTTGCTGTCAAAGGCCCTTAAATCCATGATGTAAGCTATGAGGAACACAGGAAAAGGAAGTACAGCCTGGGTAGGTACCAAAAATCAACTTCAGTTTCCGATGCACGAATATAGGAAGGAGCCTCCTTCTGGGACATTGGTCTGCAAATTCAGTCCCCCTACGATTTTGAGGACTCCATTAAGAACAGTCAGACAAAATGGATTTCAACAAGCTCCAAAAGATTTTACTGCCTGAAAAATGAAAATTGATCTGCACCAGCTAAAAGAAGAAAGCTGCACCACAGATGTCAACCAACCTGCAAGCAAAACCCACCTTGAAGAAATAAGGTACTGTTGAACTGAACCATTCACTAAAACAGTACACCCAGTAGTGTGTAGGTGAATGAAAATCCAGCCTTAAATAATAGGCAAGAAATAAACTGTCAGAAACAGGCTAGCTCATAGATTAATATTGGGAAAAAAAGGAAAAAACATGTTAAATGTTTTATGTAAATACTAGAAATGTGTTAAAAGATCCTGAAGAGAAGCAATCTCGGGAAAATAGTAAAATAACCTAACAATCTTGGGGTAATGTACATATAGCCTTAATATGTTAACTATAGCAGAAGGACTGTTTTGCTAAGCTTTTTTTTTTTTTTATGTCTCTTTATACTTCCTACCTCTGATAAATAGGTGCCAAGTATATATTTTACAACCCACACAGACTGATGTAGAAAAACATTACAGGCACCAAAGAAGGCCGAAATCTGAATAAATAAAGGGGAGGAAAAAGAAGTCAAATGAAATAAAAATGACAAGACTGATTGTTTAACAGTATTACTATGGTACATATATTGCTATAATTTACTGAGGAATGTATATTAATATGCTGTTTTAAAAATATTATTAGAAAGAATTAGTCACAAGACAAAAACAATACATGCTGCACCTTAAATGCAATACCATAACTGCATAAATAATATGTTGGAAGAGGTTAGGGATATTAAGTAGCATTGTTTGTTGAGGGAACTAGTTTGTTCAGCTTTGTCCACACTGTTTATAGTAACACAGGGGGGATACCATGGAGTAAATCTATATCTAAAAAGAAAACACATTCCAAGATTAGACGTAAAGGTAAACCATATAATGAACCTTCATCCTCCCCACCTGATTATTCCTGGTCCAGGGATATAGTGATTAGGCACAGTGTAGGGACAGGGATAAATAGATGCTTTCCTAAACCATCACACAGTAACACATACAAAGATAACAAAACAAAACTAATATACATGGCATATCTACGGAATACACCTAATAAATAAATGTGAGAAATAGAATCATGGAACGTTAAAGGGCTCCAAAACAAGAAGAAAAGAAAAGAAAACTATTCTTACACCTTACATTAAAAACCACAGCCAACCTCATACTAATACAAGAAACACACTTGACTGCAGAGCAATGGGCAGAAATTAGCAGAAAGAAATGGATAAGTCAAATTATAGCTTCAGAGGGGAAAACAAACAGTGCTGGGGCTGCCATAATAATTAAAAAACAATTTAAGGAAAAAATACTTAAAACCAAAGCTGACAAGGAGGGAAGTTGATGTTACGTAGCATTTAGTAGTCCTACAATATCAAAACCTATAATGGTACTTAATGTTTACGCACCCTGTAATAACAAACAACACATTTTTACGTCATTATACCCAACCTTAAACCAATTTAAAGATCACTACCTAGTGATTGGAGGTGACTGGAACACATATCAAAACCCAGAAAAGGATAAATCTAATCTGACCAAATCACATAATAAACAAGCCACAATGAACTCAAACAAGATTTCAAACTATATGACTCTTTTAAATATGGGAACAGTGCAGATAAAACAGGGAAATTCACACTCTATACGCAATGCTACAAAATGTGGTCAAGGATAGACTTCTTCTTAATCTCTGACATATTCATTAACATGGACCCAACAATAACTATACATACCAGGTTGTTTTCAGATCACTCCAAAATCACACTGAACATTAACTGGGACAAAAAGATATATTTAGAGAATAGGGGTCATTAAACCCTAATTTACTTTCCAAAATGGATGTAATAAAAGAAACAGAAGCAATACTAAAAATATCTCTTACAAATATCAATAACTCCCAAGTACCAACTGACATAGAATGGGCTGCAACTAAAGCACAAATTAGAGGATTGTTTATCAAAAAAGCAGCATACTATAAAAAATACAACTGAAAGAGGAGCATATACTGAAAGGGAAAATAGAGCATCTTGAAAAAGAACTAATAAATAACCCTAAGAACCAAACAGAAGCAGAACTTTTAAAACTGCAAAGGGATCTATACATGTTAGAAACCAGGAACCTATCTTTTTATGAAGCCAGAATGTTAGCCACTTACGCAGAAGAAGCTCAAATATCATCTAGAGCTCTGGCCAGAATTATCTCCCAACACAAAAATGCCTCCAATATATCAGAAATAAACTACAGAGATAAAAACTACACAAAAAATGAAGACATTATTAAAACATTTGAACAAATATACTCTCAAATATATGGAGCACAAATACTACAAACCTCGAAGGAAGATAGAACTCTTTTCCTTCAAAAACTGAAATTCCCTAAACTCAATTTAGACCAACAAAAAAAACTAACTGAACCAATATCCATCAGTGAAATTATTACAACAATCAAACACTTAAAAGCGCATAAGGCTCCGGGTCCGGATGGACTCACATCAGAATTTTACAAAGCATTTTCCCCCTTGATAGCCAAACTACTATACTATACACTGAATTACATAATAAGCTATAAAATAAATGATATCCACTTTAATGCCTCTAAAACCATCTTTATATTAAAAGAACACACAGATCCCAAAAACCCCAACAGCTACAGACGCACCTCCCTCTTAAATATAGATACTAAAATATTTACCTCTATACTTGCAAACAGAATGAAAAATCTGATAGAGAAAATCATTTCCCCAGAACAATCCGGTTTTACACCACATAGACAGACTAGTGACAATACATTAACATTAGATGCACTAATATCCTATGCTAACCGATACACTATCAACATCTACACAATGGTAGTGGATGCCCACAAGGCATTTGATAGGGTTAATCTAGAATTCTTACTCCAAACACTACCCTACTTTAATATACCCAATAACTTCATTCAGATCATCCAAACTCTTTATAGCAACTCATACACATCTCTCTATATAAATAAAACTTGGTCAAATAGGATCCTAATAAAAAATGGAACAAGACAAGGATGCCCATTATCACCCTTCCTGTTTAACCTATACCTAGAACTACTCTTTCTATACATTAAACAAAATATCTACCACAATCCTCCATCAATAGACAGCTTCAAAATATACCTCACTGCATTTGTGGATGATCTGAACATATACTGCACTACACCAAATTCAGAAATAAACAAAATAATAGCTGCAATTGAGCATTTCTCGACTATGTCTAACTACAAACTAAACCTCAATAAAACTAATATTTTCCCCCTAAAACACCCAAACTCATCTCACTAAAACCATTGGTAAACACAATAAAAATAAAAGAAGAAACTAAATATCTGGGAATCACCTTTTTCCAGAATAACAAAGACTTCTACCAACACAATGTAAACCTTAAATGGCAAAATATAATGCAAGACTGTAAAAGATGGAACAACCTAAAACTACCATTCTTGGCCAAAGTATCAATAATCAAAATAAACATTTAACCAAGACTAATGTATATATTCATGACATCACAGACAACAATACATAATAAATTCTTCCTAGCAAAATTTATATGGGAACCCAAAAAAAACAGAATCTCCTATCCAAAATTAACACTCCCCAAAGCCAAAGGAGGACTAAATCTACCAGATTTTAAAATGTACTACTCGATCATTAACACTAACAGAATATTAAGAATAGCTGAACATAACCCGTCAATGGAAAATTGGTCTCCTCTTTGGGTGACAATCTTTTATAGCTATATTAAAGCTCTAGGTTTCAATCCCAAAGCACTTCCATTCCTGAAGCAGAAAGAAATACAAACTTATAACATTATAGCATTATAGAGCCCTTAAAACATTCTATCAACTTAGCACAAAAACTCTTTCAATTCTTGAACCTTAGACAAGCCATGACAATACTGCAACCCCTTCATAAAAACCCAAATTTAAAAATAAACAATAAGATGCTGGACTTAGTCCCTTTTCCCAGACTGAAAGATAAAACAATCCAAGATATTTATCCCTACCTTAACTGTTCAATACAAGAAATGAGGACCAACTTAAACCTCCCTAAATCACACATAATAATCCTAAGACAAATCAAAGAACTGTGTTCCAGTTACCTCCAAAATGTTACTATGACCAATAGTGACATAGAAACTTGTAGCAGGTTTTGGAAAACTATTATCACAACAAAGAAAACTATTACTAATTCATATAAAATGATAAATGAAATCAAATACAAGAAATACCTCCTCTTCTCTAACTACTGTAGAAAAATTAAACCATCCATAGATGATCAGCAAATAAGCCAGGCAATCAATCTAACACTGAATATTATACCTCTCAAAAAGTTAGCATACACTCAGCTCATGATCAACAATAATGCCCATTTTACACCTGCAATCCTACACAAATTTAACACATCAAAATCACCTTTCTGCCCACACTGTAAGGACCAGATAGCTGACTTAATCCATGTATTTTGGAGCTGCAAATGTGTCTATAAACTCTGTAACTCTCTCAAGGTACAATTACAAAAAACAGGTTATCAAACATCAACATTAAATTGGGAATTCACTCTATTACACATTCTCCCACCCAACATGCCAAGAAAACAAACAAATACACTTTTAACAATTTTCCTACTAATGAAACTGTATATAGCTTTTAAATGGCTAGATACAATAAATATCTCTTGGGAGGGTTTTAAACAAGTAGCTATACAACACCTTTTAGCTCATAAAATCGTAATAGATAAAAGAAACAAAAACATGAAATCCAGAGAAATTTGGGAACAAACCTTCAATATCATATTAGCATAATTCATCACACAGCAACTTAGAAATACACTATAATGGAACCAAAGAACACATACAAATTCAGATATTAAATAATAACTTGGATATTACGAATGTATATACTGTCTATATAACTGTGGAACTAACAGTGAAAGCATCTATGTACATAGTGTAAATAGATATGTTGTACGACCTATTTCCTGTGGTATTTGACATCAATGTATAACATATATATATATATATATATATATATATATATATATATATATATATATATACATATATATATATATATATATATATATATATATATATAAAAAAAATATATATATATATATATATATATATATATATATATATATATATATATATATATATATATATATATATATATATATATATATATATATATATACGGTCATGTAAGATAATTTTTGTTTGTTATTAATGTAAAAATAAAAATTATTGAAAAAAAATTGAAATAAAAAATTATCTAAAAGTCTCGTAACACTCCAATTTTTATGGCTATATTTTAAATCAGAAGGTCTCAAACATATTGAATATGCAGGAGTTGGGCAACTATTATGACAAACTGCCCAGAAAGGCATTTTAGACTTAGACTTACGAAAATAAAATTGTCACAGATTCCAAAGACAACCACAAGGCATTCTATAACTATGTCAAGAATCTAAATGGCAATGCTCAGATGTGCTCTGAGCTAAAACAGAATTACATTAAATATACTGATCCCAAAGATATTACCAATATCCTGGGAGATCGATTCAGTGCCAACTTCACCCCCCTCTCACCCCCTAAATGGCCCATCTCAATACCGGAAGATTGCCAAATTCCAGTAATAACAGCCACACAGGTAAAAAACGCACTCTCCAAAGCTAAGAATACAGCATCCATGGGACCAGATGACATCCCGGGCTGTGTACTACATGAACTACAATATGAACTGGCACCTCACCTAAGTGTCATGTTTAATCATAGCCTCACCTCAGGTTTTGTGCCCACTGAGTGGCACAGAGCTACAGTTATCCCACTCCACAAGGGGGGATCCACCTTGTATCCCAGAAACTACCATCCCATCAGTCTGATGAGCCTTATCTGCAAGGCCATGGAGCATATTATCATGGAACTTATAAACAAAGACATTGGCAACCTTCAAACACTGGACCCCACCCAGTTTGGGTTCATGAAGGGACAATCTTGTCTCCTGAACCTGATTGACTTCTTCGAATCAGTCTCCAGAGCCATGGATAAGGGTAAGGTGGTCCACACAGCCTATCTAGACCTTACCAAGGCCTTTGACAAAATCCTCCACTCTGGAATCATAGATAAACTTACTAAGCTGGGCATTAATCCCTGCATCACCCAATGGGTTGCTAACTGCTTTACTGATAGAACCCACACTGTAAAAGTAGCCAACTCCAAATCCAGCTCCAGACAAGTGACAAGTGGAGTACCTCAGTGTTCAGTCTTGGGACCTCTCTTGTTTGGCATCTACTTTTCTGAAGTACAGGCCAGCACTAAGGGACTCTGGCTAACAAAGTTTGCAGATGACTGCAAACTGGGAGCCATTATTGAATCCCCAAATGATGTGGATACTCTGCAAAAGGGCCTTACAGAAACAGATGCCTGGTGCCAGAGCCATGGGCTCAAGCTCAATGCCAAGAAATGTATAGTTATCCCCTTTGGGAAAAAACATGTACCCATGAATTACCATATAGGTGGCAGTACACTAAACACCGAAAGTGTGATAAGAGACTAAGGGACACAGGTGGACAGTGGTCTCACCTTCGATAACCACATCACCACAACAGTCAGGAAATCCTTCTTTGTGGCACACCTCATCACTAAGGGCTTTTCATCCAGAAAAAAGGAGGTCATTGTCCTACTGTACTCATCCCTCATTAGACCCATTATAGAACATAATGCACCGTTTGGTATGTACCTCTCAAGACATCTGCAACAACTGGAAAGGCCACAGAAATACCTCACTAAAAGAATCACAGGCCTAAAACAGATGCCCTATGCTGACCGCCTTAAAAAACTCCAGCTATACTCTGTCGCATATCATCTACTCAGAGGCGATCTCTGCTTAACATACAAGGCCATGTCAATCCCAGAGCTGTTGGACATGCTACACTTAAAGAAATCCCAATCCCTCAGAGCCACACGCTCCAGGGATCTAAACCTTGTCATCAAAATAAACAAAACATGCTGGAGAGATAGGTTCCTGACCCAGAGACTCCCCAGACTCTGGAATAGATTGCCCATACATGTCAAGCAGAGTGCCTCTTTGGCCCTCTTCAAGAGGAACCTTGACGATTGGATGGGAGAAAGGAAATTCACCCCAGAGATCACGTCAGTCACCCTGCTAGACAGGGAAGTAAATAGTGTGGGAAGAAATAGCCAGGGAATTGTTATGGCTAGGCTTGTATAGGCCCTAGGGCTGATAGCCTAGTACCAACCTATGAACCTATGAGACTCTTTCTACTCCCAAGCTACGGTTATATTTTCTGGGTGGATTAATAAACATGAACTGGTAAAGAAGTGCATAACACAATACTATGCAATTTATAAAAAAAAAATTAAAAAAAATCCTTGTGTGCCATGATAGATATGCATAAACCAGTGCTCTCAACTTTCCCTCTTTTGGAGGAATGTTCCTATTTTCAGCCTTAATGTTCTCCTGTACATGTTGTACCTATTTTTGTTGGTTTGCCTGTATTTTCAGCCTTAATTTACACCTTCAAAGAATTTTCTGAATCTCCTTCAACAGCCATGATTTTTTTAAGCTGTTAAGTGTACAGAAAACCACACTACATGACCAACATACTAGTGGTAACAATAATTTAAAGACAGTGGGCACACATCATGCATCTCCCCTTTTCAGAAGCAAATATAAATGACTTAGTTTGGAAGAATTTTGCAATACAGTTTATTAAAGTTTACAGATTTTACAATGCCCCTATGATAATGTGCTTCTATATTTGCATAAGGTTTGTCCCACTCTAGTTTTTAAACATGTTTCTGTGTAGCATCTAGTATTCTTACTGAAAGCAGGAAGAGTAATGTTCAATTTTTATGCAAATCCAATATCCCAGTTTTTGTCTGGATAAACCTACTTGTTTCTTTTTTCAGTATCTGCAGGTTGAGAGGTATGGCATAAACAATTGCATACCTAAAGAAGGCCCTGCATTTTCATGATTCACAGATGTGTGAATCATGGAATATACTGTGAAGTTGTAGTAAATGCTATGTATCTACAAGTGCAGATTAATTACACCAAAAACAAGATCACTGTAGGCTTATAGGTGAATGCTAGACTAATTGCCATAAAGGGACATTTTAAGCCTAGACAATATCTTGAGATCAGGATCAACCTGTACCTTGGGCATATGAGGTGAAGGCATTAACCTTTATATCAAACTCACCGGGTTAGTGCAGCAGAAGTGAAGTATTAACCCATTTTATTTTTAGACCCCTTAAGTAATGACACTTGGTATAATTATCATAAAAATAGTCTTTTCCAAAGGAAAAAAAAATAAACATCATAACTGCTCACTCTAAATATCATGGCAGTTCTTGAAGTAACATGTATACAAAAACAACCACATAGAAGCTGCCGGGTTATGCAAATACATTGATATTTACCTAGACTCTTCTTCCTATATATGACCGCTCAGATAACCTACCTTAAGAACAAAAATCAACCTTTCTCTCTTCCCTGCTGCCACAAAGCCTCTTGCTACTTATGCCAAAAGCACAGTAAGCAATCACAAAAGGTATCCTCCACACTCAGACAGAGCACAGACTCCTTGTTCTCACATTCTGTTTCATCCAGAAATCTCATGGACCTATTACTTCTTACTAATCATGTCTGTGCATTTATTCTACTGTTTCCAAAACGTGAACACCACTACACAACTGTCTTTCAAAGTATAAGATGTCTAATTTATACAAAACCTCTCTCCTTATCTAGACGCAAAACTTTTTCTGGAAGCACACCATATAATGCCTCTTCTCAAATCAACCCTATTTCCTTCTCTACAGACAACCAAATTCCATCACTGCTAGTGATCAGACATTTCCTGTTCTTGTCTTTAAACGCTAGAATGAACTGTCCCCCTGAATTCAGGAATGCAGAAGCCACAAATGGGTTCCAAAGGAAAATAAAGCTATACAGAAAGGAAGATGTCTCTTGCTTCACACAGTCCATAACAACTTCTCATCTTTTTCCTCTTTGACCAAACATAGACTACATCCTCACTTTAATGCAATTCTTTACATATCAGACTTTTTCTTAAAGCCCACTCCAACCTTTAGGCATCTATGAATATAACTCTAGCTTCATGAATTAACCATTTGTTTACCTTAAACCAACTGATGTTATGCATTTACCCACAAGACTGCTTGTTTCACTCAGTATGGATTTAACAAATTGCATTGTTGTATTATGTGTTGTATTATGAGTAATTTTTGTTCTATACTATTTTCTGTTAAAATGCCGGGGTGGTACGTCGGTAGCATTGTTACCTCACAACAAGAGGTTCTCCTGTTCGATTCTCGGCTGGGCTTCGGAGTGCCTTCTGTGTGGAGTCTGCATGTCCTCCACGCGGTTGGGTAGCGTTCAAAAGACATGTGTGCATAAATGGGCGTGCCTTCATTGAAGGTTGGGTGTTGAGCTGGCACCTCGGCGTTTCATAAAAATTTACTGCCAATCATTAGCGGACTGGAGTTTCGCTGTTGCGACCCCTTACTGGGAAAAGCCAAAAGACAAACAACAACAATATTTTCTGTTAAAGTTCCTCACAGTTGTACCTCCATGTTTACATCTACTTGAGTAACATTTGACATTTTGTAATGTTTGCAAACCTTGTAACTTTTGCTCATGCACTCTTCAGTTACAGTAAGTCTGCTCTCTCCATATTCCTCTCTACCCATGCTAACTGTATATAACAACTGCTGTCAGTTTTCCTAGATTTATAAACTGCTGTAATTTCTACTTTTTATGATATCTTTGCCCTTTGAGCCCAGCCAGTATCAGAAACCATTCTTTCTGGATCAGCCCATTACCTCTCTTAACAAACAATAAATAAATAAAATTAATATAAACAAATACTCCAAAAATTAGATTTTTCACAGAGAACTCAGTGGCTTAATGCCCATAACTCTGCCTTATGCTTTCTGATTCTAGTCTTAACTTCTAGTCACTGACTGTGTGAATGAAGTGTGTCTGAACTCTACATGCTCTCTTTAGATCTGCATGCATTTTCTTTGAGTATTATACTTTCCAGAAACATATTTTTAGATAACACACAAACACACACAAACACAAATGCACGCACACACACACGCACACAGACACACACACACACACACACACACACACACACACACACACACACACACACACACACACACAAAAATGCACACACACAAGCAGATATAAATATATCTTTGTGGTCCACCTCATAACTGAGAAGGTTCCATATACTAGCCTTCTTGTCCCACTTAAGAAATCCCAAATAAATGGCAGAGAATAGAATGCAGATTTTTCTTTTCATTTCATAGGAAATCTTTTTCATATTTCACTACTAATTGCAACATCCCCGTATTCTTCTTCTAGCCTGTCTGAACAAATGTCAAAGCTAGCAGCTTCTCAGCTTTGTCATTGCCCCCATTATGTTCCACTCAGATGGATCACATATAGCATTGCTTTCTATAACACTTGATGCTGAATAGCTTGTTTCAAGTGTTTGATTCATGCTTTAATACTGGCTGCATTTCTGTCATATTTCTAAAACACAATCTTCTTCGGTCACAATGTGTTTTTCCAGATGATTACAGTTTCACTCAATCTGTGCTGCTGTATTTTGCATAAATGATTATACTTTCCCATCATGACAGTTTTTCAATGACCCACACATTAATTTTGTATAATATTATAATGCCCAAGGAACTCTTCAGTGCATTTCATACGTTTAGTGAATACATTTCATTTGTATACTTTTATCCAGATCAGAATAGTAGCTTGCACAATCCCTGCTTTCAGATTCATGTCAGTGTTGGCACAATATGATTACCACTGTTCCTCAGCTGACTGATGATAACAGAAGTAGTATTTGTATGTGTTTTAGTATATTTATGTGTTTCAAGGACCATATGGACTCTACTTCCCAGCTATCCATCTAAGGAGATGTAAGAAAACTACTTCATCAAAGGGTAGAGAAGAATCCAGATGTTCTGCCCCAGTACTTAAACTCAGGCCTGCAATTAATTAGCCACTGTTCATGGGACTCCTGAGTTCCAGAGCTGTCAGTATCAGTATTAATGACAGAACTAAGTCTCTCTCCAACTACCACTGGAATTTCATCATGCAGGTTTCTTTGCAGATGTCTGAAGATACTTGTTTAACTACTCAACAGTGTCTCAGTTTGTACCAGAAATGTTTCATTCTGATCACTCTATCATCTTTTCTTTCCTTGTTTTTCTACCCTCACATTGTTCTTCTTGAGGATGGATAGATACCCCACTCTTGGCAGTGTTTGTGGAGTTATGAATCCTTCTATTCTTCATTTGCATTTCAGTCTAACAACTTCTAATTATTTGATTTTGGTCCTTGTATCAGAGCACTGATAGGTCATAGCTAACCAACTTTTCCAAAATGGTTGGTCTCCTTACTAGGGTACCTTTTACCATGAACATTTCAGGACACTTTAGAAATGATGTCTCCAGTTAATGCATCTTGCATAATTTTTCTTGAGCTCTACTTGGTTTTAGAAATGAGTATATTGTACTTCCATATGCTTTAAACATACTTGCACCCATAACTTATTAGGTGAGAAAACACAGCTAGAAATGATGCAATGTTGATGCTCACCATCTTTTTCCTTCTTCTGCTGGACACAGATAAACAAGACTTCTAAGAAGAAAAATAGTTCCAAAGGAAATACCATTCCTTAAATTACAGTCAAAGGGTTGGGTAACTCCTAACTATGCCTGAGAAACATATATATTTTTTCATTTTTTGATTCAGTTTATTGCTTTATATTTTTCTTAGCATTTTCTATGTGTTGTGAAGTATCAGCTATGTTGCATTTTTGATGTCATTTCCTTTGGTTGTTTACATTATTTTGCACTGCCTACTCTTATAAAACAGATAAAATTAGGTGTTTGCATTCCTGTTTGAAATGAGTATTTTGCATATAAGGCTTGCACGATAGAAAGAAGGATTTAAAATGTTTTATGTGTTTCAGGTTCTGGTACTAATTATTTTATTTTTGTCCTTTGTTTGTTAGGTTAGTCTCATTAGACTAGTTGCCTGTTTTAGGGGAGATGTGAGGTGGTATTTATTCTAGTGGGGAAATTTGGTGATGGCGTTGAGGAACATTCCTGACTCTTCATCACCAGCTCAATCAGATGGGACTTAAGCATCTTATCAAAAGGACATGGGTGGGTGGCCTAATGGTTAAGGTGTTTGCCTTATAAACACAAGGTACAGGGTTTGAATCTCACAGGGGATAACTGGCTAGGCTTAAAATGGCTCAAAGGGCAATTAGCCTAGTACTAACCTATGAACCTAAAATGGACATCACAATCATGAGTGAAGCACCCTCTAATGCTGCACTGTACTGTCAGCCATCCAAACAGCAGGAGTGGGAGCAGAACACACAGCCCTCTGCTCTTTCTGCTCCAAAAGTGTGTGGGTTACCTGTTGCTGCTGCTGTATTAACTCATTAGAGCCTAGTGACACCTCCAGGCATTTCTCTCATTACATCCTGCTGGCATAACCAATGACACACTTCAGCATGAACCATGCAACTAAATGAGACAAGCTGGTAACAGGTAAGAAGACAAACTTCAAACAGTATGCTCAGTTCCCTCTCTGCTACAGAAAATACAGTGACACCTTTGTATCTTCCTTTTTTTTTTTCTTGTATTTACCCAATCATATTGGCTTTTCCTGCATAATTTATTCCATGCAGCAGTCTGTCTTTATGTGAAAAAATACTTTTGCAGTTTATTTTACATCTCTAATACATAAATCAATGACGTTTGCCTTGACATGTCTTTTTCTAAAACATGCTATTACACTCTGCATTTTTTATGTCCTTCAGGTGTTCATATGTTTCTGAAATTTCTCTCCTTTTTCAATAGTTCTTCTTTCCCGAATGACATACACATGTGATTTTGTTCTGCCTTTATATGCTTCATAGTATGTGTTCACCATCTGGCCTTCCTCTAAACTGCTTTTACCCATGCATTTCAGTACAGTGGGCTTGCCTTTAGGTATTTATGCAATACTTTAAATATTTTAAATTCATCCATAGCCAATAAGCTGTCAAGTGACAATAATCACAGCTCTTTAACTAGTGATTGCACCTCATCCTTTCTATGACATCTCTGGTTTTGTTGGTATCATTTGCCTATCGTGTATTTTATCTGTCACATTAATATTACTTATTCTATGCATAGCACATTCACTTTGTATGCTGAAACATCAGAAGGCTGTTAATTCTATTGCACAACAGACTGTTAAGATACATTTCTCAGAACTAACACAATACTGCAGCATGGGGCTGGTGCTGTACTCCTTCAGTGATATCCTTTCGATCAGATGTTAAACCATGGTCCATCTGAGTTGATGGTAGTTCAGATGGATGGAAAAGATGCAAGGGCATGGATGGAAACAAGAATAGAAGAATTTCCTAGTTGTACTGGGGAAATTTACCATAGTCAGTATGAATACCATCTCAGATCTTTCCTGACAATAGGTTAAGGCTAGTGGGCAAGGTGCTCTGCTAGTACAGAAGGATGATGTCCTGACAGTGCTTCAGGTGACCTGAGAATGACTACAAGCTCAGGCACCTGCATGAGCCAGCATGGGGAAGAAAAGAAAAGAGGAGGTGAAGCCTGATCATCCCTTCATCTGAGTGTGTGTGTGGGGGGGCAGACTTAGGATACACAACTGAGGCATGGAATAGCATGTGGTGACACTGGAGACATTCGATATCAAAGTGCTGTGTGTTGGTGGTGGGCAACGCGAAGAATGCCTCACCATGCAGATGGGGGCAGGTCCCTCTCAGTATCAATGTACACCTCCCTGGGATGCCAGCCCAACATGTTAGAAGGGATAGGACTTAAAGAGAAAAGCCCTACTGCAGGTAGCTTATGTCATGTCGCAGGTAACCTGACTACTTTTCACCACCAATGAATTCTGGACCCTCCTCAGCTTTCTACTCTAGGAAGGCAGCCCCACACTGTGAGGGTTGGTTCAAAACTATGAATGCTACACCCACTTGTGGTTCGCACCCCAGGAGGAAGCCACATCACTCGGGGTAGTACCGAGTGGTCACTTCCTCAACCACCCAGTCAAGGCAGACCAATACAGAGAGTAGTACCAGGAGCAAACCAAGAACAAATGGAGTGCAGCAGAGCATTTGATTTTTAAACTGAGACACCATAGACCTCCCAAAAATATGCAAGTGGGGCTAATATGGTCAACAAACAGTAAAAAAAACAATAATAAAACAATTAATATTCATTTACTAATCAGTGTTTAGCAGAAATTAATGAAATCTAGCTTATTTCCTGTAAGCAAAATAGCTTTCTGTCCTTTATAACACTATTCTAATATAATTTTGAAGATACTAAGCAAAATTTTTCCAAACATGGTTCTCTAACAGCAACATTATTTTATAGGGACAACATTTTGAGTACAAAGGCCTTTTGATTCTTGTCACTGGGTCAGTTTCTGGCAATGCCAAATGACCTGTAAACCACTATTACACAAAATAGTCTGCCTAATTATTTCTGTATGTCAAGAGACGTACATTCATGCTAAAAATCCAGGAAACAGCCATTCCATCTCACCTCATTACCATGGTCATGTAGTTAAAAGAGTAGTGTCAGCAATCTTTTGATGTGCCTTTATCAATTCGAATTTGTCTTAGGTTTTTACTTTGCTAGAGTCTGAAATGTTCTTCAAACTTATATACTGACCGGATCATTATGTAATTGAACGCAGAGCTTCATAGGAATAAGACAATATATTAAAAAGGTACAACAAATACATTCAGAAGCTGTACTTACCTAAATGTGCAGTCTAACTGGGTTATATAATAATAAATGACAGATTCCCACTTGTTCTAAGATACAGAGCATGCACTAAGAAATTACTGGTGTTTACCATCAAATGGTTGGCACTCTGAAGCTTAAATGATTAAAAGTACCAGAAGTTAATATCACAAGCAACACAAGGCTAGTGTTACTGTCTTTTCTATGTCAGATTTTCAAAATCTGATTACAATGAATATTCAAAAATTCCTGTATGGACGTATTCTTAAAATCATCCCAGTACTGGAACACTCTTATAAGAACATAATTCAAAAATGTTTACAGGCTGAGTGATTTGTATATATTAGTATTAAATCTGATTTTGATAAAAGAACTGATTATTTTGTTCTGTATTATGTGCTTTGTGGAAAGTAATGCAGCAGTTTGCACAGAAATATGTATATAATGGTATAGAATTAAATACTATTACACGGCTTCTGAAAGTAAAACAGGAACAAATTCTGTAGTGTAATTTTGCACTGCGCACTTAATAAACCTAAGCCTGAATTTGTATTCAGGGGAGCTAAAGTACCTGACTGCAGTAACCCTATACCTTCACTGTGAAGTAATATGCCTTTTGTTGGACATAACAGATTGCAAAACATCCGTGAGTGACCCTTTATTAAAATCTATGCTACTGCTATAAAACCTTTACACATTTTAAGTACACCGTTTCAAGAAAAGAAAATCTTATTCTCTTTGAAGCTGTGTTGAATTTAAAAGTTACAGCTTATACTATTTTGAAGGCTATATCAATCATTGTGTCAAAAGTGCACCATCACAGATGTAACATATAAAAAGCAACCTGCGTCGTCTGATGAAACAAAGCTTCACTGCAACCCCATGCATAACGGAAAACACGAAAACTATAATTCAAAAAAGATAATAAACATTTTATAGGAATTCATGGGGTGGGGGAGCACAACGGACTGACGATTACATTTCAAGCACCAAAGCTAGCTGTTATTGAGAGAGAAATTAACACCAATCCATCATGCTATATATCAAAATTATGATGGATATGCCACATCTTGCCTAGAGCAAGGTATCTGAGATTTTATAAGTATTAGCTAGTGAAATGCGATTGCTAAAAGAAAGCTTCTCAGCACATTAGTAACACAATTCTGATCAGTAGTTAGCTGGAAATGAAATAACAGTTATTTTATTTCTAGGAGAAAAAAATATTGCATAATATGATCATGTTATAGAGGAATAAAGATTTTAGCACTTTTATGCTGAATATATGGTAAATGACATGTAATGTCTTTTAGAATGTATCTTGAATCAGCATTCAACTCACAGAGGTCCTAAGGGGACCTTGTTCAAAAAAACAGTACAGTATTGTGCATGTTATCTGCACATTAATTATGTGACTAATAACTAGTTGAAAATTACTAATTAGGCTGCCAGAATTGCCTAGGGACAGGGTAATGAAACATGTACATTAAATATTATTAAGTTTCATTCCTTAGACTTCTGCCTATGTTCTCTGCAGCCCAGCTTAGCTTATATAAAACATTATAGTTTGCAAAATGCCATGCTGATTTTATCAGCAATAATACTCCTAACATAAAAATATATATTATCTGTTTTTAAGTTCTTTTCTGCCAAGGCAACTGTGGAACATGAAATACCTAGGACACATAGTACAGCTATTTGTTACTCAGAAGAGTATGGCAAGCACATGACTGCTTCCTTAGTCAAGCAATTTATTGTGGAATAAATTAACAGTGCAGCATTTTCAAAGCTGGTTCTACAAATTATACTGCATATCTCAAGTCAAATTTTCTAAGATTATAGTAACTCTGTTACAGCTTGCTGGCATATGTAAGCTAAGTAAAATCAAAGTGCTACTACAGGACATCAGTAGTAAGCATATGGAAATATGTATGGTTTTGCAAAGGTCATCAAGTCTGAAATATACATTTCCATAACATTCTTTGCTTTTTTCATGCTAATGAAATGCACATGAATTTTAAACAGAATTTCCAGCAAAGTAGAAACAGTAGTCTATTATATATACAGTTATCAAATTGAAATACATACACATATATATATATATATAAATAAAACAATAAAACAGACCTTTGCAGGTACCAAAATCATATCTTTATGTTAATTAGTCTGAATATTTTATTTTATTTATCTATTTTATTTTATTTCACATTTGTTGACCGGGCTAGTCTAACTGGATACATGTCCATTTTCAGTAGTGGCCCGGGGAGATAAGCTCCAAACTATGCTAATATAACAGTGTTACAAAAAATGAAAAAGACACACACAAAAAAAAAAAAAACATCAAAAACAACATTAAAATACATTATTTCTGTAGGCTAACATTGTAGAAACTTCATGAAAAGAAATATAAATTCTATATTCAATAATTCTCTACAGAGAAATACATTTTTAGACAAGCTTATCTTTAATGGCTTGAAATGCTGAATAAAAATTGGCCAGACTAACTAAACAAAAGCTGTATCAGGAAACTGCAGCCATGTTGAGCATGATTATTCTTATAGTCTGCATGAAGCAAATGAATGTGAACAGTATAGAATGACAAATGGCACACCATCATCATATCATATCATGTCATATCATATCATGTCATGTCATATCATAATGTTTTAATTTATTAATTTACTTGGGTAAGAGAATTACTCTTGTGGTGAATTTGTTGGCATCCATGTAGCGAACACATAATATAATGGTTAAGATCGCCGACCGACTCATAATCCAATATGCTATACACATCGACACCATACACCCATCTACAACTGTAAATGCAGCCTACAATAGCTGTTAATGTTTATTTGTCTGTTGAGTTGTTTATTAATATTTCTTAATTGGCTAGTTAGACTGGTTCTTGCACCCTTTTCAGCTATGACTCTGGATCAGTGGGAAATACAAACTGAAAATTTCATAACACTACAGACATAATAAAACAGCTAGAAAATATACCATATTTAATATCAAATCATAGGTTAATTTAAGCACCAAAAGAGAAATTGGCTAGACTTAAAATGTCCTGAAAGGGTAGTACAATTACTATGTAGTACTTAATTATGAACATATATGTTATAAAAAATTACATACACAAAGCACCACATTTGAAAAGAGCATTATAGTATCATACATGTTTAGTAACATATTTCACATAATCGTCATAAACATTTAGGTCTTTTCAGCTTTCTCAAATTTTTGTAACATGATCCTGTAGACCTGGAAGAATTGCCATCACTTTAAATTAGCTAATTCAGATTTTCTTTAAAATTACCGCCATTAATCACTCTATAGTTTTTAAATCCATCAGCATCATTCAAGATACTGTGCTCTATGCAGCTACCCCATCTTATCCAGTGATTATCGATCATTATATGCTTTGAGTTCACAACTATGGCTAATATGAAACAAAGGTATCCTTCTGTTGTAGAATTTGCTACTAACCTGATACTCATCTTGAGTGCCAACTTATGAAACCATTTTTATGTGGATAAGACAAACTTGTTCCATTAAACCCTTCTTACATCATTTAATTATTTCTTAGTTGGCCATATTCATTCTTAATAATCTAAAGGTTTATAAGCTATTATTAAGGACTATTGCTTTATCATATATCATGTCGGGAAAATTCAGACGTTCCCCCATTTTGAAGAAGTCTGAAATATCCATTTTATCTTTTTGTTTTATTTTCACCCCTGATAATATTATTAATTTCTTGTTGCAATTTTGCAACTATTTGGAGAAGAGGAGCACTAGCAGGTGTCTAACCATATATAAAACTGTTACTATAATCATAAGTTCTTCAAAATCTAAAAAATAATGAAGTGCATGGACCACCCTGATTATGCTCAAAAAAAGGCTAAATCGTATCCTGCTATAGCATTAGACCCAACCTTAACAAAGTTTAAGTGTTTACTATGGCGGGCGTTTTTTGTCCATGAACACCTGCCTAGAAGAGGGCAGGGATGAGCTGTTAATTTAGAGAGTGTGTGGCCAGGGAGGAAATGATATAGACTGGAATGTTTTAGGTCATGAGAGCATTTAAGGGGTGGGAAGATTAGGTTTCCAAATTAAGGGGGAGGTTTGATTAGGGGTATACCCCCCCTTTTCATTGGCACTGACATGAATCATCTTGCAGGACTGAACAGTGTTTATGATGCTACATGGGTTATATGGCTATAGTTAGCATTAACGGTCTTGACAGTGCTGGGAGACTAAGGGGTCTGGTTAAGAGTCCTTTCCACTTTATAAATCTTCATGTTGTGCAACTAATTTTTGGAAGGTTGGTATTAAAGTGCTTCATTCCATTGTTTGCATTGATGTTTTATTTATGAAGTCAAGGATTGCTAATTGGTCCTTCAGTCAACAAAACTGGTCACATTGCATTTTGATCTGTTTTATTGTGTCTGGTACGAGTTCATGGACACAAATAATGCAGTCCATTCTTTCTGCATCCTTTTCAAAGAATTTTACAGAGGTTATTTCAGCCAAATGGTGTGCTTGTTTATTCTGTATGTGAAAGGGTGATACACTTCCAGTAGCTTTTTAGCCTTTTAATTCAGAAATAAAATGGCAATTTTTCGTAGTCATTTTTTTTAGTTCCTGACACTTATTGAAACCTTCACGTAATTTCACCAACACGCTTACAGAATTTGCTGGGTTTGAAGTTAATGCTAAATAATTGTCTGCAAACGGCTTCATTTCAGCTCTTCCTTTACTAGTTTTACACTTGTAATTTCCTCATGTTTACATACAGTAATTGCTACAGGTTACAGAATCCAGAGAAATAACATCAGGAATAATGCATAGCATTGGTGAGTGACCTTCTGATGATAGAGAAGGACCCAGACAAACATTGATTTATTACTACTAAATTAGCTTTTCCACTCTCTGGACAACTTAACTATAATCTCATACCATTTACTAACTCTTGTCTGTAGTCCACCCTAGCAATCTAAACTCCCTCCCTCTCCCAATTACCCCAGCTCTTTTCTCCTCACTTAGTTCTTCCCAAAACCCTTGCTCTCCCTTCCACCCCCTCTCTTTTTCTCTTTAATACACTATATTGTTATCTTCTCTGAAATCCTTTCCAGCTATGAAAATAGCAACATTTGTCAAAAAAAAAAAAAACAGTACAGAGATGAATGTTTACTAATAAAGACTAACTGTACACTTGTATATCCTTCGAGATTTTGTATGTTTTCTTAAAAAAGCATTTATCTAATGTATAATCTTATGAATCCATGTCATTTACGTAATTTTTATTTGTATTTATCTCTTTTTAATATATCTTTATTACAATACAGGCCTCCTCTGAAAAGGGTTCTTGCATGACCCAGTCAGACTATCATGGTAAACAAATGTAATAAATGAATACATAAATAAATAAATAAATCCTTAGGATCACAGTAAAACAGATGGTATTTATTCTAAGTATTTATTCTAAGTAAATTGGGAATAACCTCCTACTTCACTCATCGGATAGCCAACTAGTTCAACTAGTTCAGAGATAGAACGCAGGAGATTAAAGCAGATTAAAGCAGGGATTCCCCCAGGGTTTGGTACTGGATCCTCTCCTGTTTGGCATTTACTTCTCTAAAGTAAAAGGCAGTACCAAAGGGCTCTGAATGACTGCAAGCTGGGGCAGCATATTAAATCCTAAATTACTTAGCTATCCTGCAGGAAGGTTTATCCAAAACAAACAATTGGTGCAAGAATTAAATGCCAAAAATGTATTACTATGTCTCTTTGGAAGTTGTCTACTGTGGGACAATACACCCCTGAGAAATTACGCATGTATTCTGGATTTTTGAACTTACGTGGATGATGAAGTGACCTAACTTTTGACCAACATGTGTCCACTGTCATAAGAAATCTTTTCTGTATTACCCAGCTTACAAAAAAAGGATTGTGACTAGATGTAGAGATGTCATTGCAACCCTTTACTCAGCCTCATTAGGCCAGTCATTGAATATAATGTCCCCTTTGGCATGTATCTGTCCAGACACATGCAACAACTGGAACTCCAACAGGAATACCTTACAAAAAAGATCTAAGGCCTAAACAACATGTCAGAGATGGACAGACTCAGAGCCCTGTCACTGTACTCAGTATCCTACAGACTGCTGGGACATGACCTGTGTCTGGCATACAAGGGATCCTCTGACCCAATATGGATGGATTTACTGTACATCAGCAAGTCCAGTGGCATCAGATGTACTGGTCTAGGAATCTAAATCTCTTCTGCAGGTTTGGAGGGGCAGGTATATCTCACAGATGATACCACTGCTCAGGAACAGACTCCCAATCCACATTAAAAAAGTCCATCCCTGTCTGTACTCAAGCATAACTTGTACCTATGGATGGGAAACAGAAAAATTATCTCAGGACTACCCCCTGTACTCCAAATGGACAGAGGCAGCTCCTAAATGTTTTATGCCATGCATGGGTCCCCTCAGAATATCTGTGGTATGATCCCAGTTATTCTTATTAGAGGTAATGTATAATTATCAACCACAGAATAGGTAAGGCCAGTCTCTAACTAAATGGGATAGGTTAAGTCAAGTACAAAAAGGGAAATTGGATAGGCTTAAAATGACACCAGGAGCAGCTAGCCTAGTCCATATATGAACTTATAAGGAACACTGCCCCTTGAAGTTAACATTCTGCAACCTAATCTAGTCTCTAGCTCCAAAAACTTTAGTCAGCCCACTAAAAATGCCTCGAGAACCACCTCTTGTTGCTCACCCAGTAAAGAACCTGACATCATGAATATGCACTTTCCCATTTCTCCACAAGCTGTTTTGTGGCTAAGAGTATATTGAGTAATGTTCACTAATAACCATTTAATCCTCAAGGGGATAAACACATTTTGTGAGAGATGTATATACACAATGTCTCTGGAGGAAAAAGTCTGGCATTCAAACATTCATAATAACAATCTGGTTGTCAGTAAAACACATGCTATACCAACTACACATAGTATGCACTTCACACATAGACCTACTTATGCTGAGGCACTTAAATGCAATCATCTCAAATCTCAAAGGCCTCCCAGACATTCCACTTGTTAAAATTGTCCTCAGTAAACATGAAAGCTGTCAAAAGAAACAACACCTAACATTACACATGCAACCATATCCAGTGGAGCCTCAAAGTCCAAGCATATAAGGCAAGATGATATACTACCCATGATCCTAGTCAGAGGGGGGCTTCATTATGTAGCATACTGATGTCCTAGTCACTATCCTGAACATGGAGAAAATCACTGACAGTTGTCTTTCAGGACCGGCACCAGTATGACTCAGCCATAGCCTGCATGGGTGTAAATGATCTGAGACATACCTCCCTAGACCTTATGAAAAGAGACATTATGGAGCATTTGTCATAGCCTGGTATATGCATAGCATTGAGCAGCATTATACATTCATTAGGGATGATGCCACCATATGAACAAAAAAAGACTGACTTTAATAATTCACTTAGCTTCTGGCAGCAATCTAAGGGGATACAGCATTTGTCAGCATGGGAGGATATGCTCAACAGACCACATTGCTTTGCCAAGGATGGTCTGCACCTGTCCCTCTAGATCTTTGAAACTTGGATAAAACATTATTCTCCCTCATACAGCCTTTTTAGGCAATACCAAACTGACAAACCTTCCAACACTGCAAAATCTACTCAAAGAAATCTAAATGTACTTCTGTTCAATGCCACAAGTCCAAACAAGAAGTTCCACTACCTCCAAGCTCTCCTCAACTTGGAGAATGCAGACATCTGTGCAGATACCGAGACATGGTTTAAAGCCACAGATAGTACCCTGCCAGTGCAAAGTGATCTCCGCACCTTTAGACCTGCAGCTGCACAGATAAGTACTAAAGGTGGAGGTGTCTCAATCTACATGGATAACAAGCATAGCTCTTGGTTGATTAAACAGGATTACACACAGGAGATCTTCCACGTCCATATTACCAGAGACAAAGTCCCAAACCAGATCCTAGCATGATATAGGGCACCCTGTATGTCCCATGAAACCCATAACACATACTTAGACCAATTGGAGACAATCACTATTCAACCAAATACTAAACTCATGGGGTACTTTAATTATCTCACTATAAACTGGGATTCCTAAACAACTGTAAATTTGCAGGCACATTCCTAGACTTTGTAAACATAAGCATCCTGGACCAGTTGGTGCATATGCCTACTAGCAGCACTATGAGAAAGCAATCTCCTTCAAAATAAAAATGAGTTCTGTAACCCCCAACAAATAGTGTAACAGTTAAAAATTATTCCAGTGCAAACTACCTTTTATTAAGTGATAACTTGTCAACATTTCTAGTGCCTCCAAATACAAATAACACAGCAGACAGGGAAGACTTATTCACAGAAGCTCTGGACAACCATATCAATGTCTGTTGGGTCTAGAAGCAGTAAACCAAAACTATCTCGAAAAACAAACCACCCCTTGGTAGAATCAAAAATGAAACAGGTTATACAACAAAAGAAAAATGTCACGGATAAAATTAGGAATTGCAACACCAAAAAAAGATAAAAACTCTCTTATTAAACTGAATAGGCAGCTACAGAGGATTAATGAAGCAAATTTTAAGATAAATATAGTGCCCCAGGCCAAGGACAGCCATAAGGCCTTTTTTAGCTACTGTATGTCTGAAACCTCAAAGACATTACACAATGGTGTGCCAAACTCTTGGTAAACTGAGCCATGTTCCTGGACTAGGAGATATACTAAATATTCTGGCTGGCAAACTCATCTCCAAATTTACCAGCTCTCACCCCCATCCACCTCTCCAGGAAATACCATCTAACATAATCCCTTCAGTTCCTAGTATGGAGCAGGTCTTAGCTTAGCTATCTAAGGTAACAAATACAGCTTCATTGTGCCAGGATAGTGTCCCAGGATGTCTACTGAATAGCCTCACAGTCTTCCTGCAATGGGAATCCCTCTGCACAAAGGATACTAGGAACCACAAACCGATTAGTATGACTAGTCTCATATGCAATGCTCTGGAAAGAATTATAATGGAAATGTTTAATACAGGAAACATTCTGACATTGAACCCAACCCACTTTGGTCTCATTAAAGACAGGTCATGCCTACTGAATGTGGTGGACTTCTTTGAAAAGGTCACAAAGGCAATGGATGAGGACAAAACAGTGCATACTACCCACAGTTTCCTAGCCAAGCCATTTAATACAACACCCCACCAGGCACTGTAATAAAACTCACATAATTAGGTGTAAATTCCTGTGTAACTCACTGGTTAGCCTGTCTCAAAGACAGGACCCAGAAAGTTAGTATGAAAGACCACATCCTCAAAGAGGGCAGTCATAACATCTTAAAGGAATGTCTAACACAGGCAAAAGCTTGGCGTCAAAACCTACGGCTTAAATCTCAATGCCAAGAAATGCATAACAGTACCTTTTGGAAGGTTGGTCACCTAAGGGAAACTACCTAATTGAGAAAACACCCCAAAAAGTAGACACAGTAGTCAGGGACTGGGGACTCATGTAAATAATAACCTGGCTTTTGATCAACATGTGTCTAAGGCTGTAAAAAAAAATCATTCTATGCCACTCAAATTATAAGTAAGGGCTTGGCAACTAGATCCAGGAAAGTCGTACTGGCACTGTACTCAGCCATCATCAGAAACATCAAGGAGTATACCTCCCCCTTCTGCATGTACCTGACCAAGCATATGTAGCAAGTGGAATGCCCACACAAGTTCACCACAAAATTGCAAATACACTTCTGGGGTGGCATCCATGCCCATTACAGACAGAGGCAATCTTTAAGAATTGTCAAAACCTCACTTGCTGACCCTGGTAACCTTTCCCCTAGGGATAGAAAATTGGGTAAAATCTGGGTAAAACTCGCTAGATTTGTAAAGGCTCTTGAGCCATTAGTCTAGTCATCTGCTATGAACCTATGAACAAAAAGAATAGATAGCATGACCACAGTGCCATATGGAGATTGCCTCAATGCCCTGTCTCTCTATATCCTGCTTTCCTACAGACTGCTGAGAGGTGATTTAAGCTGGCATACAAGGCATACTTGGATCCTGCTCTGATGGACCTTTTGTATATTTGCAAATTGAACAGCATCGGAGCTAATAGATTTAAGGTTATAAACTTTGCTTGCAACTTAAGTAGGACATGTTGGGGGGGCAGGTACATATCACACAGAATCCCCATTCTCTGGAATAGTCATCCCATCTATGTCAATCAGAGCCCTTCCTAACCCCACTAAAGCACAACCTGGACCAGTGGATGGTAAATAAGAAATTCATCCCTAGTCTGACACCTATGTCTCTGATGGATAGAGGCAGCCTTTAAATCATGCCCTAACTAACATATACCTCTTAAAATAACCTCTAAGGCACAATAACTTGTGATAATACATTTAGGTTGCATGAGTAAGCTTGTAATGGCCACAGTGGCTGTCAGCCTAGTGTATACCTATGAACCTATGTAGGTTGCTATCTTTTTGTCCTTCAATAGACACATGACCTCTAAATAAATTAAGTCATAGACTAATGGCTACCTCTGATTAAACTTTCAGATCTTACATAAAGTTTCTTGTAGAAATTAATTAATGATCATATTACGTATGTATCTACTGTCATGGTGGGTCACAGTACAATTCACCCACATATTAACACACACATACACGTAGACATATGTATCTTATCCTAACAATGTACAGTGCTAAGCATACAAATCACACAAAAATAACTACTGTCATATAAATAAAACACCAGGAAATTAAATCTAACATTATTAAATTGAAAAAAAAAGAATAAAAATAACAGATTAAAAAAAATAAAGCATTAATCACACCTAGATAACTAGAAACTGAATGTCTTGTAAATCAGACAGAAAACTAACAAGCTCTATTAAATAACATTAAAGTAATGGCCATGTCAAACCCAGAGCTGTTGCACATGCTACACTTAAATAAATCCCAATCCCTCAGAGACAAACGCTTCAGGGATCTAAACCTTGTCATCACAATGAACAAAACATGCTGGAGGGATAGGTTCCTGACCGAGAGACTCCCCAGACTCTGGAATAGACTGCCCATACATGTCAAGCAGAGAGCCTCTTTGGCCTCTTCAAAAGGAACCTCGATGATTGGATAGGAGATAGGAAATTCACCCTGGGGATCATGTCAGTTGCCCTGCTAGACAGGGGTCCAGGGAAATAAATAATGTGGGAAGAAATAGCCAGGGAATTGTTATGGCTAGGCTTGTATAGGCACTAGGGCCGATAGCCTAGTACCAACCTATGAACCTATTAACACAGGGCAGATTCAATAAAGCCTACATGGTTCTCTAAAATTGTGTTCACATTGTGGCACAATGTTCACAAGATAGCACACTGTTTTGTATTCAGTAAGTGGCTGTACACGGCATGTAGAGCCACACAAATCTGGTAAACCTCGTGGCATGCTAATTACAGCAAAGCAACTGAACCACATGCTAATCAACCAATCCAAGATAGAAGAGCTATTCAACAAGCTATAAAGCAACCATGCAGACTCAGTGCTGTGGGTTTCTGTGAATTTCAGAACCTATTAGAATACAGCAACGTAAACTGTTCTACACAGAAAAGAAAGTTAGGGGCTGCTGTTGCTCTTATTCATTTGTATGTGCAGCAGGCCCATGTCTATCCTCTGCTGCTGCTAATAGACCATGGCCAAGAAGGAGATGGGTGTTTAGAGCCCATTTAACATGCCACAATCTGCACGAGGTGGAAATTGTAGAGTGCTACAGGGTGGATACAGACACACTACTGTAACTCTGCAACCTCTGTCATCCTCAACTGAGAGTATGGACAAACCAAGGGGAACCAATACAGGTGGAGACTAAGGTATGTGTAGCACTTAGAATATTAGCTACAGGAACCTTCCAGAGACCAACAAGGGACATGCTGGGGGTGCCACAGGCATTAGCAACCAGGACCCTCCATCACTTCCTGAATTCTATGTTACAACATGGCATTGACTACATATATTTTCCTAGTACACCTCAGAACAGACCAAAAACTATGCAGGAGTTCTAACTTGTAGCACACTACCCTAATGTCCTGGGCCCCATAGACTTTACACATGTAGAAATCAAAGCACCACATGGGGAACAGGGAAGGGTGTACATAAATAGAAAGAGCTTTCAGTCCATTAACTGCCAGGTTGTGTGTAACTCTAAGGGAATCATACTGAATGTGTTTGCTGGCAACTCAGGCAGTTACCACAGCTCACATATCTGACACAATTCTCAACTGGGTACTTGCGTATTATCGCAACCAGATTTTCGTGCTTGCAAATTGCGCATAGCTGCAAAGAAACAAGTGCAGAAAACACTTCAAGCTTTTGAAAGTCCTTATTGCTCACAAAAAATCTTTGCATTACTTTCAGGAACAAGAAAAAATTAAGAAATCCTCTTCCCATTTTGCATGCATCACTGACAGACACTTGACTTTTCCTTTAGTAAGGCTTGGGTTGGTGCAAACTGTCATGGCGATATTGTGCAGCTTAAAGTTCTTACTTTACAGTGTGATACTTAAAGACAAAATATGCATATGAAAAAGAAGACATTGTATATACAGGAAAGTACACGTGTCATTGCTTTTATTGAGTTACCCACCTGTAAACTGTCATGATCCCAGTTTGTTAATGGTTGTTGTTATGTACTGCTTACCTGTTGGCAGTTTAACTTGCAAATGTCACAGCTTTTGGCTACGTAGCAAGTTTAAAAAATGTGAAACACATGCATGGAAACGGTATTTATTATAGTGTGCTTAAGTCGTAGTATCCTTTGACAGCGAGATGCCATATGGTTTAAAATTAAATGGTGTGTTTATTGGTCAGACTCTAGCTGTTTAACAATGATTTCATTACCGATTTCACATGTATAGTTTTTGTGCCCTTACACCATTATGTAATTGGCCGGAAACCTTTTATTGTACCATTCCTCATGCCCAGTGTAACACAGAACTTTACATACCCCTTTCAATGGTAATGTACCTGTTTTCACACAAAGATGAAGATTTAGGGGGCTTTGGCAATCTGGGTGCAATAATACATAAGTACCTTCAACTTATGAGATGTTTTTTTAGGGGGTAACCAACAGGGTCATTACTTGGGGAAGAAGGTTATGCACTGGAACTGTGGCTGATGACACCCATCATAAATGCACACATACCAGCTGGAGAATGCTATAATGAGGCACAAACTCAACAACAAATACCACAGATTGTGTGTTTGGGCTGCTAAAGTCATGGTTCTGGTGCCTAGATACATCTTGGGGAGCCCTGGAGTACATGTGTTGAAATTTTCACCATCTGCACCATGCTTCATAACCAGCTTCAGTAGAAATACCAAGGAGAAGGGCCATACATCCCACCACAACTGGCAAGATCACCACAACCACATGCAGGTAAGGAGTCAGAGGTGGAAACAGCAGCTGCTGTGGGTGTAGGCAGATGTAGGTGTGGTCAATATACCCTTGGACTTGTGAAGAAGCAAATGATAGCGCACATGCTCACCACCTAAGTGGCTAAGGAGCTAAAACCTTCTTCTTACACACACACACACACACACACACATATACAGTAAAATTGATGCCAGGCAATGCTCACAACCTTTGCTTACCCATCTAATGACTGTGTACTGCTAGCATCAGACAGAGTCAACCCCAAACTTAAACTCTTGCAACTATTTCCAAGGTTAAGTGTTGAACATGGAATAGAAAAACAAATGTCTAACAATACAAATAAAGGGCATATCCTTGCATACTGTTACTAGCTAATGTAAATAAACATAAAGTGGGTTATTTTTACAGTAATGACATCAAGAGGTGAGAGCAGTGACTTATGTGAATACATGTGTCCTCTGTCAACTAATAGGACTCATGCATCAAAGATTCACACTTTCATCCTTCTCAAAAGTACAGATTTTCACAGAATGTCCACAGTCTGGCGTCATACTTTTGTACCGCAAATCATTAAATAGTGAAGTTAGAAACTAATGACACACATTTCAGTTTCAGACTTCATATCCATCAGAAAAGTCATACAAAATAATAATGCAAAACCTGTTATTCTATCAACTGTCTAAGTCTGTAAGACCAAAATATTTAAAAAGTCTCCCTATTGTTGGGCCTTTGTCCCACTTTCATTTATGGCTTTGTCCAGCTTTAGTCTAAGAGATTGGGAGGGATATACACATTACAAAAAACTGTAAAAAGCCAGTACAAAATGCATCACAAACACAGACATACTATGTACTACATCAGCTATGCACCCTCAGCATCAGACAAAAAGACTTATGTATCCCTGAATCCAAAAGATAAAAAACAATGATATGGCACAGTCATCATCATTTGCACAAGGTGCTGTGTGTGTGTGTGTGTGGGGGGGGGGGGGGTGCCTAGGTAGTGAGTGCATGGGAATAAGAAATATAAATAGGCAGACATTTGGATAAAGTAACAAATGGCCACTGAGACAGAATGAGCTTTAAGACTCACAAGTGATCCATGTAACTGTTATGTATGTGTGTCTGTATGGGCACTCCAGGTGAAACTGGTGTGTGAGTGTCTGCAAGAACACAGCCAAGCTCTGTGCTATTTCTATGTCCTGGTATGTCTGACAGCTGTGAGCCTTGCTTGGTGGAGGTGACAGTTCATCGTTGTCGTCCCTGGCCATAAGGACTGGTTCTGCCAAGAGAGGCATTAGCATGTCCATGCCCACAGTCAGATGCATTGCTGATGAATGTGTATAGTACACCCAGGACCATGACCCCCTGGTCTACCATGTCTGGGTATGTACACCTCAACCACTGATGGAGCAGTGGAAGTAGTGCCACTATGGGAGAGTGATAAGGCACGGCCATGTTAGTTAACATCAGATGATGTGACTGCCTACATCCACAGGAATGCTGTCCTTGTCCCATCACACCTTCCAACACAGATACCACCCATTTCAATGTTTCCTTTATCCAATCATTCAAATTGGCAACACGGTGAAGGCAGTCACGCATGGTGGCCTGTGCCACATATACAACCCTAAGCATTTCCTCTGAGGGCCTACTAGAACATGCCTGCACCTCCATGATGGCCCTAAACATATGAGTGGCACAGAATAACACAGTAGGATCAGGGAGAGGCTGGACAGCAGGCCTCCTCTGACCACCCCTAGCAACACTCTTGCATGGAACCTCATCCACACTTTGGCTATGGCAAGAGTCAATAGGCATTGAAGCCACAGTAACTATACTACCCTTATTAAGTATCTCACCCTCCACCCAACTAATATAGGAGGGATCACTAGAACAGGTTTGCATAGGCCTAGTGGCTGTGTCTGATGGAAATACAGGGGATGGCTAAATGTCAACCTCAGTGTCAGATTCAACCTCTGCACCTCCTGACTGTGCCTCTGTTTGGCCATCATCATCACCAGGGTCTGCTGATACTGTGGCATTAGGTGGTAAGAGTGCTACACTTCCACTGTTACGATTATCTGTGATAATAAGCAACAAACACAAGGAAAGAAATTAATACCTGATAGAGAGACATGTATGTATCCCAGAGACTACACCATCTCTGGAACAAGCTCACCATCCATATGAAGCAGAGTTCGTCCCTAACTCAATTCAAGTGCAACTTGGACAATTGGATGGGGAACAGGAAATTTATGATTTGAACAATTTCATGAGGTACATGCATAGTACCACCTCCTTTCTGACATTTACATGTGTACACTCTTTTGAACATTTAGAATTTCTAGATGTCAGAATAGACAAAGCAGACTTTGATTTTGTCCATACCAGCTTATATAGAAAACCTAGATGCAGGAATGCACTTTTACACAATAATAGTATGCATCCAAGGCATATAATAAGAAATATGCTTAAAGGACAGGTATATAGAATACTTAAGTTTCATAATGATGATACAGTTGCACACAAAGCTCTTGAATCTTTGAAAAATTATTTTTTTAGAAAGGGGCTATCAAGAAATAGAATTAGATACCTGCATCTCTGAAGCTTGGAAGCAGATATTAGATAGATGCAGGCCTTATTTTAAATCAACTACAAGCACACATGCAGTAGGACGACAACAGGACTCTACTAGTAATATTTTTAGAGTGCCTCTACAATATTCTAGTGATATAAGTCAATATTGTGACATTATAAAGAATAACTGGAAGATACTGAACAGCGTACCTGAGTTAAAAAACAAGATAGGAAGTACTCCACATTTTTCTTTCAGAAATAACAAATCCCTCAAGCAACATCTTTGTTATACGTCCAATATGCTAGAGAAAGGGAACCCATTACCTGCCTGTCATACACACACCCAGTTTTAAGATTCACAATTAATGTTGATTTTTATGCTGACTGCAAAACGTGTAACCTTGTATATTTTTCTTTCTGTCAACTATGTCATGCATTTTATGTTGGCAAGACAAATAGACCCTTTAAGGATAGATAAAAAAGATAGTAATGCCTTAGCAGCAAATATTATGAGCCATGGTACTACACATTCATTTAGGTTCTTTGTATTGCAAGTTTTAGACACTAATTTAAGAGGTGGTGATTTTAAAAACCACACTGAAACTATAGAACAGAAGTGGATTTTATTGGTGAATGCAGAAAAACCACCTGGTCTAAATGTTTTTTTTTTCACTGAAACCCTTCCTGAAAGGATGTTGACTTAGACATAAATAATATGCTTTATTTTTATATATATTTTTATAAGTGCAATATGCGTGCATACATTTTTATAGCTGTTTTTATTCATGATATATAAATGTGTTTTCTGTAGTATGTGTTCTTTTAAAAATTTTGTAACTTTTTGATGACATCATAATTAAGGGCTTTTTATTGGTCACACTTTGTATAAAAGACTTGTATTTCTTAGTTAATGTTGTTTGATAAAGTAGTGTGGTCACCATGAAAGCGCTTACCACTCTTTTGGATACATAGATTCATAGGTTCATAGGTAGATACTAGGCTATCTGCCCTAGGGCATTTATAAGCCTAGCCAGAGTGTATTTGGCTTCCGCCTCCCTATAAGATTAGCCTACTGTGCTTCTGTAAAGTAGGCCACAGAAGGTAACCTTTTAAGATTAGTTTACTGTGCCTCTGTTTACCAGGGACACAGGAGAGATCCCAGGGGTGAATTTGCAATTTCCCATCCACACATCCAAATTTCGCTTGAAGAGGTTCAGCGAGGGGCTATGTCTAACATGAACTGGGATTCTATTCCAGAGTGAGGGGAGCCTCTGGGGAATGAATCTGTCCCTCCAGCATGTCCTATTTATTTTTGTGCTGAGGTTTAGGTCCCTGGAGCATGTAGCTCTAAGGGACTTGGATTTTTTGAGGTGGAGCATGTCCATTAATTCTAGATTTGACATGGCTTTGTACATCAGGCATAGATTGCCTCTGAGTAGGCGGTAAGCAACTGAGTAGAGCTGGAGTTTCTTTAGTCGAGCTGCAAAGGACATCTGTTTGTAGCCCATGATCCTCTCGGTGAGGTACTTTTGGGGTCTCTCCAGTTGCTGCAGGTGTTGGGTAAGGAACATCCCAAAAGGGGCATTGTATTCAATTATGGGCCTGATGAGTGACGAGTAGGGAGGCACAATGACCTCTCTTGATCTAGATGCGAACCCTTTTGTGATAAGGTGGGCTATATAGAAGGTCTTTCTAACCACTTTGGCAACGTGATTATCGAAGGAGAGATTACTATCTACGTTGGTCTCCAAATCTCTAATTACTTCTTCTGTACTTAATGGATTACCACCTATGTGGTAATTTGTGGGCACCTTGTTTTTCCCAACGGGGATGACTATGCACTTTTTAGCATTTAGCTTGAGGCCGTGGTTCTGGCACCAAGCATCCGTCTCTGTGAGACCCTTTCGGAGGATGCCTGTGTCAGCTGGAGATTCGATTATGGCCCCCAGTTTGCAGTCATCTGCAAACTTTGTCAGCCATAATCCCCCCGTGTTAGCCTGAACCTCAGAGAAGTATATACCAAACAAGAGAGGTCCCAGAACTGAGCCTTGTGGGATGCCACTTGTAACTGGTTGGGATTCGGACATGGCACCTATGATTCTGACCATGTGGGTTCTATCTCTGAGCCAGTTTGCAACCCATCTTGTGATATAGGGGTTGATATTTAAGCTGGTAAGCTTATTTATGATGCCCAAGTGGGGTATTGTGTCAAAGGCTTTTGCGAGGTCCAGGTAGGTTGTGTGGACTACCTTGCCCTCATCTATGGCTTTGGTAACTGTTTCAAAGAAATCAACTAGGTTTAAGAGGCAAGATCTGCCCTTAACAAAGCCAAATTGGGTAGGGTTCAGTGTCTGGAGGCTCCCAATGTCTTTGTTTATGAGTTCCATGATAACATGCTCCATAGCTTTACAGACCAGACTAGTCAGGCTTATGGGGCAATAGTTTCTGGGGTCCATTGTGGCACCACCTTTGTGGAGTGGGACCACTGTAGCTGTACGCCATTCTTTTGGTACATATCCTGTAGTAAGGCTAAGTTTGAACAGTGACAATGTGAGGGTTCAGTTCTTCTTGGAGCTCGTGTAAGACACACCCTGGGACACCGTCCGGTCCCATAGATGCTGTGTTTTTTGCTTTGGAGAGGGCAGCTTTCACCTGTGCATCTGTGATGTCAGGGAGGTTACATTCAGTTGGGATAGGTATTTGCTCCTTTGGGGGGGAAGGGGGGGGGGAGTTTGCGCTGTATCTGTCTGCCAGGATGTTGGCTATGTCTGTAGGTTCGGTATATTTTGTACTGTTATGCAACAATTCAGAGCATATCTAGGAGTTTCCGACCATGTTTCTGACATAACTAAAGAAGGCCTTGTGATTATCTTTAGTGTGTAGGGCAATTTTTCTTTCGAAACTGGCCTTTGATGATTTTATGAGGGATTGAAGTTTCTTGCTAATACTGATCAGAGATGCCTTCCCTTTTTGGGATTTTACTCTGTCATGTAGTAGCTTCCTCCTTCTGTTGTATAGCTTATTTATGGCTGGGGTCCACCAGACCGGTCTCCTGTTTTTGGAGGAGTGAGTCTTGTTTTTATTTGGGATAGCACGATCCATGCATTCCTGCAGGTGCTCATAGAATGTATTTGTAAAGGATTATATTAAAGTTTCTGGATTTTAGCCTATTGGTTTGGTAGTTCTTCATTTATGTTAACAGGAAACATATCCCTGGTTTGGCACCTATGTCTCTAATGGACAGAGGTAACCTATAAATGGTTCATCTCCCAGGTCCCTGCTTGTAAATGCTTCATTTCCAAGCCCCTGCTTAAATTTATTAAGGGTATCAGAACTTGTCAGAGATTTGGCATGCATGGCTAGGCTTAAAAAAACGTTGTGGTCATTAGCTTAGTAAACACCTATGAACATATGAACCTATACCTACACTACTATAATTTAATATATGCTAACAAAATAACACTGGTGCCTTTATCACATACAGTAAAACAAAACACGCACAGTCCTGATACCCACCTCACCCATATGGATATATGCATATTTCTAATAAAACTAAAAACATTTCATGGTGTTTTAGCAGCAAATAGCAAACAGATTGCTTCAACAGTACATATAAAACAGAAATTATCTTTTGAATAGACTCACTTTAATCCAAGACTAAATCTTAAATCAAGTCCAATGTAGTAGCCACAAAAAGACATCAGTTGATGTTACATTCTCATGCAAACAGAATATGTTATAAATCCACCAATGAAAAAGTGTTGGGAGGGTGGCCTAATGGTTAAGGTATTTGCCTTACAAACACAAGGTGCAGAGTTTGAGTTACACAAGAGATTATTGGCTAGGCTCACAAGGACAGTTAACCTAGTACTAACCCATGAAAGAAAATCCACAAATGAATTATCTAAAGCCCATTAAAACAGAACTTTATTATTAACACCAACAAAAAATAAAATAAGGTAAAACATGAGAGCAGGTTTTTAAAACCTGCTCTCATGTTTTACTTTATTTTATTTTTTGGAACTTGCTCTCATGTTTTACTTAATTTTATTTTTTGGAACCTGCTCTCATGTTTTACTTTATTTTATTTTTTGGAACTTGCTCTCATGTTTTACTTTATTTTATTTTTTGGAACCTGCTCTCATGTTTTACTTTGTTATTTTATTTTTTGGTGGTGTTAATAATAAAGTTTTATTTTAATGGATTTTGGATCGTTCATTAGTGGATTTTCTTTCATCTCTGTTTGGCACTGTTGCTTTCCACTTAACGTCATGCAAACTCTGTTGGTATGGTTGGTCGGGTTTGTGTACTAGTAGTAAACACAGTAACATGCACTGGCTGGAAAGCACCGTTAACTATTGCTGTTTTCCCTGATCGGACATGTCTAGAAAGAAGGTGCCCAATTTAGGGCTCAAAGGTGGGGTGTTGAGGAATCTAGAATCTTTACTGGACTCCTTGTAAAGTGCCACAGCCTTAAGCTCTTTCAGGGGTACTATAACAACTACTAGTACAAGTCTGAGGCATGGAATAATCTGGCCAAAACTGTCTCCAGTGCGATTGACATTGCATGCACTGGAAAATAGTTCAGGCACCATTTTCATTACCTCAGAAGGTGCAAGCTGGATACACTTAACTAGTGCCTGGCTAAGTTTAGGACTGCTGACATAATGCCATTGTGTAAGTATACAGACTCTGCATAACTAATTGCTCCGTTGCCATTCCTAATGTATTCTCTTCTCATAGACTGCAATCTCCCAGCCTTCCTACCCCTTCTTGCTCTGTCCCCCCACCCACTTCCCCAACTATAACATATCTCTCTTTTTTATTCCAGTCCCTCCGCATAGTGATATTTCTATACCTTCTGAAGTGGCCAACCAGACCATCACTCTTGAAATACTGAATGCTATGCTGCTGAAAGCAAACATCACCTCTATAACAGTCTGTCTATAACAGTCTGCAGTGTAGGTTCTGGACTATAGTATCAGTGTTCTTTAATAATAAAATCTGTTAATGCTACTTAGAGGTGTGCACATTACTAAACCCAGTTCTATTCCCCTCTGACTCTTCTGTTTAACTTCTAACTTTATCCCACCAGCAAAACCTGTCTCTAAGCAAATATTGTACATCTGACCTTAAAGTGGTTAGAGCTCCATTATACTCACCAGGGCTAGCTAACATAGATGATTGCTTTTTTTTTTGTCGGTGTTGTTCTCTCAGCCAGACCGAAGTTAGGCACAACACACTCCATTCACCCTTGCTGTGTTTGGGCTCACTCTACTCCCCTCCCCTACCCCCATTACCACCCAGCCCAGGCCTCTTTTCATTTATAGCTAATCATCAGTTACCCATCCTTCTATACCTCTCCACTTCCTGTAACCAATAATCAATCAGAAATCCTCTACCCATTGCCCACCTACCTACTACTTAAACTCATTCACACGCACTCTCACTATAGTATCACTCCCTGGTCCTCCCATTCACACTACACCCTCTTGCACAATAACCCCACCCTCCACTCATTCTCACTAGCCATGCATTACTAATCATCCTACACTCCACCTCTCCACTCAATATTATTGTACTCTAGCAAAGAAAGGCTATAACTCTAGCACTGAAAAATCACTGTCTTCCATCATGATGCTATCTGTCCTCTGCACATCTACCCTACTTTTCCTATGCCACCTCTCCTCATACAGTATACAGTTAAACCCACTTTCACTTATCTCCTACATCTATTTATACTACAGTATTCTCTCAGTCTCTACACTCATTTAAAATTACATTGTCTATCTTTCCTACTACTTCCTCCCTTCCCAAAATCAAATCACCCCTAAAACTAAGATATAATATCTACTCTAAAACCCTTCACTCCCTAATTCTAATCTTATAGTCAATACCCTTCTCCTATCAGGAGACATTCATCTCAACCCTGAACCTAACGCCCACCCCCTCAATAATAATATCACCATTGATCCAAATACTAATCATCCCACCCACCTCAAGAAACACTTATCACTGTACTGCATGAACATCAGAAGCATACTCAATAAAGTAAGTGAATTCCATGTTTGGATGTCACACCACTTCTCAGACATCATAACACTCACCAAAATATGGCTGAAACCTCACATCTCGGATAAAGACTGTCTCCCCCAGGATACAACATCCTTTGACTTGACCAGGCTAAGAAA
This sequence comes from Protopterus annectens, assembly GCF_019279795.1. Lineage (NCBI taxonomy): Eukaryota > Metazoa > Chordata > Ceratodontiformes > Protopteridae > Protopterus > Protopterus annectens. The sequence goes on along the minus strand of NC_056729.1, from coordinate 1,515,817,865 downwards.
AAAGGTGGAGGAGTTGCAATTATATACTCTAACCATCTCACTGTTTCCCCTCTAACTAACCCTACTCCCTGATTCTCCCCTGATTAACTTCTGTTTGCCAGCTGCAAAATCAATGACCATAATATGATAACCATAGCAGGAATCTACATACCTTCTAGTGATCACATCACTTTAATTTAACTCATTCTCTCACAGCTTACACAACACCTACCCAATGAAACCATTCTCCCAGGAGACATCAATATGAATTGGCTATCACTCTTTGATGACAATCCTAGCTCATGTATTAGTTTACATGGCTTCTCCAAACTAATGTCCACTTTTACCCATACTGATAAGCCAACCAACTGCAGTTCTCTTATTGACTGGATAATATTCTCAAATCCACACAAATAGCACTACCCAGAAACACTACCAGACACTCTAAGTGACCACTCACCAATTATAGTTCTCAGATTCTCCCCACACCATATTATACCCCATAAGTACATTGAATGCCACAAACTGTCTAACTTCCATCCTGATACCTTCAATAACCTCCTCTCAGCAGCAAATTGGTCCTTCTTAACTCATCTCCCTCTAGATGAGGCAGTACTAAAATTCAATGCCATATTCCTAAAAACAATCAACTCCCTTGCCCCCCTATGCACTGTAAGAGTTAAATCAATTATATTCCCCTGGCTAACACATACTACATGCTCCCTAATGCACAAAAGAGACAAGACATGGAAGATCTGGTCCATAACAAAACTCCCCTCCCATCTTCAAACTTATAAAGAACTACTTAACCACACTAAAAATGCATCAACAAAGACAAGAACTTCTACAATAATCCACCAATCTCACACATATCCAACCCCAAAAAAATTCTGAAACTCCATAAACCAAATTTTACATCCAGGTAACCCCTCATCTCCCAATCCCTGCCCCAACTATACTCCCTAAGTAACAGCATCCACCTTTAACACCTACTTTATTAACTCCATTAGCAAACTGACACATCCCAGCAACTCTGACATCAACACTGTCAACCAATCGGATCTTCCCACCTCTTCCAAATCCACAAACACTTTCTCTCTCAAACCAGTATAAACCAGATACATAAAAGCCTTACTTCTCAAACTGAAGCCCTTCTCCTCCTCAGTAGATAACCTGCCACCACTCTTCCTTCAGACAGCAGCAAACTCACTTCCCCTTCCCATCTCCATACTTATCAACTACTCTATTACTTAATCCAAAGTTCCCTCAATCTGGAAAGAATTCTTTACCATACCTATCCACAAAGGAGGAAACACCACAGAACTTGCAACCTTCAGGCCAATAGCAATTTTATCACCTCTTTCCAAAATATTAGAAAAATGTGTGCACAAACAAATCCTGAATTACCTAATACAAGAAAACTTACTCATCTCCACAAAACATGACTTTCACCCAAAACATAGTACCTCCACAGCTCTCATATCCTTTATCAACACCATTTCCCTAGCCAGAGACAATAACAAACTGGTCTCATGCTTATTCCTCAATCTGTCTAAAGTGTTCAACACAGTCTCCCATCCCCTGTTGTTGGCCAACTCTCTGATCTTAATCTTTCCACTTAAACTATGTCATGGTTTCCTATTTACCTCAATGACCATATGCAATCTGTTAAATGGCTCTCTACTCCCTTGCTCTTCCTATCAAAACAGGAGTTCCTCAAGGGTCAATTTTAGGTCCATTACTCTTCAACATCTTTACCAATCCAGTATATACTTCCTGTCCTCAGCCATCACTTGTACAATATGCTAATGACTCTACAATCATCACCATAGCTAATACCCTCTCAGACCTAAACACCATTACCCAAAAATCCTTCACATGCATTTAAAATGGCTGTCTAAGAATCAGTTAATTCTAAATCCAAAAAAGACTAAACTCTTACTTTTTCCTCCTAAAATCCATAGCCACCTTAAATCTGCATTCACAATATCAACCCTTAATAATACACCTATTACAGCTGAATTAGATGCAAAGCTTTTGGGGGTCATAATAGATGACCAACTTAAATTTGACCTTCAGGTATTCAACTACATCAAGAAAACCCACAAAAAACATGGACATCTTTACAGAAATAAAAATTCCTGTTAAACAAAGCCAGAATCTCCCCTTCCCATGCATACCTTCTCCCAAGCCTATTCTACAGTTTACAAATCCTCACCAACCATCAGATCTTTCTCTTAACAAAACTAGAAACCACCTATAATAAAGTTGTCAGATTCTCTGCAAACCAAACCTATAACTCTCACAACTGTCTTTCTCTTCACAGTTAACCTGCTTAGGATTTCCACACCAACTACTTCTCTCTCAGCTTCAGATCATACAATCCCCCCATATCTGCCATCCTTCTGTCCTGACATCTCCTCACGTGTCTCCCTTTACACCCTTCCCAGGTCTCTCCAAAGCCAAACCAACATCTACTTCAAATCTACAAGCCAAAAAGCAAAACAGGCCAAAACCTTTACAGCTACTCCCCCACTCCCTCTTGGAACAAACTTCCACTGGATTTTTTAAGTATTAAACACCCACAACAATTCAAAACTGCTACCAAAAACTTTCTAAAAAGGACCTGTACCTGCCATTGCATATGTTCTCCTTAAGCTGTCTACCCCCACCTCTTCAGTGGTCTGAAACCTACCTCCTCGCACCTGTTTTCTCTCATCCTTACTCAGTAGCTATACAGTGAAACCTTCTTGTAAATAGCCTAGACTATCTTCTCTAACTGACTATTCAAATGTGTTTCTTGGATTTACCTATTTTTAACTAAATAACCAGTGGCTCAAAAAATTACACATTCCAATTGTACATTATGGAGCTACTACTTCGATGACTGTACTATTAGATACATTTGTATAAGTTTTGTATATAACTTTGGTGCTTTCAATTTTTTTTATAAACCATGTATTTACTTCTCTTAATATTGTGCTATTCTATACATATGTGTTTACTGTAGAGCTTTTCTCCTCAGTCCTCCATTGTAAAAGGGCAATAGCTCATTTGGACTAACCCTGTCAACAAATGTCAAATAAATAAAGAGAAATTAAACCAGATAGATATCTGCATACAGGCAAGACTGGTATGCATAATGCTCTTCTCTTGTTCTCTTCTTTTTATTCCACAGGCAACCAGGAGATAATGGCAAAGAGGGAGGCCTATGCTGCTCATTTAGAAAGTCTGAGGGAAGCAAGTGTATGTATGCAGCACAATATAACTATTATTTTATATAAAGAATTGCTCTTCTATACAGTAGTAGCAAATTATGCATGCACATTCTAACTGTAAAATCAAGCATGCATGCTTCAGTCTGTAGCTCAACCCACCTGTAGGAATCAGTTCTAATACTGTAATCAGACTTTGTGGGTTCAAATACTACAAGTAACAAACATATATTCAAATCATTTAAAAATATTACATAATGATTTCAACAGAAGTGGCATAAATGCCCTGCTGTTAACTTAATCTGTATAATCTGAGTAAGCATATGTGTAATATATGCACATTTTAAGGACTACTTTGAGTAGCCATCAGTTATAGTTTGTAGTTGTTAAGAAGTATACTTAAATGTAAAAGTAGAAATAAATTCTTTTTATTGTAATAATTTGTTGTATGTCACATATGATGGTACTAATTGTCTATTTTTTCTCTTACCCGAACCCATATCTCTTTTTTTATTTGTATATGTGTGGTCACAATGTTTTCATGTCACTCATTTCTGACAACTTACAAAATGCTTTACAGCAAAGGGAGATAAGCCAACCACTGTGGCTGAGCCTGACCCCAATCCACCAGCTCCTGCACCTACACCCAGCACATCTGGAACCCAGACCGGAAGTACTGCTTCTGCTGCCCCTACACTAGCTGGACTCTCACATCAGGTAGAATTACTCTGCCAGCTAGTGCTGTGGTAACCTCAAGGGAGTAGTGGTGGAGGTGAGGATTTTGTCACCTGCCAGGAGTTGCCAGGCTTGGTGCATACTTTCATGTACAGCACCAGTGGTGCATGCCTACAACTGGATGGAGACGATGATCTCTGCTATGGTCCATAGAAAATTACTTCAAGCACTCCAACAGCCAGCAGAGTAATGGGACAGTGGTGGCAGTTCTGCAGGTGAGGGCTGGATTCTCACTGTCCCCATGTTTGATGGGCATGAGCATCAGATGTCCCCTCCCTATCCCCAATCATGAATCCCTCACCATACCTGTATCTTGTATTGTTTGTCCTGTTTGTCTGCATCTGCTTCCTCCGCTACCCTACTTACCTGACCCAGAAATACCTACATACCTTACTCCAATTTCCTCTCTCACTAAAGTAAAAAATAAAAAATGGGCACCTGTCCCACAAAAAAAATCATACTATACATTGTTCTCCACTTTGCACATGTATCTTCTCAACAACATGATTGCATTGTTATCACCCCTCTTCGTTGAAGTGACAGTCCAAATTCAGCTAATATTCTGTACATTTTTTCTTTGCTACTTAGCTTACTGTTTTCCCTGTATTTCTCTTTTTTCTCTGTTGTACTTACACTTCCCTGCACATCTCCACTCCATCTCTAACCGCAGACTCCAACCTGCACTCTCTCCCCTGCACTCTAACCACCCAGAGGCACTCCCTCAGCAATCTCTTTCTCATACCCTACACTGCATTACATACTATATCCCCTCCATACACTGACACTTGTCCAGATCATTGATTCACTTACTGGGGTCTTCTTCTCCCTAACCCCTCTTTTCTATATTCTTTTTTATAGGTTAGTTATAACACCACATTGACAAAGCCCACTGACCTATCCTGCCTGGAACCAACTTCGTGAGTGACACCCACCATTTATGAAAACTGTATAAGTATGTCCTGCTAAATGCTCTAGCTGATACATGAACTGTTGCCCTGTGTAGCTATTCTCTTGCACATCTTCTTGCTGCTCCCTGCTTCACTATCTATTCTGCTGCCCCACTCTCCAACCTTTCTCTATTTGCTCTCCTAAAGCTCTCTGTATGCTATGCCTCCCTCTGCTCATTCTCTGGTCTTCCCTACTCTGATCTGTACCTCCTGCACTTCTCTATCCCTCTGCCCATCTATTGTTTCTGAACTCTATCCTACTGCCTCCTCTCTTACAGATTTACTTAGTCTACCTCTCTGTGCTGCTCTAGCCACCTCTGCCTCTCCTGCTCCCACTTCTGCCACACTTACCTACTTTACTAATTGTTTTCTGTGATTTCTATGATAGTGAAACCCCACTCCGTTCACCCTCATTATGCTGTGGCTCACTTCACTATCTTCCCACCTCCATTCCCACCCACCCCCATATTATTTCCTTTATACCAAACCATCCTATCCCTCCCCCTAAAACCCCAACTCTTCCTGTTTCCTAGAACAATCTAAACACCTTATCCCTCATCCTAATGACAAAATAGTCCAGCCAGCTGGACATCCTTCCTGATTTCAATAAATCTCCTACTCCTCCCTATAGGTTGGTACACCTTAAGCTTTAGCTCAGCTATCAAATAGGCACAACAAATTAACTCTCTTACTCCCTTACCCACTCCTTACTAGGTCATGGCTATTGCAGCCATCTCTTTTCTCCCCTTGCCTCCATTACTTGTCCTTCACTTTCTTACATCATATACTACTCAGCTACCACCTGTCCATAGAGATCCCACTTATCACCATGCTAAAAGCTTCTCATCCTCAGAGTACATTTTTACAATCTGCTCATCTATCATTTCCATGAACACCGTCTGCCTAAAATCAACCCCACCTCCCTCTAGCATCTAAAACCAAGTATAAGTACTGGACCAACAAATCACTTAAATTCAAACTATACCACCTCCGCATAACTCTGCTTCTATCTGGAGACATACATCCTAATCCCGGACCCACACACCATCTCACCATGAATAACTCTACTCCTCATAATTAATAAACACATCCTCTAGAAACAAACATATTTCCTTTTACTCTATGAACACGAATAGTATTCTAAACAAAGTCAGTGAAATCCATGCATGGATCGCTACCCACACCCATAATGTCATCAGTCTAACAGAAACATGGCTAAAACCCCAAACACCTGATAAAGACATTCTCCCTCCAGGTCATAATATAATCTGCTTAAATTGCCAAAACAAAAAGGAGGTGGAGTCGCCATTCTCTACTCCAATCACCTAACTCTTACAAGTCAAACCAATCATCCTTTCCTCCTGCTGAACTCCTGACAGCTAACCTTAAAATTAATGGCTATACCACTATTACAGTAGCAGCCATTTATATCCCTCCAACATTCCTCTGCTCAAAAATATTTTTCCCAACACATCCCAAATAAAACTATCCTCCTTGGGGATGTCAACATTAACCGGTTAGGTCTAAGCAATCCATACTCTAATACTCACATTAATTTATATGGCTTTACATAGCTAATGACCCAACCAATCCCATACAAACAACTCTCACACAACCAGCACACTTATTGACTGGGTACTTGTATCTAATCCTCCCAAATACCATAACTCTGAAACCCTACCAAACATCTTGAGCAATCACTCCCCTATAAAAGTACTTAGGTTTACTTCTCACTTCTCAAAACCACCAAGAATTATTACCTGCCACAAACTCTCAAACTTCAATCCTGAAGCCTTTAATGCCATTCTCTTTAAATAATTGGAAATTCCCTACCCAACTGCCAATAGATGAAGCAGTCCTAGCATTCAACCCCACCTTCCTTAACATCTTAGACTCACTTGCTCCCCCTCACAAAGTCCACATGTCTCCATGGCTATCAAAACCCACCCACATCCTCATGATAACCAGAGACAAATTATGGAAACAATGGTCCCAAACTAAGCTCCCCACAGACTTACAAAAGTACAAAGAACTGAGAAATCTGGCAAATAAAACACAAAATCAAGGATAAAATGGACTTTTTTGACAAACCCCCCACAGCCCTAAAATACAATCCAAAAAATACTGCAATTCTATTAATGAAATATTACATCCCAGTAATCCTAGCTCCCCTAATCCATGCCCAGATAGGGCACCCAAAGAAATTGCCACTCAATTCCATACCTATTTCACTGACTCAATATCTAAACTACTCAACCCCAACCCACACTCATCTACTACTAATATCACCAACTATTCTAAATCTGCTCCTAATACTTTCGCCTCTAAAACCTTCTCCCTCAAACCTGTACCTACTATCTATATCAAAACTGTACTCCAAATTAAAATCATGCCCAGTTTCAGGAGACAATATTCCTTCATTTTTCTTCAACTACCAGCTGGCTCTCTTGTTCTCCCTGTATCTATCCTAATGAATCACTCCATCTCTGAATCTAAAGTTCCTTCCATCTGGAAACAATTCTACACTCTACCTATTCACAAAGGAGGTAACTCCTCTGATTTCTCTAATTTTAGTCCTATTTCTATCCTCTACCCTCTCTCCAAAATACTGGAAAAAATGTATCCATAAACAAGTTATGCAGTATCTAATACAAGAAAATCTGCTAACACCCACTCAACATGGCTTCAGACCAAAACACAGCAACGCAACAGCTCTATTATCCTTCCTCAACACTGTCTCACTAGCCATGGATGATCATAAACTTACTTCTTCCCTATTCTTGGACCTCTCAACAGCTTTTGACACTGTCTCACACTCGATTCTGCTGCTCAAACTTCATCAGCTCAGCTTCTCCTCTCGTACTGTTGCATGGTTCTCCAGCTGTCTCACAGATCTCAATCAATAAGTTGCCAGTCTGCACTCTCCCCTCCTCTCCCTGTCAAAATGGGTGCATCTCAAGGATCTATCTTAGTGCCTTTACTCTTTAATATCTTTACTGATTACCTCTATACCTACTGCTCTTAGTCATCCATTGTGCAATACGCAGATGACTCCACAGTCATCACCACAGCTAACTCTCCTTCTGAGCTCTTCTCAACTACTCAAGCATCCTTCAATTCAGTTGAAACATGGCTCTCGAACAACCAGCTCATCCTTAACCCTAAAAAAAACAAAGCTATTACTCTTAATACCAAAACAGATTTGACAATATAAAACCCTCCTTTTCCATACTGTCCCTTAATAATACTACCATTCATGTAGAATCCAGCACCAAGCTTTTATGCATCATCATTGATGATCAGCTTAAATTTGACTTACATGTCAATAACTGCATCAAGAAAACTATTGGAACAAGAAATTCCTTACTTCTGAAGCCAAGGTAACTCTCTCTCTTACTTCCCTTCTACCTAGTCTAATGTACAGCTCACAAATCCTCACAAACCTAAATTTATCTCTTCTGACTAAACTCAAATCTACCTAAAACAAGGTAGCTAGATTTGCTGCTCAACAAACCTACAAATCTCATCACTGTCTTTCTCTAAAACACCTTAACTGGCTTGAATTACCTCATCAACTTCTCCTCTTTCAGCTCCAGATCATTCATTCTATCCTATACCAGTCTTTTTTTATCCTACACTATGCCCTCTAATCTCCCATTATTCTCCATCCAGACCACTCCGAAGCTCTACCCAAGACCTAGTACAAATATACAAACCCAAGTCTAAATTTGGACATAACATCTACAGTTATCACCCTGCTACTGCCTGGAATAAGCTTCCACTACAAATCAGGACCCTTACACATCCTAAACAATTTAAGACAGCCACTAAAGAGTGCTTTACAAGTCATTGGTCTTGTCACGGCAATCTCCCTCCCTAAACACTCCCTACCTCCCATACCTTTCACTACCACCTGTCCAGAACTCATTCTTCTCCCTAGCTCCCTCCAATCTTTTTCTAACTACCCTCTCTACTGTCTTCTCCAAACTATAAAGATTATTGCCTCAGAGAAGCATTAAATAATAATTGTCCTTCGTCTATCACAAAACAGTGTTTTCTGTAACCATCTATCGTAAAAACAACTATTGTTCCTTTTTATATATACTGTAAAAGTCTTTGCTATACTCCTGAGTATTGACACTGTATAACAATGCATCACTACTAATTGCCTTGTAAATATCTTGTAATGTTGCTATGTAATTGCTATTAATCCCTATGTATAAAGAAAAATGTAAAATATGTTAAAGCTTTTCTCCCTGGGCCTCTGCTGAAAAGGGGCTTTTCAGTTCAATCGGACAAACCCGGTCAACAAATGTAAAATAATAAATAATAATTTTCATTTTACATTGTTGAAAAAGTGGATAGCTATAGTTCTTTCCTACCTCCCTCCTGGACATTCCTATACTGCCATCTCTTTGTTTTTCCCATTGCTTGCTTCCCATTTTACCACTTTCCTATCTACCCCATTTTAACACCTTTAATCTGGTCAAAATAGAATCACACACCACAAATATAAGTAAAAACAACCTAATGAATCCCTTCCCTGTTTGTCCTCTCTGTTTGCTCAGAGTTTGACATCATGCACCAATGTTGAGCGAAGGTGAATGGCTCGTCAGTGTTTCGGTTACTTCTGCTCAATACTGCTTAAACATGCTGCACTAAGGTAACACACAGTGAAAGAAGAATAAAGAATTATTTCATTGCATTATACATGCATATGTAAAAGTATTAGATATACCTGGATTTGAACCCTGCATCATATGGACTCAAAATGCACTTAAACTTACTCCCACAGAGTCAGCTAAGCAGGAGGTGTGTTTTTTACTGTCAGTACTATCCACAGTGCAGACTGTCATGCCTCTGCACTTAGTGTTATCACATAGGAAAACAAATTAATAGAAATCTCATAATTTTTATCAGGGAAGCACAGACTCATGTTTGCTCATCACTGAGCTACTTACAAGGGTCTATATTATAAGATTGACGGTTGAAAACATCGAACAACATATGGTCGACACTATATGATCAATGTCTTCAAACGTCGAACTTATAAAAAGACAAAAAGAAAAAGGTACCCTAATGGGTTTAAGCAGGGGGGCAAGCCCCCTTGCACCCCCCCACACTGCCTGCTACTTAAATATGCCAACTCCGAAATCGCACTACATTGCAGTAAACAGAAATCTCCCCTTACGGAGATTTCCATTTACACACTCGAGATTCTGAGCGTTCACTATTCTCGTGTTGACAATGTCAGATTCAACATTGTCGGCATTCAAGAATATAACATAGACCCACTTGCAAATGGGGAAAGCAGTAGACATTTGTATCTCACATGTGCAAACACTTTTCCATCGACTGCACAAACCAGCTGCTCAGTGGTGAGCTATGGAAAATACTGATTAGCATGTATTACTTGTGTTTGCTGCATACTTAAGTCTTCATCCCATGAAAGTCCATGTAAAAATCACAATCAAAGTGTAGGCACTTTTTTATGACTACATACATATTTACACTGTAGTCATGTGTTACCTCCACCCATGCACTTGAAACTTGATCTCTCAGTACTTTTTCTCAAATATATCAACAACACTACAGAAATAAAATAAAAATGCTTTGTTATATAACATGTGCATGTTTATACTGACAATACAGATTCAGATTCTGTAATACTTGTAGTAATGTAGACAGCTGTTTGCATATAGTTTGTAAAGCTGTGTCTTAAGGTATACCTGCACATTGGAAACGCAACAGCAAATACTATGCTTTGCATACTCATAAATCTGGTAACATGCAGAGCTTTACTATCTTAACTGTCATACATGGCTAGCCATCCATTACATACCAGCCTCCCAACATCTTCAATAGCATTGTAAAAGTCAGACTTGTGCAGTGTTGCTTGTATTGAGTTCTGTAGCTGGTGTACCTAGTTAGGTATGGGTTTTAATCTCACTGTGATCAACTTGTGTGTGTCTGTGTCTCTTCAAAAGCGAGTAATGGTGCATCCTACAGTCATTAGTACAATCCTGTGTAGTACAAATATTTTGAAAGTTGTAAATGACTAAAGATCTATTTAATACAGGCCTCTTAAAATCTTCTCTCAAACATCAAGTGATGATGTCATCCACGATAAACTGTCCTGCAGCATTATAAAAGTCACACTTTTGCTTGCTGCGGTACTTGCATTAAATGATGCGTTCTCTAGTTGGTACACTTAGTTATGTAAGGGTTCTAATCTCACTGCAGTCAATTGGTGCATGTATGTGTCTGTTCACTTGGTTGACATTCAAGAGACCATTTTACACTTGCATGTGAGACACTGCTATTACCATCCTCTTCTCACTAGATACTGCTGATGGCATCACTTATAAAGTGTTGTCCAACACTATAAAAGTCAGACTTCACCATGGTGACAATTTTAGAATGATATGTAAGTCTACTACTATGCCAAACCCTACTCCAAACATCTCATTGTTGCATACAATGATGATGTCATCCTGTATAATACATACTGTGACAGTATTTAAGACAAACGTGCTGTGGCAGTAACATTAACTATTGTGGTTGCAATCTAATTTATTTTATTGTATTTATTTATTTTATTTTACATTTGTTGAATGGGATAGTACGACTGGATATATGTCCATTTTCAGCTGTAGCCTGGGGAGAAAAGCTACAGATAACACGGACAGAACATAACAGATATGAATCAAACATATTTACAAAGCCCTCTAGTAGGTACTCACAATATACACAGTGTGTAATAGTATACAAAAACAACAGGTTGCAGCAAGCTATTATGAGCAAGAGATGCGTACAATATTAATTTAAATAAAGGATTGAATAAGTAGTGGTTAATCAGGGTTACACATAAGGAGGTTCTAATATGACAGCAGGCAACTTGTGTGTCTATACATACACCTATCACTTTTGAGACAATTTTAAACATGTAAGTGACTCCACATCCATGTTCTACACTCCTCTGAACATGTTCTCCTTGGCATACAGTGATGCTATCATACTCCATAAAGAGAAAGGTGCCAGTGTTATACTCAGACATATCTGGTGTTGCTACTGTGATGTTACACAGCATTCATCTTCTAAACATACATAGGTGTAAGGTTCAAATCAGGCTCAGTCTACTGCAGTGTGTGTGTGTGTGTGTGTGTGTGTGTGTGTGTGTGTGTGTGTGTGTGTGTGTGTGTGTGTGTGTGTGTGTGTGTTTAGTGGTACATTATGGTCACTGTATGATCTTTGGGATTTGCCTTCATTTCACTACCACTTTCATGTAATCCTATGCATCTGCAATCCTCCTTTTTTCCTCTGGCCACATGACATCTTTCCTGCAGAGGAGTGGAGGGTGTCCTCATGTCAAATATGCATACACACATCATGAAGCAGAGTCCTTATGTTAGCCTCTGAAAGCCATCTTCAGACCACTGCACGTGTGACTCCTAATTCTGTCATGGTGTGGTGCACATGTCCCATATGGACAATGGCAGGATATAATGCAATCCAACACATATACACATAAACACAATAGTCCTACTATCTTCCATGATATAGATACAGATTACTTTTTCATGGTATAATAATGGCTAGAATTTCATGTGATATTGGCCATTAGCTTAATAATGTCTTATGACCCTATGAACAGCTGGTATGTCAATGTTGCTGTCATTGACATGTGCTATATTGAGGTGTGGATGCACAGTATGGCTACAAGAGGTTCTTACAATCTGTGATGTGAGCTAATGTATTGATGGCCATTGCTGCCATTGCAGTACATGCTCCTTATATAGCAGCTGCACTAATATTCCTCATGAAAACTGTTGACATGGTATGATACACTTTTATGTATATTTTTGGCTTATCAAGACATGTGTTGTTGTAGTGGAGCAGATCAACCTTCTACACAGTTCACATTCCACCATCACAGTGGCACTTGCAGTATGACACAGGTGTGCATGTGTCTTTATACCATCATTAAATGTTCTGTGACAGACAATATTAATTCATATTGATTACATGGTCACATAAGTCTTGTCTCATACACATGGTTGTTATGCAGTGATATACACAAGCAATGTATCACATGGTTTGATGCAATTGCAAACTTGTGAAATTTATTGTTTGTGCAGTTGTATTGCTATACCCAAGGATTACTGAGGTGGCCTGCAGCACCATTGTGTGACTATTGACATTTGTGTCAGGAAATGTTCTACATGAGCCACAAACAACTGATCTGTAATGTGTCCTGATATGGTATCAGGCTGCTCAGACACAGCTTGCCCATGAAACTCATATAGTCATAACTAGTGCAAGTGATGTAAGTACATGACATTGGTACAGTTGTATGACTGTGTGCATAGCAACAGTATTTGGAATAAGATAGATGACCAAGGTTGTATTTCGATGTCTTTTCACAAAGCATTTACTCCAATATATATATATATATATATATATATATATATATATATATATATATATATATATAAACTGTTAAGTAGAATAAACAACTAAGCATAGATCTGTATATGGATCCACCAATTATACCCAACCAGAGGTACTAGACAATCCAGTGGCTGACAGTTTATCTCACATGTCACCACCCTGTTACCACTGGCCATCAGTCAAAGTATACATTCAAACATCACTCAGTTTTTATTCTCAGGAGGGCAGCTCATCTGTGCACTCTCTACGTCTAATAATACAGAACTAATGGGCCATGAAAACATCACAGGTTGCCTACTGCACGACTTAAAACCTGACCTACCAGACACAGTTTGATTTGTACTTCACCACAGTCTCCAGACAGCCTGTGTTACCATGGAAAGGTGTACAGCAACTTGCATCCTTCTGACTGAGGGGGACCATCACCTGATCCATGAAGTTATAGACTCATCTTGACTCTGCATATCTGTAAGGTAGGCCAAGGAGTCATCATGGGCCTTCTCTAAAAGGACACAGGTAATCTCCCAACTGTGTACCAAACCCATGTTTGATTTGTTAAGGTTACAGCATGTCTGTTACATCTGTTCACTGTCTTCAAGAAGGTTACCAGGTGCATGAATGATGTCAACACTATCATTTTATGTAACTTGACCTGGCCAAGGCATCTGACACAAATCCAAAATCCGGTATTACAGAGAAACTGTCTCAAGTGGCCTTAAACACCTACATCACCAAGTGGGTAGACAACTCGATCACATATATGACAGTTAAGTATGTTGCAGTGTGTGAAGTCACCTCTATTTAGAGTCCAGTGACAAGGTCTGTATGTCAGTGATCTGTACTAGGCCCTTTCCTGTCCATTATTTAAGTCTCAGGGAAAAAAACTGACTTACACATGCTTTCTCAAACTAACTTTGTGGAGGACTGCAAATTGTGAACAATCATTGAATCCAAGCATGGTATTAGTATAATGCATACAGTGTCAACACACACAAAGGATTGTGGCCACTGCTATGGGGAAACAGTAGATGAAGAAAAATCATGGGGAGATTAGTTCAATTATGAAAACAAATAGACCAGATAATTTCAATATAGACAGCACGCCCCTATGAGCACACCGAGTGGTATGTGACCTGTATAGTCAGGTAGATGGCTTGCAGAACATCCACAAGCATGTGCCCACAGTGGTGACCACTTCCTTGTATGTAGTACAACTCCTAAGTACGTGCAGGACATCCACATCAAAAGGCATTATATTTGCATTGTTCTCAGCCCTAATCACACCAATAATTGAGTACAATGCACCCTTTTGCATGTATCTCTCAAAACATCTTCCAGGGTTGAGTTAGTCAAGTGTACCACTTTTGCCATTGTGAGCTCCCACACATCATACTGGCCATACCTAAGTATTATTTTGGTGCATAAACTTTAAGGTATGACAGTGCAGAAACCCCTTCAAGGTATTATACAAGACGCATGTACAGTAGATATAAAAAATGTACACACCCCTGTTAAAATGCCAGGTTTTTGTGATATAAAAAAAATGAGACCACAATAAATAATTTCAAAATTTTTCCCACCTTTGATGCGACCTATAACCTGTACAATTCAATTGAAAAACAAATAAATCTGTTAGGGGAAAAATATTAAAAAATAAAAAATGTACAATAAGCTGGTTGCGTAAGTGTGCACACCCTTAAATTAATACTTTGTTGAAGCACCTTTTGATTTAATTATCACATCCAGTCTTCTTGGGTAGGAGTTTCTCAGCATGGCACATCTTGACCTAGCAATATTTGTCCAGTCTTCCTTGCAAATGCGCTGCACATCTGTCACATTGCGAGGGCATCTCTTGTGCACAGCCCTCTTCAGGTCACCCCACAGATTTTCTATTGGATTAAGGTCTGAGCTCTGGCTGGGCCATTACAAAACTTTAATTCTCATCTTGTGAAGGCATTCTTTTGTTGATTTGGATGTATGCTTGGGGTCATTGTCATGTTGAAAGGTGAAATTCCTCTTCATCTTCAGCTTTCTAGCAGACACCTGAAGGTTTTGGACCAAAAGTGACTGGTGTTTGGAACAGTTCATAATTCCCTCCACTTTGCCTAAAGTCCCAGTTCCAGCTGAAGAAAAGCAAATCCAAAGTTGATACTGAAACCACCATGATTCACCATGGGGATGGTGTCCTTTTGGTGATGCGAAGTGTTGTTTTTGTGCCAAATGTTCCTTTTGGAACTGTGGCCAAAAAGTTCAACCTTTGTCTCATCAGACCACAACACATTTTCCCATAGGCTTTTGGGAGACTTGTTGTATTGTTTTGCAAATTTTAGCCAGGTCTGGATATTTTTCTATGTAAGAAAAGACTTCTGGCTTGCAACCCTACCCCATAGCCCAGACATATGGAGTATACGGGAGATTGTTGTCACATGTAGTACACAACCAGTACTTGCCAGAAATTCCTGCAGCTGCTTCAGTGTTGCTGTAGGTCTCTTGGCAGCTTCCCTGACCAGTTTTCATCTTGCCTTTTTATCAATTTTGGAGGGACATACAGTCCTTTGCAATATCACTGTTGTCCCATATTTTCTCCACTTTTTGATGACTGTCTTCACTGTGTTCCATTGTATGTCCAGTACTGTGGATTTTTTTTTTTACTGTTGTCCTGACTGATATCTTTCAACAATGAAATCCCTTTGATTCTTTGTAAGTTTTCTGTGAACCATTGCTTTTGCTGTAGCAGGTAACTGAGTAAATGTCAGGAAAATCCTACAAAGACAGCTGAACTTTATTTGGGGTTAATCAGAGTCTCTTTAATTGATGTCTGGTGTTTACCCAAGAAGGCTGAATGCTGTAATTAAATCAAAAGGTACTTCAATAAAGCATTAGTTTAAAGTTGTGCACACTTATGCAACCAGCTTATTGTACGCTTTTTATTTTTTATATTTTTCCTCTAACAGATTTGTTTGTTTTTCAATTGAATTGTACAGGTTATAGGTCACATTAAATGTGGGAAAAGTGGCTTACAGCACAATCTTCACAGATCTAGTTCGCCCGTAGGTACCTGCAGGTGTTCATGTTACTTTACATGTTTTCTGTCCATCAACATTGTTGCTGTCCATGAAACCACCCTTGTTTATGTTTAAATGAGGTGCGTGGCATGCATATGTAATTAGAGATGCTGCTCATCGCACAAACATGTAAACTCCATGTACACTTAGCACAATAATTAAACAGAGTTTATTGAATCCCCAGGATAGTTAAGACTTAATATATACACACCTCTTTATCACAAAGATATTAACTTCAACCTCACGATCCTAGTGAAACAATACCAAACAACTAACTCAAAAATTAAAAACAGGAAGAATAGCCTAAAAACTACTGCAGAAAATCATTCATGAGACAGTCAATTCATAAAGACCAATGTGACATGCATAAAACCATAATGTCAGACAATGGCTGGGATTCAGAAAACTTTGCTAGATTACACTGAACGATTTTGCATAATGAGTGTCCTTGCAGTCGGTGTGTATGATTTATAGACACACATACTACTACAGGGAATTCCAAGCAGCAATGCAGGCTACAGTGTATGCTAATGGTTGTGTAACAACATGGTATTACTTACAGACATACATAACATGCATACAGACATGCAAATATTTTAAGCACAGACAATAATGCCCTTCTAGCCTGCCAATATTCCAAAACAGTTGTTCCCATAATGTGTCCAGGCTGAGCTTAAAAATATATATGAACTAGTGCTTAATGTAATATGGAAATCAATTTTATTCATCAGCTACACGCTCAGAAATCCAGTTAGTACACTTTTCATCCCTACAGAATCTTCTTCATAGGTTGTCTGATGATTCTCTACTACTTTTTGATAACCCCAAATATTCTCAGAGTTAGGTTAATTGTTTCTAAATGCCTTATATACCTGAATAAGGTCTCCTCTTAAATATATATATATATATATATACATATATATACATGCATATATGCGTGTATGTGTGTGTTTATTTATATAAAAGGCATTGTACAAGTTCAGATATTTTAATCTTTCACAATAACTTAAATTTCACATCCATGAATTTCCTTGGTATATTTCTGTTCTACTCTTTCCAGTTTACTCATCCTTGTTTTCTTGTAAGGTTTCCATATTTTTATTCCATACTCAAGTTTGTCTAAAGTAACTAACAGACAATGACTTCATCATTTCTGATTTCCTAGATTTTATAAATAATTTTATCCAACCTAAAGTTTTATAACTATCATTAACCATTTAGTTGATATAATTAAAAAATCTCAAAGCTGGATCTACCCATACACCCAGGTCTTTAAATGAATTTACACTTTCAATCACTGTGCGCTGTGTTAAATATTCACCTTTCAGTGTATGTCTCCCAAATCTCAAATGCTTACTTTTTGATGTATTTACCCATGTATTATTCTCCTTTCTTCATATGGTCTATTTAGTCAAGGTATGCCCTGTAACACATGTAATGAGTTTACCCATTTTCAAGTCATCTGTATGTAGACTGTAGAACACCTCAGATGAAAATGATAGATCTGAAAGTTACAATCTAAACAAGTATGGGCCTTGAATAAAGCCCTGTGAAATACCCTGACTGTAATCTCAAATTTCACTTGTTCGATTGCTGTATGATACTTGCCATGTCCTATTTGTAAGGGATGTAACTATCCATCTTCTCAAGAGTACATCAATACCTAGTTGTTCTAATTTATTGATCAGAGTTGTGTGAATGACCCTATCAAATGCTGAAATTAAATTTATATAAATTACATCACAGCATAATTTTTCATTTACAGCTGTTGTTCATAGGTTCATAGGTAGGTACTAGGCTATCTGCCCAAGGGCATTTATAAGCCTAGCCAGAGTGTGTCAGCTTTAGCCACCCCATTGATTAATTAACTGAGCCTCTGTCAAGCAGAGCCAATGAAGTATAGTATTATCTTGTTGCATTATGTTACAAGTGGTAATAGAATTATTTTCAGCATATATATATATATATATATATATATATATATATATATATACTGATATATGGATTCAAGTCCCAACATTTCCATTTCTGACAATAATTTATCAAATATAACCTTCCATTGTTTTTCTACAACATGAAAGTAAATGTATGGGTTTGAATGACTCTGGGTTTGTCCTACTCCCCTTTCCCTTAAAGACAGGTTTAACAAGTACATGTCTCCAGTCTTGAAGAATCTCCCCATATTTATATGACCTAGTAAATAACAGATATAATAGATGTAATGATATTGTAAGTTTATGCCAAGGTGTTCTTATGTCATGATTACTAATTCTGTCTCCTCCCAGTACTTTGGATCCAGGTTGCATTGCTCTTTTTCAATATAATCTTATCTGACTTCAATATCTGAGGTTACTTGGATGTCACTAGAACAATTTATCATGCCCTTTGTGGAGCCAAACTGCTTTGCATAAGATTTTGTAAATATAATCTATAATCAGTTGCATTTAAGAATACATTTCAGAATCTACACACAGTTTATCAGTTATTTCTTTACTCCTACCACATCTTATATATCTATAAAATGGTTTCCTATTATGCTCAATATCTTTATGTAAATGTTCTTCAAATTTTTCTTGATCATAGTGTGATGTTATGAGGTAGTGCCATGTGTGCCAGGGAGAGAAGGGCAGTACATGTGTACATATGCTAGCATAGCAAGCTAGAGTTTTGTAAAGAATTTTATGTTATTTGACCATCACTCTGATTTGTACAGATGTTTGAGTTAAAAATATATTTGTAAAGTTACTTGTGTTAAAAATACATCAAGTAGGCCCTGCTGGACCGAAAGAAAGTATGCATGTACATTGTTGTAAATGATCAAATGTGTATGTTTATCAGAGAACCCTGGAAGGCTGGAAAGTTTGAAATTGTATCATAGCTTTCAGATGCTGCAACCGATCTTAGCAAAGCTCTGTGTGTGTATTGTGCCAAAGTCAGGTGACCAGAGGTAATGTCATCCTCTAATCAGCATCTGGTTTCTTTGGAACTCTTGCAGCAGAATGTTGGAAACTGACAGGACAGATTTCTGATAGGATATATATCTCACATATCCATACAGACAAAGAGAGACATCACACTCGGCACACATCAGCTTGCCTTGCTTTAGTAAGTAGTCAGGGAACAATAATTCTTTAGTCAGTCAGAGGCATTTAGTGAGAATAGTTTAGTATTGCTTTCTGCATATGTGAGAAACTATCCAACCATATTATTTTTATATCTCTGTGGTTGAAACTCTTCTGTTGATTGTATTTAGTATTCTCCTGTTTTCTGTTTTATTATTTATCATTAAATATTTTAATACTTTTCATTGTGGTTGGTCCTTTAGAGAATACTTTTAACATCTTGAAAGCACTTATGCTTATTTTAGTGACACCGTGGCCTCTCCTGAAAGCCTTGCTGCTTTGGTCACACTCTACCATTTGCATTAGTATTAATTTTACACAGTATAATTGGGTACCCTTTGTAAGAAACTTACGGTAGCTGACTGGTGATAGAGTAATTACCCCAGAGTCTGTGCAGAACGGGGCACAGCTAGTATATATATATATATATATATATATATATATGCAAGCATTTTTCAGGTGTGTATATGTGAAATATAGAAAACTATACTGTGTCAGACAACAAGTATAGTTCCTGAATATATTGATTACATTTAACCTTGTGCTGTATGAAACAGGTGTATTCACTCTGGCATCCTCTAAGGCACTCTGTTCTCCTCCTGTGCAGCTTTGCATTCCCTGTATGTGTGTGAGTGTGTGTGTGTGTGTGTGTGTGTGTGTGTGTGTGTGTGTGTGTGTGTGTGTGTGTGTGTGTGTGTGTGTGTGCGCGCGCGTGTGTGTGTGTGTATATGTGTGTGTGTTTATGACGATTACTGAGTTTAGAGCTTATCCACCACCTATGTACTATAAGTAATTTTACTTTGCTTACATATACAAGCTAGTGTATATCTCAAACTCTACTGTTTGTCTCTTCATAGCCCTGAAGCTATTGCAGGGAATGCAAAGCTGCACAGGAGGAGGACCGAGTGCCTTAGAGGATGCCAGAGTGAGTACACCTGTTTCATACAGCACAAGGTTAAATGTAATCAATATATTCAGGAACTGTACTTGTTGTCTGATACAGTATAGTTTTCTATAGTAATGGCACTTCTGTACTAAGTGGTAGTATAACTATTTGTGGATATTGCTGTATGTGTGCATGCATATGTTTGCAAAATTGTATAAGTGGCACATCATGTTAAAGCTTCTCTGGCAGATTGCAAATGATGTACACACTCTAGGGATATAAACCTCAGCACAACAATGAATAGAACATGCTGGAGGGAATAGATTCCCTTCACAAAGACTTCATTTGCTATGGAACAAGGTCCCGATCTACATAAGACAGAGCCCCTCACTATCACTCTTCAAGAGGAACTTTGACGAGTGGATGGGTAACAGAAAGTTCACACCAGGGATCATACCAACAGCTCTACTAGATAGTGGGCCAAGGGTACTAGCTGCTAGATCAAGGGCCTAGGGAACTAACCAAAGGGGTGGTGAATACCGCACAATGTGGCTGGGCTAATATATGCCTTTGGGCAGATAGCCCAGTACCTACCTATGAACCTATAACCTATGATGCCTGTTGGTTTGTTTCCCACACTCCATTCTCTGTTGTGGCATAACTGGTCATTTCGGGTATGTTTTTACACTTTTGAGCAAACTGCCTCCCATATTAGAAAGAAAAAAAATATATGTGCAGTAAGATGCATATTGTCATTGCATCTGTCAATTTTTTGCAGAGACCCTTTTTCTCAATACACTTGACCTGATTGCATTACTGTCTGCTTGATAGCAACATTGCCCAAAATGTTAATATTGTACCTATAGGATTATGTATGATTATCGCTGTTGCTTCAATTCCACCACTTTACATTGCCTGATGAGTAATTATGTGTGTGTTTGTTGCTATTCTGAGAAAAGTAGGTACAACATTGAGCTACATTTTCTTTGTATATGTACACTTGTCTCTTACACATATTATTGCTCTGTATTTGAGAGGAGGCCTCATTTGGCTTGTATAGGTAGTGTGACATATTAATGCCCAGATTTTCAGATGGCATATAATGATAGCTGTGGATCTGTATTCCACCTGTCCATCACTGGCATTTGGTGAGGGTGATTGTTACTCTTTTCAGTAGTTTCACTAACTTTCCTTGGAAAATATACATCAGAGCTGCATTGTTTCTTTACATCTGAATACTTGCCTCACAAACTCCAAAACTGTGTGGTTGACTTCAGCCTTTTGTTAGGTTGTGCAAGTAGCACAACATTAAAGCTTTGGCTTCTTGTTTACATGACACAAGGGAGGTGGGCTTGATTCCCCCATTAGTTGTATAATGTGCCATCACAATACCTAGGTATTTCTTGTTCCTTTGAGTAAAATATCATAGTAAAGATATGTATGAGCTGTATTTTTAATATTATCTCTACTTCTCTCTTCTTCACTCTTTTTCTTGCAATCCTTTCTATTATATACATTTATTTTATTATTTTGTTTCTTACCATTTATTTTATAGTTATATGCATCAGCATCTAAACCTGCACCTATCCCTCTAAGAAGGCCTGTCAGCACCCCCCCCCAAGGTGGCAACTTCACCACCAAAGACACACACTACATCTGGGACCTAGGCTGCCGCTATCACCTCCACACCTCCTTAGACACCTGAAGCAAACATTCCAACCAATCCTGTATCAGTGATGATGTTATGCTTACCCCCTAAGTAACATTGCCAGGGGAGGTGATGGCTTTGTCACTCTGCATCAGCTGGAAGCCATATTGGATTGGGCTTATTGATAGTAGGCTAGATGCCCAAAGGTGATGGTTGGAAAAACCTCTTGTGATGACTGGTTGTGTCACATCTTTGACATGCACTGGCTGCAGCATATCATAGGATCATAGGATCATAAGAGATTACTAGGCTATCGAACTGGAGATCATAGCCATTTCATCCAAATGTAATACCATAGAAATGCTAGTCAATACCCAAGATTGCATTTAGTGATGACTCCCCATGTCCAGGAGGGTTGTGGACTCTATCCTCAGTAAGAATTTACAGTGCCCCATCCACTCGTCCGGGTTCTTGTTAAACAGTGTCATAGATGTGCTCTGTTTCACATGAATTGGTAGCTTGTTCCAAAGACACAGCAGTCATTGGGAGATAAATCTGTCCCTTCAGCATGTCCTATTTAAGAAGCAGGCCATATTTAGGTCCCTGGAATGGGTAGCCTTAGTCCCGTTTGATTTACAGATATGCAGCAAGTTCATTAGGTTTGGATCTTGGATTGCTCTGTAGGCCAGGCATAAGTCTCCCCTAAGAAGTCTATATGATATGGAGTATAGGGACAGGGACTTTAGTCGATCTGTGTAAGGCACATGCTGGAGGCCCTTTATCTTCTTTGTTAAAAGCCTCTCATGTCTCTCTAATTGCCACAGGTGGTTAGTATGATACATGTCAAACTGGGCATTATACTCAATTATGAGCCAGATAAGTGCCAAGTATGGGTGGGTTATAACTTTTTCTGCCTTTGAGGTGATGCCTTTGCTAATCAAGTGTGCTATGTAGAAAGCTTTCCTTACTACAGTACATACATGGTGGTTGAAGTTAAGGTCACAGTCAACTTGAGATCCCAGGTCTCTTACCACTTCATGGGTACTTCAGGTATTGTTGTTTATTTGATATTGTGAGGGAACATTGTTTGTGCTGAAAGGAATGATGATCCATTTCTTTGCATTCAGTTTGAGAACATGAATAATATACCAGTCATTTGATTTGCGTGAGACCCTCATGGAGTATACTGACATCATTAGGGGAATCAATGATTGCACTTAGTTTGCAGTCGCCTGCAAACTTGGTCAGCCAGAATCCCTTACTTTTGACCTGAACTTTTGAGAAGTATATACCAAATAGTACGAGGCCCAGCACTGAACCCTGTGGCACCCCACTGGTAACAAGTCTGCTGACCGATGTGGAGTCACCTACTCTGATAGTGTGTGTCCAGTTTGTGAGCCAGTTGGCAACCCATCTTACAGCAAAGGGGTTTACATTCAGTTTGCTAAGTGTATTGGTAATGCCTGAATGTAGGATTGTGTCAAAAACCTTTGCCAGGTGGAGGTATGCTGTGTGTACAGATCTGCACTTTTCAGTGGCCTTGGTCACATTTTTAAAGAGATCCACCAGACTTAACAGGCAAGATTTGTCCTTCATGAAGTCAAATTGGGTAGGATTCAGGGTTTAGAGATCATCTGTCTTTATTTATGAGGTCCATAATGATATGTTCCTTGGCCTTACAGATGAGTCTGGTCAGGCTTATGGGTTTGTAATTCCCCGGGTCTGTTGTGAGGCCACCTTTGTGGAAGGGACAACTATTTCTGTTCTCCATTTTGCAGGAACAAAGCCTGGGCCCAGTGGTGAGGGAGCCCATAGTGGAGAGTAAGCTCTCAGTTGGCTGCAGCTGATAGGGACTGCAGAAGTGCAATCCCATACTATACCTCATCCTGGTGTTCTCCAACATTTTATGTCGATGACCACTCCTATCTGTTGTTGAATCCTCAAAATCAACATTGTCTTCCGTCAGTTTGCAAATATATCCTTCTTAATTGTAATCCCCATTCACTGCATCAGCACCTCCCCTTTCAGTTTTGTCTGTCTTCGGTACTTATTTGTATGCCATAATACTTTTGGCTTCCCTTACTACCTTCTCCAATGTACCCTCTCTTCATATATGCAAAATGGGCACCTGACCCACAAAAAATAATTTATCCCATGTTCCTCACTCCATCTTGATCATTCCTTAGGTTTTCACCTTTTGTTCTACTCTCTTTCTACTTCCTCCTTTTCAGCACTTTCATATATTCCCATTTCCAATCTTTGATTAGGTCAAAAAAAACAGATGAGCAGACATAAATCATGGTCCATTAAACATTCCAAATCACTTCTCCTTCTTGGCGCTACTGTATGCATAGGATCACTTTGATCCTCATCAAGGGGCATGCTCACTGGACAATCACAGTTTGTGCTTGTCATTCCCTGTGGCCACACCTCACTACTAAACATTCCTCCCATGGGGCTGTTTACAGCTGCGAGCAAGGTATTTTAATAAACTCAACTCCTCTCACTCATTCCCCTTGCTATGCGTCATTAATGAGCTTCAGGGCTCACTGTGAAAATACAGTAAGCATCGGTAGGCTGGCCACAGCTGAGCCTAGAGTCTTTCTGAATCCCAGTCAATGAATGTAATTAGATAAAGATATAGTGATCTATCTGTATACATATGGAAAAAGGTACATAAAGAAAGTTGGTGGTGGAATGTAGAAGCCCAGTAAGTCATCAATATAAAGAAGGCATCCAAGAAAATGTGGGAGATAGAAAAAAAAAAAAAAGACCAGTTTAGGAAGGAATACTAGCTGGCTAGCCAAGAAACTAAGAAAGGATGTTGCAGTATCAAAGAACAAGGCATCAGAGGCACTCTACCAGCTTCTGGAACTAAGTCAGTAGATGGTACAAAGAAACTATATCAGGTTGCAAGGCAACAACAAAACAATAAAGAAGATAGTCAGGCACCCTACACAGGATATCAAAGGCAGATGGAAGGAGCACTTTCAGAAACTTCTGAATGAAGAAAACCCTCCAGAAGCTATACTGCCCAAGACACAGCCTACGGTGGAAGAACAGGAGGAGCTCAGCACAGAAGAAGTAAGAACAGCACTAAGCAACATGAAGTCAGGGGAAAGGAACAGGCTCAGATGTGGTCACAGCCAATATGATATAGATGCTGGGGGAGATAAGGGAGAAATGTACCCTAAGGGTACTCATAGCAGTGTGGAGAGAAAGGTGAATAAGCATTGTAGTGCCAGTGTTCAAGGACAAAGTGGACATTCACATCTGTGGGCAGTACAGAGGTGTCAAACTCCTTCACATTGCATATAAATTCTGGAGAGGGTGACTGATACATGGATATGTGATATGCAGAGTAGCAGAATGTAAGATGTAAGATGTAAGATGAGAAGTTCAGATTCAGATCAAGATGCAGCACAACTGACCCAATGTTTGCAGTAAGACAGACAGCTGAGAAGAAGCTAGAGATGAGGAAAGAGTCCAAATGTGCATTGCTAGACTTAGAGAAAGCATATGACAAGGTTCCAAGAAAGTTCATTTGGGCAGTTCTGTGGTGGTTCAAAGTCCCAGAAACATTGGTATATTAAGTGCAAGATATGTACAAAGACCCAATGACTGAAGTGTGAACAGTGTTCTGTCTCACAGAGGGGTTCCCAGTGGGAGAGAGTGTACACCAAAGTTCAGCTCTGAGCCCACTGCTGTTCATACTAGTGATGGACTACAATATCAAACAGGTCACTGGGGACAGATCAAGGGAAAACAGTGGAACAGGTTAATACCTTCAAGTATATGACTCATAAATTAATCAATGTTTTAATGAGATCTTTTTTAAAATAGCCTTAAAGTAAATAAAATCATTTATACCTTGAAAGACTATTAAATTTAACAAAATCTGCCAAAAATATTCTTTGAATGCACTCTCCCTCATGTTCATTTCAAAAATACAAAACATAAAGCAAAAGTATTTTAAATATTTACATTTCAGTGAATGCTTATATAAGGCATTTTTGCCATCTTTGGTAGAGACAGAATGGGTATGTGATTAAAATATTTTTTTAATATATTTTTTGTTCTCCCAATATAAAATGCTTTACACATGGTATACCTAGCAGTGTGCATATGTAACCTGGTGCCTCATAAGCTTTATCAATGTTACTAAGAAAATGATGGACAATTAGCTATATAGCTATAATTATTAGATTTATTGCACAGAAAAATGTCCTTCAACACTCTGCCAGGCTTTGAATAGCCAACTGATATTCCCTAATGTCCTTAATACTGAAGTTCTTTTTGTTAGCTAAAATATTGGGTCATTGCCTCCTATCCCATGATATTACCATTAACCTTAAGCATTTCCATAGTTAACCATCTTCTTCAACCTTTCACAGAATGTCTTCTTTCTCCGTTATCACTTACTCAGCCCCCAGCCTTCTGCAATGCACCCAAACTCTACAAAAAAACTCTCTACTGTGACTGCCCTTTTTTGTCTCTTCAGAATGTATAAAAAAAATCTAGAAAAACTTGAAGAAAAAAACTTTCACTCACTACTGGATTTTTTTTCCACTGCAGTTAATAAATATGGACTACATCCTAAAGGACCACTCCCCAGCAACCTTGTAGGATTACAGGTTCATCCATTCTCGGTCCTAAGATTAAAAAAAAAAAAATCTTTATGATCAAATCATCACACACCTGAACAAGTACAACATATGACTGATAACCAGCATGGGTGCATGTCAGGTTGCAACATTTTTATACCCGTGTACTCCCTCACCACAAAATCTAGCCATCTGTGGAAAACAACTATCAGGGTGGCTAATTTCATTTAGCCCAGTTTCATTTGTTCTTCTCTTGCATGGTTCTCAATATAGATCTTTCTAATGAACTTTTCCATTATTAACTAATTATTTATTTACTTATTTATTTAAGTTTGCTTATTCATTTGCATTTGTTTACCAATATAGTTGGCAAAACCTCTTTTCACCAGATGCCTAGGTAGATAAGTTTCATAAAAGAGAGAAACAAAACAGACTATTCAAGAAAAGCAAATAAGCACTTTGCAGATTACATTTTCAGCTTATACACACACACACACACACACACAGATATAAATAAATATATATATATATATATATATATATATATATATATATATATATATATATATATATACACATATATAAATATATTATATATGTGTAGAGAGAGGTATATATATATATATATATATATATATATATATATATATATATACACACATATATAAATATATTATATATGTGTAGAGAGAGAGAGGTGTGTGTGTGTGTGTGTGTGTGTGTGTGTGTGTGTGTGTGTGTGCGTGTGTGTGTGTGTGTGTGCGTGTGTGCGTGTGTGTGTGTGTGTGTATGTGTGTGTGTGTGTGTGTGTGTGTGTGTGTGTGTGTGTGTGTGTGTGTGTGTGTGTGTGTGTGTGTAGAACAATGCAGGTGCATAACAGGCACAATTAATATACAGAAGTTTGATTTTTTACCAAAGCAAGTAAGTTAATTCAAGAAACAGAAGCAAGAAAAGCAGGAGAGATAACATACGCAGCAAAGCATAATATAAATTGTGTAAAACACATTTTCAAGTACTCACCAATCTCCTTGGTAACAAGCATCTTCACTGTGCTGCACCTAAAAGTTCTGTGCAGGGTGCTGGTCTGTTCTCATTCTCTCTGTGTATTCATTGTATAACCCATTCTATTTATCTCTATAATATTATATTTTATTTGATGATATTGTACCACACATTGTTCCAGATGTCATTGCTCTACAATGTCATTGAATCAGAGTAAATAATGTATAAATTAGCCTGCAATGCATCATGTTAAATATGCACATAGTTAAATCCACACATTATGTTACATTGACATGCATCTGCTTAGTTATACAAAGTATTATATATTGTCAAATTTGTATTTGTCTACATTCCCTAGCTTTATAACCTGTCACAGACTGCATACCCCATAGCCTTTGATAGAGGACTCTGTAATTTCAGGTATGTATATGTAATTATCTGTATATTGTGTGTATGTACTTTACATTTTTGTGCATTTTGTGTTTGTATGTATGTATGTAGTGATGATTTTTTTGGAATATTCTGTGTACATAGTAGTTTGTAGTTATATGTGTTTTGCTGTGCTGTACAGGTTATTGCTGAAAAGAGTTCAAATGCCAGTCCCAGTTAACAGCACAATAAATAAAAAGGTTAGTAATGTCAAGGAGGAACTTAGGACATTAGACCACTCACAAATCTATTGTTTCGGTTTTGCCATGTAGAAAATTCCTTGGGGGAGAACATGATAGACTTTAAATGCTACTTCTCACTACATATATATTGCAAAGCATACTGGCATACATGAAACATAAAATACTTTCAGATTAAAAAATATTGCATATTTTATAGGAATGCTTCTGAATTAACCCAGTGCATTTCACTACTACAGTAGAATGCATATTAATATGCTCAAATGGCATTTGTTGATATATAAATAATCAATAACCAACTACATTGCTAGAGTTGTTAATGTTGAGACTGAACAGTGGATTTCAAATGAAATAGTATATTTTAAGCTTCCTTTTAAATATTGATTATACCGGCTCTTTGTATGAATGTAGATTTCCCAAGCTAGATGCAAATATGAACAAAGATGCTAATAAATTAGGCACTTCATATTTTTTCAGCACCTGTATAAGACAGCTGGTTTTATTCAAATATATATATTTACTTAAACTAACATTTGTGAAAGTAGCATTCATGGAATACTGATGCTCTGTTTATTAATCTGTTAGGAACAATAAAACTGTCGCTACTGTCCAGGGTGCAAGAAAAGATAAAAATCCTGCAGAAAGAAATGAAGACATATAAAAGACATGCATTGCACATGCTATTTTTTCTTTAGAGTGATGTCAGCAGGGGGGCAAGGCCAAGGCGGTTCACAACAAGGATTTCTGTGACACTGACAAGAATGCAAAGCTTCTGAAAAGTGAAAAAGATAGAGGACTCTAAGGGGGATTTGTGATGGGGTAACAATGCAGGACGATAGTTGAAAGGTAAGCTTAGAGCTGAAGTCCCAATTAAGTGAGTTAATTTAGAAGTGAATAAAAGTTTGCCATTCCAAATTCAAATTATCTAGAGGTGATGTAATATAATGATACTGCATACAGTTATCTCACTGAATTTGCAATGTGGGACAAATCTTGTCTTGGGAAAGTCGTTCAACCATTCAGAGCTACTCCAACTATTTATAATGGTGGGATGAAATTAAATTCACAGTGAAGAATTAACATTTTCATCAGAGGTAGTTTCTATGGTTAAATGTTCATTTAGTCATAAAGATGGTAAATGACATTTATATATGACTGATGTGAAATATCACAACAAACTTATACATGATTCTGGTATGTTCCTTTTGAACAGTTATGAAGCTGAAACTACACTCCTGCATATATTTTTTATTATATGTTACTGTTACAGAGGTTTGTGTAGTTTATGCTATTCAGACTACTTTGTCCCTGGTATTATTCAAAATGAGCATCCTTATGATGATGAAAATGCAGACATTCATAGAAACAGATGAAATCTAGCTGCATATTGTCTGACACAAGTCTCTATTAATACTGCATATCATCAACAGTTTTGTCCATTACAGCAAGCTAAAAGCAAAGAATGCTGATTACTTATACATAGGTAGGCAATTTTGTTCATGTATATGCAGTTCTTGGGGTTTTATGGTAACAACTTTTGTTCAAGTATATGCATTTCTTGTGGATGATATACATATTTCTTTTTGTATTCTGCCTTGTATCACCTGGTGAAATACAAGAGAACTGGCTGGTATACCAGAGGTTGCAAGCAAGACTGTCCAGACACCAGGATATGTATATGACATTGATTGTATAGCTGCATATTTGTGACACTGGTTTCAATGTCCATGTTTGCATTGCTGCAAATTCTTTTCACTGTGGCTCTTAGCTTTGATTCATATGTCATGTACCTTGTCAGTGCATGATGAACTGTTCTACTGTCCATCCTACCACTTTGAAATCCCATTAGTGGCATAGCGATTCAGGCTGTCCTGATGATCAGTGCTCCACCTCCATCCCAGGTACTATTGTCTGCTTTGGACCTGATTGGTTACCATCATTTAGTGACATGCCCATGGCCAAAGCCCTGCTGTTAATATATGGTGCCATAGTCAGTCTTCCATGCCTTACTCTTCCACATTCCTACCTGTGCCAGTTACACCTGACGAACTGTGGGCATGCATGTAAGATGTTGTCAGGTGATCTTCACTGTGGCTGTTGTAAGTCATGGTGTGTTAGCATCACCAGTTTTGGACTGCAATGTGTAAAAATTTTGGACATATGTGGCAGCGTATATAGGATATGCTCTCCATATTGCAATGCAGGACATTGTTTGGTATGTCATGTTTGCCACCTGACAGTAAGCACCCATGGGATGGCCATTTTAGGCTCAGGTGGTTATTCAGCCCAGCTTCTCTTTCCCTTGCAGTTACACTTTTTGCTCTCCAGACAGTAATCACATGCCCTATACATTAGAAGAATGGTTAGGTGGCATTTAATCTTGCCCCTTCTGGCACACATACTGCTTTAGTACCTTGATATTACGACTTTATACATATATTTTTTTACATTCCATACATAATAATAATTTACTCTTCTAAGGGCCGTCAGCTTTTGATTTTCTGTTGGTCTCTTTTTCACTGTTTTCTTTTTTTAATTTGTCCTTTGTTATTTTGTTTTTCTTTGTTTGTGTTCATATTTTATGAAGTGTCAGCCAGGGCAGTGGATGTGGTGTAGCAGTTACTAAACCATGCACCTGTCTTACCATAGTCTCCTGGGTCCCCAGTAGTCTCTAGGCCAGGACCTCTGTATGGTGATGTAAGTAATCAGATGTAGGGCAACTTAGGGGTCCTTGGTGCCCTCTAGTAGTTTGTCTCCATCTGGAAATGTAGGTGTCTCATCACAAGGAGAAAACAGTGGCTCTTGATAAGTCACCCATCAGGATTTAGAAGGCGTGATAAGAGACTTTGTAGACTGGTGGGTGGACATCTACATTGCTATCATGAAGCATGTCCTTGTCCAAGCAGCAGAATAACACAGCTCCATGAGTCAGCAAGCCAACAATTGCTGGACCTGGCTTGTGGCAAATCACAGCGGTGACCAGTCTCAGGTTGGGTGCAGCATGTACAGCATTACAATCAGCTGTCCCCGCACCACCTCCCCTATTGTGGCATTTACTTTCATTTGTATCATTTCACTCCCTCATTGATTATCCAGTCATCTTCTTCACCAGTTATCCTACCTCTGCCTAGACCTCTCCTTTGTGGTCCCCTTCTTATTTGTGTCAGTATCTGCTGTGTTGTTTTTTGTCTGAATTTTGTGTTTGTTGTCTACCTCTGCTGTCACCCTATACCCTCTTTCCTGCCGAGGCCTTCCCTATGCTACCTTTCCCATACCTATCTTGAAAATATAACAATAAATGGGTACCTGTACCAAAAATATGTACCCTTGCTCCACCATCCTGCACCACTCCTCATTTCCCAATGACTTTTTTTGTGTTCCTCTGTTTGATCTTCACCCTTCCTGCCTTTCCTATGCACCCATTTCCAACCCATTTATAGTATAAAAATAGTAGTGGTGCATCACTGCAAGTGTAAACTCACACTGTCTCAAGCACACTACATGTCCATTGCTGGGCTCATGAGGACATATAACTGCTGCAGTGCTTTGCCTCCTTATTCTAACCCTATTGTGCTGTGTTGCTATGACTGGGGAGTTAATTAATGTCAGGCCACATTGTACTGCTTGTAATTCAATATTTGGCCTTTATGCACCCGTGTAAATGATGTTTTCAAAATCCCATCCATATGTTACTAGTTACCACATTTCATCTGAGTGAACTCCATTTGTGTCTGACCCAGCTCTGTTAGAAATGCTACTTCT
The DNA here is from genome assembly GCF_019279795.1 of Protopterus annectens. Taxonomy (NCBI): domain Eukaryota; kingdom Metazoa; phylum Chordata; order Ceratodontiformes; family Protopteridae; genus Protopterus; species Protopterus annectens. The sequence goes on along the minus strand of NC_056729.1, from coordinate 1,515,785,820 downwards.
AAAGAAATCCCAATCCCTCCACACCACATGCTCCAGAGACCTCAACCTCATTACCGCAATCAACAGAACAAGCTGGAGGGATAGGTTCATAACCCAGAGACTGCCCATGCTATGGAATAGACTTCCCATACATGTCAAACAGAGCACCTCACTGGGCCTCTTCAAGAAAAATCTTGATGAGTGGATGGGAAATAGAAAATTCACCCTGGGGATCACTCCAATAGCTCTACTCGACAGAGGCACTGGGAACTAAGGTCGGGTGGCATGATGCTAGGGTTGTAAAGGCTCCAGGGCCATTAGCCTAGTACACACTTATGAACCTATGAACCTATGAACCATGCTGCTTTGAGTCCTACTGACTAACCGTTTTTTGTTGTTATCCAAAGAGTCATACTATGATCCACTCCAATAATTCATATTTTTTCACTAAACTAACGAATGTCACCATTCCACATCCACATACCTTAATAAGATTTAAGTAAGCTATGTCCGTAGCTTTATTTTAATCTAATATCCTAGACTGTAAAAAAGAGAAGAAGGGTTCTGCTTGAGATTCTGCTTGAGATTATTTCTAGTCATAGAGGACAATGTCTAGAGACTAGTACTAGACTTTTCAAGTGTGAATGTTTGTTTTTACAGAAAAAGTTAAAATGGTAGCTTTAAAGACTGTGCAATACATAAGATTCAAAGAATATAATTACATTATGTCAGCTCCTTACATTTAAGATGGATATCCTCACATCCTTAAGAAGATTTTATTGCAGTAAATATTTACAGTTCCAAGTAGCACAGCTATGTTGGGAGGGTGGCCTAATGGTTACGTTGTTTGCCTTGCAAACACAAGGTGTAGGGTTTGAATCTTACAGGGGATAATTGGCTAAGCTTAAAATGTCTCACAAGGGCAGTTAGCCTAGTACTAATCTATAAACATTTGCCATGCTGCCTGGAAAATAATTACAGAACATTTAATTCAAGGGTGTTTGTACACCTGCCAAAACAACAGATAACCATGTTTCCTTATTTGGATAATAATCTTACAGTAGTCCAGATTCAGCAACTGTTGCAGCATCATTTATGGGCCAGAAATGTGATTTTGCCAACTATGAGCAAAATAAAGTATAAAAAAATCAGACCTAATTTCTTAACAAATAGTAACCTTCTTGGACGAAAGATGAAAGCCCGTTTTCTATTGCAAATCCATACAATACACATGCACATACATTATATTGACTTTTCATTATACTGACTTTTCACAAAACAATAATAAAAGAAGAGCAACAAAAATTCAGAGTAACACAAGATTCAAAATCTTATAACCAAATGCATTGTAACCAAGAAGTACCTTAATCTGTCTAAAAATGTGACAGTACCAGTATATGAGCAGCCAAAGTACCTACCTATGAACCTATACACCCCTGGGATCACTTCATTGGCTCTTTTTGACAGATGCTCAGTTAATTAATCAATGGGGCGGCGAAAGCTGACACACTCTGGCTAGGCTTATAAATGCCCTCGGGCAGATAGCCTAGTACCTACCTATGAACCTATGAACCAAATGCAGAAATATTAAGAGATTAATACTTACTGGGAAAATGTGCCCTCAATCCCCAAGTGGGTGGACTAAAGAAGAAACACTGTTGATCTGTGGCACTGATTCAGGTACCCATTCTTCCATCTGTAGTAATCCTGCAAACTTGTGGTTAAAATGAGTATAGTCTAAGACATCTAAACTGATGCTATAAAATGATGTGTAAATAGGCTAGGGGTCTGCAACCTTCCCTATCAAAAGAGCCATTCTGGCCCCTCTCCTACCAAATAAAATTCATCGGGAGCCACAACCCTATTTGACCCCTAAAATGAAGATAACATAGTGTATAAAGTTTTATATATAAATGCCCTTCATGTTGCAGTTTTCATACTGTGGGATCCTCCGCCTCAGGTGACCTGAACGTTCCTATACAAAAGCTTTCAGCCTGTTTGCTGCAGGTGCGTGGGACGTCACACGTAGGGTCATAAACCAGGGGCCTTAAATGTGACGTCTGCATGCACAGACCTCAGAATTTTTCTGCCACAGTCAAACATCAGATCAGTAGCATCTTTATCAAGATGTCTAAAGCTAAGTATCCTGTTGGGGATTTCTTACTGATATTGTTGCTTCAAGCTTGGTTAGCTGCCTTTTACTTTAGCCGATGTCAACTAAGAAAAGTAAATGTTGATGTGGACATCAAATTCTTCATAAAGACACCCACAACAGTTGTGTCTTCTGTCAAGGCCAGGAACATGTCAATACTTCCTGTGCCATCTGCCAATTATTCATCCCTAAAACCCTTAGAAGCCACTTGGCTGCCCTTAACGTGTATTTACAAAATCAAAGGCTTAAAAAAGCTAGCCCTTAGGATGGATCCGGAATCAGCTGAACTGACAGAACCTCCAAGGAAAAAGGCCAAAGTTTCACGGCCTACCACCACTGCCTCTCCATCGTTGGATGCCCTGCCAACCACTGATCTAGGGGTCGAAGGATGCCCGCTAGAGCCATCTGCTTCTACGGCCTCTCTTGAGGCACCTGTACTCGAAGCACTGGCCGTCACATCCGCTGAGATAACTCAGACATTGGTTACTCCCGATGTCGAGGGGAAACCAGGTTCTACCAACTCCCTTCAGGATCTCACAAGCCCAAGGCTCCTTCAGCCGCTAAGACCCTAGAGCCTAGGCCTACCCTGTTTCCAAAAACTACTCCTGCTAAAAGAAAGCAGAAAGCTAAGCATTTATCTACCCTACCTGATAGTCAAATGGACTGGCAGTCCTTCACTCAGTCCCTGATGCAGGCCTTCATAGCCCTAAGGCCTACACCATCCTCAGCCCCCTTCATTCCTCTGCTCAGTCCAAGGCCTACTTCTGCTTCCTCAATCCTTCCTACCCTCCAGGAAGAAGAAGAAGAAACCCTCTCATCTGGCTCTGAGGAGTCAATCTCCTATGCTTCACAAATAGCCTCAGCCCTGGAATATTATTCTCCAGACGAGGATGCTATTGAAGGAGACTCTCCTCCAGAGGACATTACATTTGGTGAAACCATCACCAAAATGAAGGAATACTTCAAATGGGATTCTTCCCAAATGTCAGAAACTCAAAAAAGATACTTTGAATTGCTGCAGGTTGAGTCACCCTCCCCATCTGCCATTGCCCTGGTGATCCCTGCATACCGTGATGCATTTGTTTCATACTCAAAGAACCCTGACTCCCAGCCACCAGCTCCAAAGAGACCAGATCATTTCTATAAAGTGCCTGAGGGCCACAAATTCCTGGTAAAGCCCCCCCCCCCCTTGGAGGACCCTGCTGTCATTGATGTGGCCCCAGACAATCTAGATTGCTCCCTTCCTCTTCTCTGTTACCTTCTGATAAAGACAGTAACATTATAGATAGGCTGGGAAAGAAAACATATACCTCCTCTACCCTGGCCTTTAAAGATATTCGCCAGGATTCACGAAGCCTCCGTGTAAGAGTTATAACTCTTACACGGAGGCTGCAGTTAAACGGAGTGATGTCAGCATGCTTTGCATATTCATGAGAGCATGCTGAATCACACCTAAGTCTAACACGTTCTGTGTAAGACAGTAGGGGGCATGTCCGTAGGCCGAGCCCTGCAAGCGGACACGCCCCCAGAAGTGTAAAAGTGCCCAAAGTAAACACCCACAACAGAGTCCACGGAAATGTGAATAAACACAACACAACACATGCCCCCACAGACTATAAACATAAAAGATATATAAATGAACATGTTATATATTTTTTTAAATTGTAAAGATGTTTAACCGTGAGTGCGCTGCTTATGCTGGCATGCCCGTAGCACAGCTACAGTTAGCAGTCAGTGGGAAAGCATATAAGAACTAAATATGCAAAATAAGCCAGGAAGCAATAGCGTAGCGGTAGAGATGTTGGCTGAAGAGCAGGCATTCATGGTTCGAGCCCCCACAACACCAATTTTTTTTTGCAAAATAAGCAGGAAACAAGTCCCTGACAAATATGTACACATAAAACCACAATTCATGTAAATGTAATGAAATAGCCCATTTATATTGCAGACATGTGAGGTAACAAAAGAAGACAAAATGCCAGATGTGCTCATAGCTGAGCTACAGTTTAACAGAGTGAGTGCATGTGCCCGTAGATGAGCAGTGGTCTAACTGGTGCAAAATGAGTGCCCGTAGCTGAGCAGTGGTTTAACATGCTGAATCTATGTGCCCCTAGCTGAGCTGAGCGTAATATGCTTGCCGATAGCCAAATGAGGCTTAAACCAGTCCCGCTTTGCGGAGCTGCGCACCGCAAACAAGCTAACCGACGGGCAACGTTGAGCAAGCCGTATCAAAACTGCCTTTACACAGACACACCCCTCAACATGTCTAGACAGTCATGAAAAATAAAAAGCAGTGCCTTTTGGAAATTGGGGCCCTCCCAGGTTTGAGCCCCCCTTTTTTTTTATCTTTGGGCCATTTTGGTTTGGGGTTAAAACCCCCCTTTTTTTGGGCCAAAAAGGGTGATGAAATTTTGTTTCATAACTCAAAAAGAAATTGGAAACTCCCGGGGCCCCAACCCCCCTTTCCAAAAAAAAAAAAAAAAAAAAAAAAAAAAAAAAAAATTAAGAAAAGAAAAAAAAATAAACAAAAAAAAAAAAAAAAAAAAAAAAAAAAAAAAAGAAAAAAAAAAAACAACAAAAAAAAAAAGGGGGGGGGGGGGGGGGGGGGGGGGGGGGGGGGGGGGGGGGGGGGGGGACACACCCCAGGGGGGGGGGGGGGGGGGGGGGGGAGAACCGATAAAATTTTAAAACCCCCCCCCCAAAAATTTCCCTGGTAAAAAATTGGAGGGAACCCGGTATTTTTCCCCAAATCGGGTTGCCCTTTTCCTTCCTTTTACCTGTAAAGAAAATAAATAAAAATTGGGAAGAAAAAAAACCCTCCCAGGGAAAATTTTGCAGGTTTACGAAGTTGTAAATTAAAATCCAACACGGATATGTGCAAAAAACGGCTTTTATAACCCCATGGCGGAATCCCCAAGCTAAAGGGTTGTAAACAGACCTGCCGGGGCCCAAAATGAAAGGAAGGAAAAGGGAAAAGTCCCTTTCCCCCCACAAAGGTGGGGTTTTGAATCCAAAAAACCGGGCCCCCTAGCCAAAAAATTAAAAAAAGGAAAAATTTTTTTTTAAATTAAAAGGGCCGGGTCCTTTTTTCTGGGACCCTAAAAGGGCTGAGGCGGGGGAAAAGGGCTATAAAAACTAAAATAAAAAAGGGGCCAAAGGAAACTGGTGGCGGTAAATGGGCCTGAAGAGAGGAAACAGGGCCCCCCAACAAACCCCTTTTTTTTAAATAAGGGGGCCGGAAACCCCCAAGCCCCAAAAAATAGTAAAAAAAACCAAATTATGTAAAAAATTTAAATACCCCATTTTTTTGGAAAAAATGTGATTCCAAAAAAATTCCAATTTATATTACTTTTTCAGGGGGTCCTTCTGCCCGAGAGGCCAGGGGGAAAACTGGTGCGGTTTGCCCACCGGCGGGTTTTTCAGTAAATTTCCCCACTACCGAAAATTGTTAAAGAAATATTAAAAGGGAAATTTGGGGGGTCCGGCAAAAAGTAAAAAAGGTTTTGAGAAGGAATAAAATTTTTCAAGAAACCCCCCAGTTTTAAAAGTATGAAAAAAAAAGCGGGGATTCAAAGGGGTTTTCACCTGTAATTTTTAACCAAACCCATAAACCTGACAATACCTGAAATAAAACCCCCTTTAAAAAAAATAATACAAACCTGAAAAGCAGGCTAAAAATTTATACTTCCAAAATGGAAATCAAAATTTTTAAAAAATATATCCCCTGGGGAAAAAAAAACTTGAAACATGACAGAAGTGGGGAGTGGAAAAGGGGGATTTTTTAAAAGGGGTTGGGGTTAAAACAGGGTCGGCCCTGGGTCCACCTAATATAAAATGGGGGGCCAATTTTGGGGAAAAAGGGTGGGGGGAAAGGTTGGCCATAAATTCCCGGGCCAAACCAAGGAGGTAATTAACCCCGGGGAATAAAGAATGAAAGAAAGGCCCAAATAAAATTTTTGGGGTTTTCCAAAACCCCAAACCCACCCCCAAAAATTCTTTAAAAGTGTTCTGCTTTTTTGGAATGTGTTTTCCCAAAATTCAATTTTGTTGCTTCCCCTTTCTGCAAAGCAGATAGGGATGGGGGTCGGTTACCAAACATTCCACCCCGTTTTAAAGAAATAAAAAAGAAATTTTACCCCGATGAGTGAAAAAACTAAAAAAAAAATTTTTGAAGAACCCATTAAAATGAATATTGTTGTTAAAAATTTTCAGCCTTTAATTTAACCAAAAATTGAAATGTTACATATAAAAAAAAATTGTGTTAAAGAAAATATTTAAAACCCTGAGCATTAAAAAAGTAAGCTAAAAAATTGAAAAATTCAAGGTTTTAAATTCCCCTTTTTAAAAACCCCCCCTAAACTACAAATAACCCTTAAAGGTTGAAAATGGAAAAATGTCAATAAATTAAAACCCCAAAAAGTTTGCCGGGGGTTGGGTATAATAGAAATTCTTTTGTTTTCCCCTGTTATACTCCAAAAACCAAAAGGGCCCTTTTGGTTTCAAAACCCGAAAATTGTTGTTTGGACTGGAATTTTTTTCCCCAAAATTATATTTTGTTTCAGCTGAAATTTGGGGGAATATTGGGGTTTTTTGGGTTAATAAAACTAATTGCTGCTTTAAAAAAAATTTGTGAAGGATTTTTGTACTAACCCCAAACCGTATAAATTTTAATGAAAACATAAAAGGGGGAATTGGGTTCCGGGGCCCCCACCTTCCCCCCCAAGGGGGAAATTTTAAAATTAAAAAATTTATTTGCCGATTTGGGGAATTCCTGGTCCCCTTTGTGCCACCTTGGGGTAAGATTGAAGGGGAATTTTTTCCCCCCAAATTCCAAATCCCCCCATTCCCCGGGGGTGGATGGGGTCAAATTTCCCCGGGGACTTTGCCCTTTGGGGGCCCCCAAAAACCCCAGCTTTGAGGCTTTGGGGGGTTCAACTAAACCGGAGGGCCTGTTGCCCCCAAAAACCCCCCCGAAAGGTTTTTGGGGCGTGAAGGCTTTTAAAATTATGGGGGGGGTTATCCTTTTCCCAAGGGTTGAAATCTGGGTTTTTTTGGGGTTTGGGGAATCCAAACCTCCGCCCCTAATTGTGAAAATTGTCATAACCCCTGTAGGGCTTGTTTGGCCGGGGGGGGTTTCCCCCCCAAACCCTCCCCCCAGCGGGGTACCGGCCCCTTCCCCGGGCCCCTCCCCTCCCTTCCACCTGAAAAAAAGGGGGGATCTGCCCCCCAAAAAACCCCATAAAACCCTCCCTTCCGCCACGGGGTCTAATTGGGCCCTTGGCCCCCTCCCCAATTGGGCGGTACAACAAAGGATTTTTTTCCCCCCTGACACCCCCCCCGGGGGGGAAGGAAAGGGGCAACCCTTATATCATTCCACTGTTCCCTTTTGGTGGGCCATGGGCCTTACCAAACCCTCCGCCCCCCCAATTTTAAACTGTTTACCCCCTTTCTTTTTTTCCCCTTTTTTACCACCCCCTTTCCCCCCCTTTTTTTCCCCTTTCCCTTTCAAAAAAAACCCCCTTTGAAAAAAAGGGCATTTGTAACTTCCCCCCATCAAGCTCCCCATTGCCCCTGGCTCAGGGAAACCCACCAATTACAAGGGCTTAAAAAGTTTATTTTTTCCCCCCTTTAGGGGGAAGGGTTTTCCTGTCCCCAAAAATTCAAAAGCAAAATAAAAATCCCACTTGGGCCCCAACCCCCCCGGACCCCTTGGGCCCAACTTTTTATTTTTGTGCCCCTTTTACCATTTTCCTGCCCCCTTTTAAAAACTTTCAAAGAAAATACTGTAAAGAAAGGAAGAATTGAAAAGGGGTATGGTGTGAGTAACCCCCAGGGGTTTTAGTTACCAAAACAAAGGGTTTCCTTTTAAAAGTGTTGTAACGAAACGGGCCTGCTAGTTAAAAGCAAAATAAAATTTCCCACTTAGCCCGAAACCCAACCCGGCGGGAAAAGCCTCCCCATACCCCACAACCTCTTTAAAAAGGAAAAATTGGCCAAAATAAAATTTTGGGGAAAAGGGGGAAAAAAAGGGAAATTTTAAAATTGTTAAAACAAAGCAGCATTTAGAAAGAAAAACAGGGTTTCCATTTGGGGGGTTTTTGGGGAAAGGGATGCATTTGGGAATTTGAAGGTTTGTCCCCATAGCCCCTTGAACCCCAAAAAAGGGGTAACATCCCCAAAAAATTTCAGGAAAATTTTGGGACCAAAAAAAATTGGGGAAAAAGGAAAAAGGGAAAACCTTCAAAAAATTTTTACAAAAAGGGGGGCCCAAAAAACCACCATTTTGGGGGAATTTTTAAGGGGTAGCATTGAAACAATTTTTGAATTTTGATTTCCCCAGGGAAATCCCCCAAAAACCCCATGGAAATTCCCAAAAATAGGCAGAAAGGGGGAAAAACCTGAAATTTTGGTAACATGGGGGCCCTGAAAATTTTTAAATTGGCCTGGCAAAAAGTGAATAATTACAATCCCCCACAACCCCAGTAAATGAAAAACCCAGACAAAAGGTGAAACCCACGGGAATAGGGACCAAATTTCCCATTGAGGAAAAAAAAGGGTTGAAACCAATGCTCGGGGCCCCCAGCACAACTCAAATCCCCTTTTAAGGGGGTGTAACCCCACAAACCTTTCCAGACCACATAAAAATGCCTGAACCCCTTAGCAGATATAAAAATTTCCCAATTAAAATGTAAAAGGAAAATGGAAACCACAGCAGCAACACCCAGCAAAAATAGAAAGGCTTTCCAAGGGTGTAAATGTAAAAAAAAATAAAAAGCCTTAGGAACAGAGTGAAAGCAAACGTGAAAGGAATGCAGACACACACACACACACACACACACACACACACACACACACACACACATTAACAGTAGTAGTAGTTGTAGGTGTCAGTGTACATACACAGTTAGCACAGGAAACTGGAGAAATGAATGGAGGAATGTTAATCTACAACACACCTGGAAATATGAGAGATACCAACCTTTACACTCACAGAACATTGTCCACAGCATAACAGCATGGTCCCTGCCCTTAACATCTGAAAGGGCTACGCCTATCTCACACACCTTTTTATAGCACTGTTCTGAAATCACAATGAGAACTGCAATCAGTACACAACTGGCTGCATGTAATTAGCAAATGCTGGCTAACAATTGGTGCAGAGGCCATCACACGGGTATATGCAGATACCTACAAAAGTATGCTGAAATCCATGTCCACGAATGCAATACTTTCATTGCACCCTGAGAAGGACGTGAGAGACAGACAGAGAGAGAGAGAGAGAGAGACAGAGACAAAGACAGAAAACTGCAATTAAGCAGACAGAAACAAATTGTTCAGCAACAGCTACCTGAAAGCTGACAACTGGGAAGTGGAGCAGCAGGACAGAGAACCAGACAGCAACACAAGCAGTTGTGACAAACACAGGTAATGTAAAGCAATACTATAAAGGTCTACATACTGTGAACCATCCATATGTGTCATTGGTCTGTATCCATATGTATATGAAGATGTGTAAAGGGCAGGGGACATACAGCAACTATCAGTGAAGGCTGTACATACATTTGTATGTGAGAGCATATATGTGCACATATCAATGTTGTTTGATTGTAGGTTGTAGTGCCATGTACAAAGTAGGTTACAGAGTTATGTATGTTTAGCAGTACGTTAGTGTGTGTATACAGTATGGTAGACAAATATGTTGATATACCTGTCTAACATATGGATACGTATGTATGTATGTCAACATATGTATGTGTATATATATATATGTGTATATATATATATATATATATATATATATATATATATATAGATATATATATATATGATATGCATATATGTATACATACATAGAGAGAGATGTAGGAATACATAGACAGATGTAGATAGAATATTGTACAAACATATCTATGTAATGCACACATACAGATATAGATATATGTAGATACATATACATAGACAGACTGATCTGACTACCTACAGGTATGACTGTATATGACGACCTGCAACACAGCCTGTCACACCCCATCTGTCCTCACACACCTCTGTGCCCCTCCACATCTATAGCAATATATGTACATCAATATATATATGTGTATATGTATATGGACATATATATATATATATATATATATATATATATATATATATATATATATAGAGAGAGAGAGATGTATATACATTCTGAGTGAGGCACATGTGTACAGATGTATTGCAACAGGTGCCTGGTGACAAAGGCATGGAGTGAACACCAGTGTCAAATCCAGTGCCATACCACATTCCAGATCACCTACACCAGTAACCACCAGATATGTGATTGGCTGCCCACCACTACATGTGTCAGGGGTGAACAGGGTCATAAATGTGTACAATAGTGGCTAATGATATTCACAGTGGCACACTATCCTGGAATACCTGCACATGGTATGTGTCAGCAGGACATGGTGAGTCAGCTATGGACATGTGGGTCGGTGTACCCTCCACACCACATAATGGATGCCATGGTATGGACCTCACATGACAGCTACAGATATGGAGAAGGACACAGTGACATGTACAACACTGTGACAATGCACTCAAACACATTACCAATGCACAGTGACTGACAACACCACAGAGTACACATATGCTACCCACATAGAGGTTACCACTCCGGATTTACATATGGAAGTCACACCCATGACAGATGTCCAACAACCATAGTAACACCTCACACCATCCACAACCTAAATGTCTGCTGTGTGTCGTGCGTGCCACTGCAATAGAGTGCACATGTGGAGGTAAGAGTTCCTACCCACAGATAAGACATACCCTGCAATAAACCACACAGTGTTAAGAAGCAAGACTCCCCATGAGTACATGTCACACATACCCCTGCTGAATGTTAGTCAGATAGGTAATATGCCATATGAGTCACCCTGTGTAACTGTGTGACAGCAGCAGGTACCATCACACCACATGTGTCACAATGGTCAGGGTAGCAGAAGAGTACGCTGCTGTAGACCCAGGGGCAATAGCATATTATATAGTATTGTATTGTAATGTAATGTATTGTGTTGTATTGTACTGGTATGTTGAGATGCCTCCTTCGTGGAGTGGAACCACTGCTGCTGTGCGCCAGTGTACAGGTACATATCCTGTAGTCAGGCTAGTGTTACATAGCACTTCTATATGTGTGTTTAGCTCCTGTCAGAGTTTATGTAGCATGCAACTGGGGATACCATCAGGTCCCATCCATGTTGTGTATTCTGCTGTCCTGTGGTGTCTCTCACCTGGACATCTGTGATGACAGGGAGGTTACAGTCAGCTGGGATAACTATGCCTTATTTCGAGGGAGAGGCGGGGTGACACCTGCACTGAACCTGTCTGCCACAATGTTGTCGATATCTGTGGTGTCAGTGAAATATTTGTTGTTGTGTACTACCTATGGGCATAGAGGATGGCTCCTGACCAGGTTGCTAACATAACTGAAGAAGGCCTTCTGGTCATCTGTAGTGTCACTCTTGATTTCCCTCTCAAAGTTGCCCATGTATTTTGTATGATGGAAAATAGATCCTTACCAGTGCTGCTCAGACATGCCCTCCCTTTAGTGAAATATGCTCTGTCTTGCAGTAGCTTCCATCTTCTGTAATACAATCTGTCTATGGCTGGGGTCAACCGGACAGGATGCTGTCCCTTTGTGGAGAGTGTCTTGGTCATATATGGGATTGCATGATCCATGCATTCTCGGAGATGTCTGTAGAAAGCAATTGTGTAGGGGTCAGCATTGTGGGTTGTATCTGCCACTCCCCCAGTGGGCTGAAAGGATACCATATCACTGTTACAAAGTGTAAAGTTTGTATCCGTAATGTTATGCGCTATAGTCGTTTGTGCTGGTGGTGGAGGTGGGATATGTATATCCAGGGCAATCAGTGTGTGGTCAGCTCACAGTAGTTGACGATGTAGGCCATACAGTACCTAGATACAAACCCCCAGAGTGAGGAGGTGCTCTTGACCTGAATCAGTGTTCTGACTGCTGGGGTTTGGTAGTATGTCGTATGGAGTCTGCCAGGTACTGTTGCACAGTTGCTGGCTGAGCACTGATACCTGGCCATCTACATGTGTATCCACCAATAGACAGACAGATGCTACATATGTGAGATATGTTGTATCATAACAGTCGAGTAGCATGTGTAGTATGTGTGCCAAATTCTGCTGACATATATTGCTGATACCAGGTTATTTTCTTTCTCAGGTACATGGCCCACCAGCTGAATCCCACCTACTCCACAGCTGAGGATGAGGAGATACACCAGAGCCTGGTGCGGGATTATGCAATACTCTTTTCCAGCACCAGCCAGGATCAGCAGGAGAGGGCTGCACTGTGGCAAGACCTTGTCCGTCGGGTAAATGACATAGGCACGCATAATAGGACATATGAGCAGGTACGACATCACTGCAGTGATTTAATCAGACATGTCCGTCAGCGTGCGTCGGATATCCACAGGCAACAGATCGCCACAGGTGGTGGGGTGGCTACACATCCCCCACTCACCAGACTGGAGGGACTACTCATGAGTGTGGTGGCTCCAGTCCGCCAGCAACAACAACAGCAGCAGACATGCATTATGATGGAGGCTGGAGTCACGCAGCAGCAAGACAGTGAACGTGCAGGTAATATGCCATATGTATAGTTGACTGTTGTGTACACTGGTAGTTAATGCATGTGTGAGGTGTGTCCTTGGTTTGTAGCTGTCACCATAGTATTTAATGTGCAAGTGTGATATCCTTAATATTAGCAGCTGACCTGTGAAAGGCGACTGTTGTACTACTGACCTGTATCATACTCAGTAACAATGGCACAGTTGTGCCCACTGACATTAGTTTCTTCACGTCTGCAGGACCCTCTGGTATAACAGCAATGCAGCCTATCCATGCTGGTGAGTGTGTATTAACAATTCCTGTAATAGTGTTAATAGTAATAGTACTATTTGGCTCACTTAGTAGTGCTCTTTGTATGCATGTAGGTGTGTCTGTGTCTGTGTGTTGATATCACTCATACTGAGTACTGTACAATTGTGTGAAACTGTGTGCATGTGTGCATGTGTGCACCTGTGCACCTGTGCATGTGTGCATGTGTGCATGTGTGCACCTGTGCATATGTGCATGTGTGCATGTGTGCATGTGTGCACCTGTGCATGTGTGCATGTGTGCACCTGTGCATGTGTGCATGTGTGCATGTGTGCACCTGTGCATGTGTGCATGTGTGCATGTGTGCACCTGTGCATGTGTGCATGTGTGCATGTGTGCACCTGTGCATGTGTGCATGTGTGCATGTGAGCACCTGTGCATGTGTGCATGTGTGCACCTGTGCATGTGTGCATGTGTGCATGTGTAGATGTGTGCACCTGTGCATGTGTGCATGTGTGCATGTGTGCACATGTGCATGTGTGCACCTGTGCATGTGTGCATGTGTGCATGTGTGCACCTGTGCATGTGTGCATCGCTGGAAATGTATAGACATTGTAAACTGTGTTTCCTGTTTCCCTCCCACAGGTTCTGTTGCTGCTCTGGTGTCATGTAGCAGGGAACCTGAGTCAGGTGCCGTGGGTACTGATAATGATGACATCTGTGTAATGGCACAGGAAGGTTTGTCAGGGTCCGCCATTGGTCAGCCGATTGACAGTACACAGCTGTCGACCCCATCAATGCGCACAGTTATCCTGCCAATACACCCTTTGTCACCAATGTCCCTAGGTGATGGACAGCATACAGTGGGCATTGACCAGGGTAATGTGGTATCTGTGGCACATGCCTCCCCACACAGCAGCCATGGGCATGGCCCAGAGATGATACCACACAGACAGATGTCCAGGGTTTTTCGTGGGAGCTTCCATGGGCGTGCCCTGTCAGGCGTGCCCACAGAGGTCTTACAACCTCAGCTATGTTTGGACTGTCATGCAGGCACAGTCACGTATGGAACGGTACACCAGACAGGGTCTGAGGGAGCTGACAGCATGTCGCACAGCCATGACTGACAGTATACGTGACATTGCGGCTGCCATCCGTGATTTCACCGATGTCATAGACAGACGTTGTGGGGACATATTAGACCGGTTCCACAACTACATGTCCATGAGCCAGGGCGATGGTGGGCGGTTGAGGTGTCGACGTGGTCGTATGCCAGCAACAGCAGCAGCTGGCAGTCCTCGCGGATGACAACAGGGCCGCGGCCGCCCCCGTAGTACCAGCAGCAGCCCCAGCAATGCTGGGTCTGTGCTGTCATCAGACCGCCCCAGGAGACCACGTGCACGTGGCACTGGCCAGGCCCGACAGGGATCTGTGTCCAGTCAATGAACACCTGCTTCTGATGACAGTACCCAGTCTGGGTTGGTACTGGATACGGTCCGTAGCACCCCTGCAAGGCACAGGTACCGTGTCCGTGGCCAGAGACACTGATCTGTATGACCTGGCAGGTACAGTCTGTGGCTGTCCACAAACACCAGTATATGGCAGCCATGAGGTGGAACTGTGTGCATCCATACACACATGCAAATTGACAACACCTAGGGCTACCGCATACACGCACACACTGCATCAACATTGCCCCACCTTCTACTGCTGTCCCTCACCAACACACATACACATACATGTCAATTGGTGGTATCGGTGGCTGACTCAGGCATACCAAGTTCACACCCTGTGCATATGTTGAAACTGTGCCACCTCCTGCAATCTGTAACAACTGTGCAGGTACAGGTTAACATGTTGCTGATGCACAGGGTGACCACATAGATGTGTAGTAATAGTATCATGTTGTTAACAGTACTGTGTGCTGAATTAATTGTGGGTATATCACAGCATGCCTGATGCAGTAAGTGTGTGATTGTCATGTCCTGTTGTCTACACCCATGGTAAGTACCATAGTGTATCATCTGCACATATTGGCATACTTGTGATAATGATGTCAACAGAAGGCTACATACATAGGTAGCACAGGGGATAGGGTAATGAACATAGTAATAGACAATGATGGACATGTAAACTGCAAGTGGCATGTTGCCCACACTAGACTCTGCAATGCAGATGTTTGAGGATGTTGATATGTGTGCAGTACTACACGACTGGTACAGGACATACAGGAGCACCCTAGCACTGCATGCTCACATCTCATACCATGCTAGACAGCCCCAACACACATATCTAACTGTCACAGGAGGGAGAGTCCCCATATATGTCAGGGATACTGTGGTGGCAGGCCAGGGAGCATACATCCTACTAGGTATGGAACCACTGAGTGAAGGCTCAGTGTCTGTTATTTGACATGTGTATTACTGCAGGTATGAGCACATGGGTTTCTATCCAGTTATTGTACATCCTGACAGTACATGGTCTGTACACTTGTGTGCACTGAGACTGGACCCTAGCCATCTGACCCGTGTATTTCCATGTACATGTGCATAGTGCCTGCATATTTGCAGTGTTACCTACTGGAACTGGTACAGCTTGTTTGTTGTACAATGGACTACATGCATCCCTGTTTACTGTAGCTTTGTTTGCATGCATGTTTGCTTGCAATTACCCTGGAATACTGATCACACCTGCAATGCATAGTTATAGAGCTTCTGTGGACTCCTAGTGCTATCTGCATAGCCTACTATATGTATGTCCATGTCCCACTTGACAGGATGTCACTGTTTGTCCTGTTCACATGTACATTGCCTGTGACACAGTGCATATGACTTACCTGGCATGTGTCCACGTGAGCAGTCATATATGCTACTGCTAACTAATAACAGGCACTACACCTTCACACATTCATCTTCTGTTGAACTACCTGATTTGCTAGGGACGGCCTGCACCTGTCACCCCTGGGCTTTCAGATATTGGCAAAGGCTCTTGCTACCCCCATAGTGCCTATGTTAGGCAGGGCTCAAATGACAAACCCACCTTCATAGGTATCACATGGGATAAGAAACTAAGAGTAATGCTACCCAACGCCAGAAGTCTAAACCTCCAGATGCATGCACCCAAAACACTCCTTGCCATGGAAAACATCGATATCTGTGCAGTAACAGATGCCTGGTTCAGGGCTACTGAGAGCACACCAGCACTACCAGGTTTAACCCGGTTGATTTCTTTGAAACAGTCACCAACGCCATTGACGAGGGGAAGGTGGTTCACACAGCCTACCTGGACCTTGCAAAAGCCTTCACAACAATACCCCACTTGGGCATTCTAGAGAAGCTCACCAGCTTAAATATAAGCCCCTATGTCACTAGATGGATTGCACAGTGGCTCAAGGACAGAACCCACATGGTTAGCATTGCTAGAGCCATGCCAGACCCCACACCAGTTACGAGTTGTGTCTCACAAGGTTCAGTCCTGGGACCTCTCTTGTTTGGTATATATTTATTGGAGGTACAGGCCAACACGGACGGACTGTGGCTGTCTAAATATGCAGATGACTGCAAACTGGCCACCATAATCAACTCTCCAGCTGACACAAGCATCTTCCAAAGGGGCATCATAGCAACAGACAACTTGTGCCAGAGCCATGACCTTCTGCTGAACAGTGTTTAGAAAGGGGAATGTGCATCCTGTAGTCTGTTCACCTAGTTGCCAAAAGGGACATTGTCCTCACACACACTAACCCCCCTCAGCCAAAAACACACACTTGCCAATTGCAGGATTCAAACCCCTATCTGACTATGTTATGACACTTGAGACGGATGCATTAGCAGAGCACACTATTTGCATTACTGGGAGTTTTTCCTTCTCCTGCTATACTTATAGAGTGCTGACATCATCAGTGTTTAGAAAAGGGAATGAGCATCCTGTAGTCTGTTCACCTAGTTACCAAACCCCCCTCAGACAGACACACATACTTGCCATTCGCAGGATTCAAACCCCTACCTAACTATGTTATGACACTTGAGACGGACGCATTAGCGGAGCACGCTATTCGCATTACTGGGAGTTTGCCCTTCTCCTGCTATACTTATAGAGTGCTGACATCATCAGTGTTTGGAAAGGGGAATGAGCATCCTGTAGTCTGTTCACCTAGTTGCCAAAAGGGACATTTCCCTCACACACACTAACCCCCCTCAGACAGACACACACACTTGCCATTCACAGAATTTAAACCCCTCCCTAACGATGTTATGACACTTGAGATGGACGCATTAGCAGAGCGCACTATTCGCATTACTGGGAGGTTTCTTTTCTCCTGCTGTACTTATAGGGTGCTGACATCATCGGTGTTTAGAAAGGGAATTTGCATCCTGTAGTGTGTTTTCCTAGTTGCCAAAAGGGACATTTCACTCGCACACACTAACCCCCCTCAGACAAACACACACACTTGCCATTCACAGAATTCAAACCCCTACCAAACTATGTTATGACACTTGAGACGGACGCATTAGCAGAGCGTGCTATTCATATTACTGGGAGGTTTCTTTTCTCCTGCTGTACTTATAGGGTGCTGACATCATCGGTGTTTAGAAAGGGAATGTGCATCCTGTAGTGTGTTTTCCTAGTTGCCAAAAGGGACATTTCTCTCCCGCAGATTTACACACACACCAACCCCACTCACACACTGAGCATTTGCAGGATTTGAAACCCCTACCTATCTATGTCATGACACTTGAGACGGACGCATTAGCAGAGCGCGCTATTCAGATTCCTGGGAAGTTTATTTTCTCCTGCTGTACTTACAGGGTGCTGACATCATCTGTGTTTAGAAAGGGGAATGTGCATCCTGTGGGGAGGCAGACACCAAGCACACTCTGGCTAAGCTGTCATTCCCTAGGGCAAACAGCCTAGTGTTGACCTCTACACCCATATGTTTAATTGTCAAATGCACATTATTTGTTGCTGATAGACTGTTTGCACATCTTTATTGCCATAGCATTCCCTGTTTGTATGAAGAACTTGTGCATCAGTGGAAGTTGTTTGCATATGGGAGGGATCCACTATATCACATATGTCTCTGTAGTCATTTAACTGTGTGCACTGGGCAGACTGCTGTAATGTGGTTGGTTCCTGGAATAACACATAAAAATACCAGATATGTGTGTCCAACTGCTAAACCAAGATTTGGCCTAAGTGTGTGGGCATGCCCAGTTCAGCCTTCCCATGGCATGTTGTCTGACATATGTCTCATTTATCAAAGTGTGTGAGCATGCCCAGTGTGAGCATTCCATATGTTGGACTCTGCAGCCCAACACATTTGTGGATGAGTGTGAACTTCAACAAATATCACCTGTTTATGGTTGTGTGTTGTGTGTCATGTTGTGTAGTTACTGTACAACTGCTTTGTGTGTGAACACAACAGGATTATACTGTGCCTGCAGTGTTTGCATGGGATACTTTGCATACATTTGTCAACATCCTTTCACACTGACCTAACACTGTAGTACTGTATAGTGTACTGGTAGTACTTTGACTGTGGTGGGCAGTATCCTGGGCTTTACTGCTATCACTGCTTTACATTTCGATAGTGGGCACAACAGCCTGGTTAGGGGCCAGTTGTGTACATCTGACCATGTTGCATTCTGTTCAGATATGAACTACTTAGACCAGGCTTGTCCAACATTGGTAGTGTATTCCACAACATAGGTGTACATTTGCAAACACTAGCGATGTGCCCTAGTCCATGTCTAATGCTAGTTGGAGAGTGTGTTTGTCCTTCAACACACTTTGTAAGTGGAGTTTGCCATGACATATGTCATGGTTAGTATACTGTGCCTCTGTCTACCTGTGACATGTCAGTGATACCCAGGATAAGTCTACCATCTCCCATCCACTCATCAGGATTCCTATTGAGGAAGATTGATAAGTGACTCTATGGGTAGCCTGTGCTGGGGGCTCACTCATGGGTGGGGTGGCTTCTGTGTTATGGATCACGCAGTACAGCTTGTCCTATGTAAGTCAGTGCTGGGGTTCAGGTCTCTCATGTGCATAGCTCACTGCCATTCAGATTGTACAAGGTGCAGCATGTTTATTGATGCCAGCAACACAGGCAACACATGGCATCTGTGCAAGCTCTTTGATACTCCTGATGAGGTACTGTTGGGGACTTTACGGTTGATGGAGGTGTCTGCTGAGGTACATCCCACAGGGGCTATTGTAGTCAATTGTACTGCTGATGAAGGAAGACTGCAGAGCCACAATGACCTCCCCTTATCTAGATCTGACAGCCTTCATGATTAAGTGGGTATATGGTATGTTTCTGTAAACACTACAGCACATGTTTGTCCAATGCAGGATATCTATCACCTTGTGTCCCCAGGTCTCTCATTACATGTTAACTACATAATGGGTTAAACCTATGTGGTAATTGGTGGGCACTTACTGTATATCCACGGGGGTTAACTATACACGTTTCTGCAATTAGCTTGCTGACATGGCTATGGCACCAGTTGTCTGTTTCTATGTGGCCCTTTTGTGGGATGCTTGTGTCAGCTGGTGGATCATATGTGGTGAGCAGTTTGTAGTCCTCTGCAAACATGTTCGGACCTGATCCTTCCATGTTTGCCTGTACCTATGGGACATATATACCAGACAAGGGAGATCCCAGGACAAAGCCTTGTGGGATGCCAGTTATATCTGGTTTGTGGTCTGACATGGCTGCAGCATGTCTGACCATGTCTGTTCTGTCCTTGGTCTGGTTTGCAACCCCTCTACTGACATGTGGGTTCATATTTAAGCTGGTGAGCCTATCTATAATGAACACATAAGGTATTGTATAGAAGCCTTTGCAAGGTCCAGCTACACTGTGTGGACCACATTGCCCTCATCAATGACCTTGATGACTGTTTCATTTGAGTCAAGCATGTTTAGGGGCAGGATCTGCACTTGAGAAAGCCACACTGGGTTGGGTCCGGTGTCAGTAGGTCCCCAATATATTTATGTCTGTGGTGCATGCTGATCCTTTCCATAGCTGTGCAAACTGAGCTTATCAGGATTCTGGGGTAGTAGTTTTCAGTATCCATTCCGGCAACACCTTTATTGAGAAGGACCACTGTTGTTGTACACTGCTCTTTGGGTACATATTCTGTGGTAAGGCTGACATTGAGCAGTAGTGTGGTTTGGCATTCCAGTCATCTTGGAGTCCAAGTTGCACTAAGACCAGGACACCATCTCATACCATTGCTGCTGTGTGTTTTGCTTTGTAGATGTTGGCTGTTACCTCAGCATCTGCAATGTCAGGGGGCCAGCAGTCTGCTGGGATAGATATTCTGCATTCGGGGGTTTGCACTGCACCTGTCAGGATGTATGTTGGCAATATGTGTGTGTGTTTGTGATATTTGTGTGATTCAGGGCATATCTGTGAATTCCCAACATGGTTCCTACCATCAGTTGTGAAAGCCTTGGGATTATCCTTTGTGTCCTGTACAATTTGTAACTTCATAGGTTCATAGGTTCATACTAGGCTATCCACCCTAGGGCATTTGTTAGCCTAGCCAGAGTGTGTGTGGCTTTTGCCACCCCTTGCTATGTGAATATTATGGCCATTTATGATTTGCTTTGCTGTGCCTCTGTCTGGACATGACACAGTGAAGACCCCCAGTGTAACTCTACAATCATCCATCCACTTGGCAAGATTCCTGTTGAAGAGTGTCAGTGAGGGGCTCTGCCTAACATGGAGTGGGATTCTGGTCCAGGGTGTGGGGAGCCTCTGGATTATGTATCTGTCCCACCAGCACATCCTATTTCATTATTTGTTGAGGTTGACATCTCTCACTCTCACAGCTCCGATGGATTTGAGTTTTCTGGGGTGGAGCATGCCCATTACTCCTGTGTTGGGCATGGCCTCCTACAACAGGCATGCAATGCCTCTGTGTAGGCAGTATGTGACTGCATTCAGCTGGGGTGTCTACAGCCAGGCAGCATATGACATATATTTGAGACCCTTTATCCTCTTGGTGAGGTACCTTTGAGGTCTTTCTAACTGCTGCAGGTGTCAGGTAAGGTACATCCCATATGAGGCATTGTACTAGATTATGGGTGTGATTAGAGAAAAGTATAGGGGCACAATGACCTCTGTTGACGTAGATGTGAATCCTTTCCTGATACTGTGTCAAATGTAGACAGTCTTCCTAGCCACATTGGCAATGTGGGTGTCACATAACAGGTTACTGTCCACTTGTGTCCCTAGGTCCCTGGTTACTCCTTCTATACATAATGGTTTACCACCTATGTGGTAATTTGTGGTACCTTGTTTGGTACTTGGTGGGACATTCATACTGTCCAGTGTCTTCAGGATGGCTGGGTGGGGTTATTGTGTGTGAGAGTGCGGTCTGTAGCATGCTACAGACTGTACAGCAGTCTTGCCTACAGTTAGTTGCACATGGGTGAACTCCAATGCCTTGTGCATTGTCAGTTACCTGGACGTATGGGTGTCTGTGCTGACTATGGATACTCACCCTCCTTTTATGTTTTGTTCCAGGTTTTGGGGCCATGACACATGATATGTGGTATAACCTGGTAGTGCTGGTGTGCTGTCAGGAGGCTTGCAGCAGGTTGCTGTCACTGCACAGACATCGATGTTCTCCATACTGGGGATGGCCTCGGGAGCATGCATATTGGGGTGTACACATCTGGCATTGGTCAGCATTTCCCTTATGTTTCTTCCCACTTATGTTTTCTAGGGTGGTCGGTCAGTCTTTTCAGCCTTGCCTACAAAAGGCTCTATGGAGGTGGCAAAGGCCTTATCCAATAATCAGGCGCCAGGAGGGGTAACAGGTGCAGGCCATCCAAGAACAGCTGCGTGGCTTGTCAAGCATGACATCCCAAGCAGACAGACATTGGATCCCCTTGGAATGACACCAGTAAGTGTGCCACTTGCTATGACTGATCATTCCGTTTTTGTACTGTGGCATTATTCTTGGTAAGGGTAGGATGCTGCAAACGGTGAGTGTCATACCGGCCTGGACTACATAATCAGATAGCTCATCTATGTCTCTTTTCATGTAGTCTAGGGCGGTACATCTCAGGTCATTCACACCAGCATGGACTATGACTGCATCATATTTCTACTTGCTTTGGAGTGACCTACATACTCCATTGTAGCAGCCTACAGGCAGCTTACTGTACCCTTTCCCTTGTTCAGTCTGGTGTGCGGGACAGCAGTGTGTCTGACTATGGAGTCACTTATTACAACTGTATCAGGCATGTTGTTTCTCCTTCTGGCCTGTGACTGTTTGGCACACCAGCTTTGTGTACTATGTGTTGCATGTGCTATGTTTGGAGGTTGTTTGATTGGGTGTCTGCTTTAGAGGCCTCTGTTGGTGTGCTGTGTTTGTAATTTGTGCCTCCGGGAATGTTGTTCTGTGTTTATGTGTTTGGTTTGCAGTTGTAATAGGTCTATGTGGGACTGTGTTTGTGGTGTGTGTGGTTACCTTCTCCTCCTGACTTGTTTTGGGAGTACTGAGTTGAGGGAGCTCAGCCTCCAGTTTGGATAGATGGTTGCATCTCTCACATATATTTGTATTTCTTGGGTGGAGTTGGGGGTTGTCTGTGTACTTGGGGCAGGTGTAACATTGCCTCAGGATTCACAGATTCCACTTGTTGTGGCTGGCCTTAGTGGATTGTATGTGTGGACAGATTTTATTGCCATATTACTGATCAGTGATTACTTCATTGTTTATGTTTTCTCTATCATGTAGTAGCTTCCTCATTCTCTTGCATGGTTTGGTTATGGCTGGTGTCCACCATGCCAGATTTCTGCGTGTATGGCATTGTGTCTTGTTTTAATTTAGGACTGCATAATCCAAGCATTCCTGGCAGTGTTCATGGAATGGCTGTATTACAGGTTCTGAGGTGTGGCCCATATTTTGCACCTGCACGGGACCTTTAATGGATTCCACATCAGTTTGGAGGAGTGCAAATATTGCTTAACACATGTTTTCCACTGTGGTTTTCTGGCCAGGGACTGTGGTCAGGATTTGGATATCCAGTGTGATTACTCTATGGTCTGGTTTTACCAGTGAGCAATACACTTCTCATCTTGCCATCCAGTACCCATGTTGCTGATTATCACATCCAGTATGCTTACCCCTCTTGTGGGAGTGGTACGTTGTTCCTGGGCCTTTTGGTTTATGGATTCTATGAACTTTTGTCCTACACTGTTGGAGCTAGTATAATGCTCCCAGTCTATGTGTGGGTATTTGCAGTCACCCAATATAATGTGGCTTGGAGGACTTGATATATTCATGTATTCCAGCATAGGCCGGATGCAGTTCCTGGTGTTGGGACAGTAGTCTGTAGCAGGCTATAAACTGGGGGGCAGTTTTAGCCACTGTTACTTGAGCATGGCTAGTCCATGCTGCTTTTTGTTGTGGTATACACATGGGGGTGTGGTTATCCTTGACAATTCTTGCTAGTCACCCTCCTTTTGTAGCTTGTTCCAAGTTTTGAGGCTGTACAGCACAGTATGAGGTGTAACCTGGTAGTGTTAGGGTGCTGTTGTGAGCCTTGCCTCAGTTTTCTGTTACAGCGCAGATATCAACATTCTGCATACTGGGTGAGTTTAGACTGCATGCATCTTGCTGTTTCAACTTATCCCTTATCTTATTCTTATCCCTTCTGATACCTATGGAGATAGGTTTGTGTTTTGAGCCTTACCTATTCAGGGCACACTGTGGGTGACAACAGCCTTTGCCAGTATCCATACTGCCTGCACTGATAGGTGCACGCTGGGCCTAGCAGGTGGTGCATCATGTCATGCTCAGCATGTCATCCCAGACTGGCACACATTTGATCCCCTTTGACTAACTGCAATACTTCAGTCAATTGTTGCACTTGATCATCTCATTGTCATGTTGTGGCATGATGCTTGGTGAGGGTAGGATGTTAGTCAGGGTCCTCAGGTGTGCATATAGTACATGGTGTTACATTACTTAACACATAGCATTCATGCCTCAGGTGGTTCTGCAGGGCTGTCTCTGTCGGATGCGCATATTACACTTCCCTGTACATGTTTGAGAGCAGGTTGTGTCATGTTAGGCATCCCTGTTACTATATGAGTGAGTCAGAGAGGGGTATCATTCCCAGGGTTCCTACTGAGCCAGTGTATGTGCTATGCGTTGCCTCTTTGCCAAGGCCAGGGCATACTGGGCATGCCTCCTTCTGCCTACTGGGGCAGGCTCAGGTTGTTCCTCCTCCAAGTCACGCTCTGCCTGTGATGGCCTTGGCAATGGTGGGGGGCTGTTTGGCCTGGTCCTATGCTGGTCCTGCTGCAGCTGTTTTCGCAAGATCATATTATGTAGCATAGCACATACCATGACAATTTGGGTACATGTAGTTGGTGTGTACTGCAAGGCTCCACCAGATGTGTCCAGACACCGGAACCGTGACTTGAGCAGCCCAAACACACGCTCTATTACATTACGTGTTTGTGCGTGTGCCTCATTATGGCGTTCCTGTTCAGGTGTGTGTGCGTTGCTGATGGGTGTCATCAGCCACGGCTCCAGTGCATAACCTGCATCCCCCACTAGGTGTCCGTGCGGGATGTCCCCACTGGCAAATGTCTGGTACAGCTGCGTCAAATGACAGATGTGGGAATCGTGTTAGTTCCCAGGACAGCCAGCACACACATTCATTATTATGCCCTGGGCATCACACACGACCTGGCAGTTGATGGAGGGGAAGCCCTTGCGGTTGATGTATGCCCTACCCCGCTCACCGGCTGGTGCTTTGATGCGTGTAATGCGTGCAGTCTATTGCACCCAGTACCTCAGGGTATTCCGCTATTTGCTGGAAGAGACGCATATTGCTGGCCAATGCCTCATGGGCATTGGGGAAATATACATGATCACCGACATGTGCTGACATGGCATCCAGGAACTGGTGCAGTACCTTGGAGGCTGATGCCTGTGATATCCTCATCATATCACCAGTTGGTCTCTGGAAGGTACCTGTTGCTAGTATTCTTAGGCCAACACATACCTTGGTTTCCACTGGGATGGGTTCCCCTCTGTTGGTTCTGTGTGTGAGGCGTGGCCTGCACGGATCCACTATTTGCTGCAGGAGGTCTCTGTCCACTCTATAGCGCTCTACTATCTCCAGCTCATGTAACCCGTGGTAGGTGACCCTGGGCCTGTACACTCTTCTCCGTCTCCTCACTGTGGGTTGTCTGGCACCATCTGCATTGTCACCACCCTCAGCAAGTCGCCTATGTCTCATTATGACAGCTATGGCAGCCCCTAACATTTCTGCTCTGAGTGAAGCTTTTTCAGTTTTCACTTCTATTAGCTTACTCCTGTCTTGCAGTGTCTCTTGAGAGAAACATTCTGCACTGCTGTTTGCAGAGTTTTAAGTGCTGGGCTGGGCTACTATTCTGCCTGTGTAATTGCCTGCATCTAATTGTTTTCACCTGCTAGCTCCAGCAGTATTCCTTGCTAACTTCCTACTACATCTGTTGCTTCCTTTTTCCTTTCTGTTCCCTCAGGGAGCCGTGTGCAAACCAGCAGAAACACGCTCACAGTGGCTTACGCGAGCACACATACTTACACAGTTCAGAATCTGCTTATTCGGTTAAAACGCGTGCGCCCGCAAACGGTGCTAAACATCTCCCAACACACTCCCACGTGCTCAGTCTGCCTTATGGCGCACACACTGCCTTACAGCCAAGACACTGCCTTACTCAAGGCGTGGCGCGCGCTGCTTATACATATCCAGCAAGAAACTTTGGTGTAGGCCACAGTGTACACCTTCCATTTTTTGACTTTCTCATGCTTACTTAGTGGCACACCTCTTTCCATGATATCTGTCTGACATCTGTCATGTAACTCTAACCTCCAATGAACTGCATTTCTTTCTACCATTCCCCCCTGTGATGTCACCTATCTCCTACTCTGTTCCTCCCCCTTCTGTAACTCTTACACTACTCAGAATGTGCTCATTTGCTATGTGACAGTGGAATTCAGTATCCTTACACTCATTTGCATCAGATTGCCTACTAATGCTTAGTTAAATCTCTTAGACTCAGCTTGCCCCCCTTAGCAACCACTACACGGTGGCCATGTTGGTTTTGGTCTGCTGGTCCCTGCATTGACATTCCATGTATTGCATAAAACCCACATTTGTGGGTTTAAAACCTTCGTTTTTATGTTCTATGCAGCGCAGCCCGTTTGTGCGGGGCTGCGCTGGGTTTAAACATCGGCAATCGCCGGAAAAAAAAATTATATTTTTCATATATTTGCGTCAGGTGACCTTGCCAATGGCCACATATTTGGCCATTGGCATGCTGCCTGACACATATGCACCCTTTATTTGGAGCTGACATGGCTCCATTGCAGTTTTTGCAGAAACGTACTCAGTTGTCAACTGAGTACATTTCTGCAGCTAAAACGGCTCTTACACGGGCTGTTCTGGGCTTCCTGGATCGCTAATCATCCTCATTTGCATGCTATTCGGCTGCAAGTGAGGTGATTAGATTATCCACGCCCACTCCGTGTAAGAGCCGTTTTAGCTTGACTCTTACACGGACTTTGGGCTGTTCCTGGATCGCGAAGGCTGCATGGAGTCTTACACTACTCTTAGACTCAGTGCAAGCCTTCGTGAATCCGGCCCATTAACTATCAAACTCATATGGTTAAATTTGCCTTGGAGTTAGTTTTCCAGGCTAGTACACTTCTCAACTCTCTGCCTGATTGACCTAAAAAAACTGAGGTAGCATTTAAGCTATCCATGGCATCCCAGGTGGCCAAGCATTCTATAAGATGCAGTTATGATGCAGCAGAAGCCTCTGCTAGATTAGCTGCAACTGCATCTGTTATGCATAGATACACCTGACCCAGACTCCAACCTCTGCCAGAGGACATTAAGTCAAAACTCCTGGATGCCCCTCTTGACAATAACCTCCTATTTGGAAAGAAATCTGCAGAGCTTTGTAAAAATCTGCAGGATAAAATCAAAGAGCTGCAGGACATTAAACACCTGCTGGTCTCACCCATACTCAAGTTCTATAGAAACTATCCAGCTAACACATCCTATGTCAGAAGGGCTCCTTCTATGGCCTCCTCCCTCTAGTAGGCATAGGAAAGGGACTAGGAGACAATCTCCCTTAAGGACTTCCTCTTCTCAGCCAGCCCAAAGACAGAAATAATGGCAACAATACGTGACTGCCTTGCCCCACTTCCCCTGCCTTCCTGTCTCTCTCACTGCTCACCCCTCTGGAAAGAAACCACCTCAGACAACTGGGTGCTGGCAATAGTGGAAAAGGATATTTCTTATCCTGGCAGGAAATACCCAACCCTCAGGGCATTCCTTTCCCACCTAAAAATCAACTCCACTTAATTCCACACATTATACAGAACCTATGGGGTCATTCACCATAGAACCCGTCCCATTATGACAAGAAGGAAAAGGTTTCTATTCCAGACTCTTTCTAGTTCCAAAAAAGGATGGACCATGGAGACCAATCCTGGACTTATCCATCCTTAATCTTTATCTAAAAGTCCCCTCTTTCAGAATGCTGTCCCTACAGACCCTGCTTCCACTACTGCTATGACATGACAAGCTTTCATGGTCACTTTGGATCTGAAGGAGGCTTACCTCCACATCCCCATACACCCAAACCACAGGAAATACTTACAGTTTGTTGGGCCCTGCTCTCATTTTCAATTCACTGCCCTGCCCTTTGGTTTGTCCACTGCACCAAGAGTCTTTCCAAAATGCCTAGCTCCCGCCATAGCATTCTGCAGGACCAAGGGCATACAGATATATCCATACCTGGATGATGTTCTCATTCTAGCAGAACAGGAAGAGACGCTCAAAAAGCATATCCAGTTCTTGATGTCCCTGCTTTAGGGGCTAGGTTTCACTCTGAACCTTCCCAAATCATCCCTATCCCCAAAACAAGACAAGGTCTTCCTAGAGTGCAGGATCCGGACAGACCAAATGAAGGCATTTTTACCCCAAGAAAAAGTTATCTCCCTGACAAATCATTTCTAGGACCTTCTTCTCTCAGACCAGTTATCAGCAAGCCAGTTCTTGTGTCTCCTGGGTATTATGGCAGCCACCATCCCCATGCTTCCCCTAGCCAGGATGCACATGAGGAAACTTCAGTGGTACTTAAAGAACATATGATCCCAGCACAGCCACCCTTCAGACACCCAAATTCCCTTCCTTGTCTACAAACAAAAGTAAGGTGGTGGATGCAACAAATTCAAAGGAATTCAGGCCTTCCTCTGCACACACGCAAGCCAGCTCAACACCTGCACACAGATGCTTCGTATTTGGGCTGGGGGACTACTATGAAGGGGCTTAAGGTACAAGCACCTTGGCAGGCATCCCTCCTAAAAAAACATATCAATGTCAAGGAAATGACAGTGGTTCTGTTAGCCCTGAAAGCCTTTCTCCCTATCCTTCAGCCAGCCCCGCTACTAATCTGTACAGACAACACCACTGTCATGTGGTATCAAGAAACGGGGGGGGGGGGTGAGGGGACCAGGTCCTACCTTCTGTACAGGCTGCTAATGCAAATTTGGGTTTAGCCTCACATAACCTATCCCTACAGGCAACATATATCTCATCCCAGGACAACCAGCAGGCAGATGCCCTAAGCAGATCATTCTCCCTACATCACGAGTGGATGTTACACAGGGAAGTAGATCTCAAGTACATCTTTTTGCCTCCCCCCTGAACAGACAACCGACAAAATTCTGTACCAAACACCACTCACCACTAGTTTGGAGAGTATACGCATTCACCATTTCATGGAAGGGATGTTTTTTGTATGCCTTTCCACCCTTCTCTCTCATTCAGAAAGTCCTCCTGAAGGTCAGGAGAGACATGCCAAAAATCTTGTTGGTGATTCTCTACTGACCAAGCCAGCATTGGTTCCCCCTTCTACAGTAACTTGCCAAGGGTAATCACCACAAGTTTCCCCACAAGGTGGGCCTACTCACACAACAGAAGTGAACTCTCATCCATCCACATCTAGAAATGCTGAACTTAACTCTCTGGATGATAAACTTCTAGTACCCTTCAGACACCACTACACAGAGGACATGCTGTCTATCCTGTAGGAGGCCAGAAAACCTAATACAAGGAGATGCTACATTTCTAAATGGCAGAGATTCTCCATATGGTGTCTCCAAAGACATAAGGACCCCCTTCCAATGGATGTCCCTTTAGCCTTAGCTTATGTGTGTGAATTGATTAAAGAAAACCTTTCATACTCTTCTGTGAAGGTACACCTCTCTGCTCTCTCTGCCTGCCTACCCCTGGAACCTCCTTTACTCTCCAGGTTGGATGTAAAACTGTTCTTAAAAGTGGTCTTACACATAAGACCTCCCAAAAAGCCTACTCCACCACCCTGGGACCTGAAATATATCCTGGAGAAACTTATGCTACCTCCATTCGAACCAGCCACTTCTGCATCATTGCAGATTTGCACATGGAAAACAGTCTTGCTGGTGGCCATCACTTCTACAAGAAGGGTGTCAGAGCTTCAGGCACTCATGGCATACAGAACTTTACACTACTATTACACTATCTTCCATAAAGACAGGGTGACCCTGGCACCAATCCCTCCTTCATGCCCAAAGTGGTCAACGAACTTTCACTAAACCAATCCATTCACTTACCTACCTTTTTCTCCTCTCCTCAGAAAGACAGTGAGAGAAAACTACACTCCCTGGATGTTCACAGGTAATTAAGATTTATCTGAAAAAAGCCAAGGCCATCAGAAAATCAAACCAACTCTTTGTTTCCTTCCATCCCAGATCCCTGGGCAAGCCAGTCTCCAAACAGACTATTTACAGACTATTTCCTGCTGGATCAGAAATACCATTTCTTTCTACTCACCCCACGGTAAGGCCCTGAATAAGGGGATCAGGGCTCACTCCACTAGAGCAGGAGCTTCTTTCAAAGCCTTCCACAAAGGCTTGGATACAGCTACCACCCTTGAAGCAGCCACCTGGTCCACTGTGCATACCTTCACCAAATATCACAAACTGGGCCATATCACAAGAGCCAGAGCAGGTTTTGCTAGGGCAATCCTGCAAAGATTTCTTGAATCTGCTACCTCTTCCTCCACCCTTCCACCTTCCTGAGCTGTGGTACTCTCCCACAATATGAATACTACAACATGAGAATAGAAGGACATAGAATTAGTTGTGTAAAATCTTACCATAACCATAGATGTCATTCTCTTCCATGTTGCAGTATTCCTTCCCTCCCTCCTGACCCCCTTCGTAAATAGCTGCATGACTAACAGACTCCATTGAGCCCTTGCCTGCATTAGGTCCATTCTGGGTCAGTCTGTGGCATTTCGGGTCTATATCATGTTATCGAAAGCTGATATGATCGAATACCTAATAATCGGCACCAAAATGTCGAGGGAAGGAAATAGCGAAAGCTGATATAATCGTAACTGAAAATGTCGAAAAGTTTTGGTTGGCCACTTTGCAATCCCAGCATCGGTGCATGTGAACAGTAGATTTTACTGTTCTAACGTATGTGACTGAAAATTAATATAGTAAATGCCCATACCACAGTGTAGACAACTATAAATAATCACATGGCTTCCACAATAGTATATTGTATTCCACAGACATCAAAAAGTAGTGGAAATGAAAATAATGTGAAAATAACATGTACAATTGTGGTTGGTGTGTTCATAAACCTAATAAGCTGATCTACACCTTCAGAAGCATAGCTATAGCTGTCAAAAAGCCTTCAGTGGTGTATTTGAAGCGTTTACTTAACACCGATTGCATCCTATACTGTTTCTCCAGTGTCTTTCTTTTCTTCGGTGAAACAGATGAACCTGCCATTAGCTGCAATCTAACTTCATTAACCCTATTTTGCTCACGTACTAACACGTGAAATACAGCTGCTATATCACATATACGCTTCCCTAAGAGACAACGTATACGTCTGTGCCATCCTTCTATGTAGTTTTGTGTCCTAGGTAAGGATAACGCATTCAGACAGGAAATATTCCAAAACACAATGGGAAATATAGGAGGGAATCATGACATCGTCATCGCCCTAGTTTGTACTTTTCTAGGGCGCCCTAATACATACACGTCAGTAAAATACATTAACAATTCCTTACCCTCAACAGGGAAGGTTGTACATAACGATTGAAATGCAGGAAGTACTTCGCCTTCATCCACGAATGCTAGTGCAACTAAATTCTTAACTGATAGTTGAAATGATGAAGATGTCCCATATAGAGCAGCTAGTCCTAAACCTTGCACTTTCCGCCAAATAGCTTGAGCAAAGGGAAAAAGACAACCTTTGCTTACAACATCATTGAAATTCTGTTTAACACTTTTTATAGATGCCATCTCGAAATCTGTGAGGATGTATTTTAACAGACAATTGCAATTTGTATGATGTCAGGAAGCTAAATACACACTCCCACAAATAGTTATACGCTTTGTATGACTTTTTCATCATTAGACAGTAAATGAGAGGTACACATTTGCCGGCATCACCACATGTTATAAAGGCATGTATTATGTACAGCTGTCTACAAAAGCGAGCTTTAGTAAGGAAAATCCCATCCATAAACCATATAACACTCTCACACAAATCCTGTAGATTTTCCTTAGTGGTAAATACCAATACATGTGTATTAGTGTGTATGTCAACCATGCATTCTTGTATGAATCATCCTTGCTTGAGGCAATACTCAGTGGTGTCTACTGTAGGTAGAGAAGTGTGTGCAATAGGATAGGTTAACATCTGTTTATGCCTCACCCTATTGACCTGCTGCAACACAGACCTACATGAACGTAAATGGCTGCACAGTACTTTCAACAGAAGTAGATGCAATAACATCATCAACAAGTAACGCTGGTATATTCCTACAATGTTGTGCTGTCTGTTTTAAGGTATGGCAAGCTGTGTATTGTTCCACGTCAGTTGGATCTGGAGCATGTTGGTGAGGGACAGACTTTACTAATTGTTCACCATCTGCTACACTAACACTAATAGCCCTGCCTTTACATTTCAAAACTAGCTTGCACCTGCAACACCAGTAATGTTTACTTTTCACAGTCCTCTCTAGATTATACAAATAGCCATCTATCTGTAAAAGTTTCCTATGTTTCTGTGAGATAACAGTTGTATATGTGTTACTTACTATTCCTGGACAGAATTGCGAAGTATCAGCCATGGCTTGTATGCCTTTGCGGTGTAACGCATGACATGGCTTCTTTTCTTACGTTAACGCATTCAGAGATTACTTCCGGGTAAGCATGGTATGTATTATACCATTTACAGAGTAAATGTATATACCTTTTTTATTAGATGGTGTATAGTACTGTGTTATACATCCTTACTGTATGCTTTACTAATTAATTACAAAGAAGCGTTCCTGGATGTCAGACGCAGTACATCACTGGTTCTTTCGAGCCAAGTATAACTCTTCGATTAATATATTTATGATTATATTAGCTTTCGCTATTTTCTTCCCTTGACATTTTGGTGCCGATTATTAGGTGTTCGATTATATCAGCTTTCGATAACATGATATTGATGCGGCATTTCACCTAGCTGTAAGACATCTTTTGGCTTCTCTTAGGCTACTGTCCGACTGGGCAGTTAGTTCTGAGGTGAGTGCATGTAGATATCACATTTAAGGCCTCTGGTTTATGACCCTATGTGTGACATCCCACTCACCTGCAGCAACCAGGCTGAAAGCTTTTATATAGGAGCCGACATTCGAGTCACCTGAGGTGGGGAATCCCACAGTAGGAATACTGCAACATGGAAGAGAAGGGCGTCTATGGTTATGGTAAGATTTTACACAATGATTCTTTATTATCCTAAATATAAAAGAACTAAGTTTATAAGAGCAATATTGAAAATCCGTCCCTATTTTTGTTCCTTTGTTGGGATTGCTCGATCGCTCTCAGTGTGTGTGTGTGTGTGTGTGTGTGTGTGTGTGTGTGTGTGTGTGTGTGTGTGTGTGTGTGTGTGTGATATCTCTCAACCTCTTAGAACAATTGATGCAGACATCCTACTGAAAGGTCTCATTGAGACCAATTACTGTTGTCGAAACCATGGCCTTAAGCTTAATGCCAAAAAATGTGTTGTCATCCCCTTTGATAAAAACTCATTTCCCACTAATTACCACATCAATGGGAGCCCACTGAACACTGAAGGCGTTATAAGAAATCTGGGGACACAGGTTGACAGCAACCTCTCTTTCGACCACCACATTGTCACTGTGGTCAGAAAGTCCTTCTGTGTGGCACAGCTCATTACCAAGGGTTTTGCATACAGGAAGAAAGATGTCATCATCTCTCTCTACTCTTCCTTCATTAAATCAGTCATCAAGTATAATACCCCATTTGGCATGTACCTTACTAGACACCTGCAACAGCTGAAGATGCCACAGAAGTACCTTACGAAGAGGGTCATAGGCATTAAACACATGTCCTACACAGACAGACTCATAAGACTCCATCTATTCTCTGTCTCATATCGCCTACTTAGAGGTGATCTCTGCTTGACTTATAAAGCCATGTTTGACCCAGCTCTGTTAAAAATGCTACATCTAAAGAAATCCCAATCCCTCTGCACCACACGCACCAGAGACCTCAACCTCATTACCACAATCAACAGAACATGCTGGAGGGACAAGTTCTTCACCCAGAGACTGCCCATGCTCTGGAATAAACTTCCCATACATGTCAAGCAGAGCACCTCGCTGACCCTCTTCAAGAGAAATCTTGTTGAGTGGATGGGTAATAGAAAGTTCACCCCAGGGATCACTCCAGTGGCTCTACTTGATAGAGGCACTGGGAACTAACATCTGGCTGCACGCTGCCAGGGCACTATTATGGGCTTGGCTTGTAAAGGCTCCTTGGTCATTAGCCTAGTACACACCTATGAACCTATGGATTTTTTGAAGGGAACGAAGTCTGAAACTCAAATGTCTATTTTTTCTGGCTACAGCCTTCAATGATTTGCCAGAAAACCATAATTTTATGAGAAACAGACCAAAAATATGAGGCAAAAGTCAGGACTTTCTGCAAAAATCTGCACAGTTGAGAGGTAACTGTGTGTGTGTGTGTGTGTGTGTGTGTGTGTGTGTGTGTGTGTGTGTGTGTGTGTGTGTGTGTGTGTGTGTGTGTGTGTGTGTGTGTGTGTGTGTGTGTGTGTAAAATGCATGTTAATAGAAACCATGTTATTCTAGGAAGTTTCTAAGTTTATAGGGGCAATATTTAAAGTCCATCCCTATTTTTGTTCCTGTATTTGTGGCTCTGTCCAGATTTCTTGTGGTAAGACTTTGAGTGCTATGGAAACCTTTCAGTATATGTTGCTGCTGCCGTGGGGGTTGCTCGATCACTCTGTGTGTGTGTGGAATGCATAGCAACAGAAATCATGTTATTCTAGCAAGTTTATAAGTTTATAAGAGCAATATTTAATGCTCTCAGTGTGTGTGTGTGTGTGTGTGTGTGTGTGTGTGTGTGTGTGTGTGTGTGTGTGTGTGTGTGTGTGTGTGTGTGTGTCTGTGTTGTGCAGTAGAGTGGCCATTATTTTTCATAGCTACAGGGAGCCACTGTTGAGGGGTGAAAGAGCCACATGCAGCTCCAGAGTCACAGGTTGCAGACCCCCAGGCTAAATCATATTATCTTTTCTCTTAGATTTCATGAGCACAGAGTATGCATGATATACCTCTCTGGCACCACTACCTTGAGGCTGTATCCTGTATTTTGTCTCCTACAGACTGTTGAGAGGAGATCTATGCCTGGCGTAGTGTAGAGGTCATTGTCAAACCTCAATCTGATGGACCTCCTGTATATCTACAAAATAAACAGCACCAGAATTACCCATTCTAAAGACTTAAACTATGCCTGTGATATAAACTGGACCTGCTGAAGAATATGTATCCCAGAGACTACACCTTTCTGGCTTTCTCCCTTTCTCCCTAACCCGATTCAAGTGTAACTTGGACAATTGGATGGGGAACAGGAAATTCATCCCTGGTTTGTTACCTATGTCTCTAATGGACAAAGACAGCCTATAAATGGTTTGTCACCTATGCCCCTGCTTGTAAATGTTTCACCGCCCAAGCACTTACACTTATCATGGGTACCAGAACTTGTCAGAGATTCGGGATGCATGGCTAGGCTTAAAAAGGCCCTTGTGGACATTAGATTAGTAAACACCTCTGAACCTATGAACCTTCCTGCTATGTAAATACACAGTACGGCATAATAGTGTTTGGGTATGAACAGCATGATGGCATGACTGTGACTAGAATGCAGTATTTACATTTCATTCTACTGTTACACTTTAGTGCCTCTATGGGCAGTTGTGATATGTTACATATATCCACTAACCCGCTGGGGTCAGTGACCTTCCCACAAATACACAGTGTGCTTTGCAGCTTCCCAAGCAAGTGCATGATCTTGACCAAGTTTCATAATGCAACACTGAGCTGGTACAAATGTGATAAAATTGTGATTTAGAGACGTTTAGAGACATTCACCTGACATTGGCACATTAGCATGATTGTCATGCTTTTTAAAAGGCCTTAAAACTGAGAGATACATGCAGTTGTAGACATAGATACAAGCCGCAGACTTGACTGCTGTTTGGAAAGGAGTTGAATCTTTTAAGTTTGTTTGTCGTAGCATTTCACTCCTGACACTCCTTTACTATGCATTTACATAAGGAGGACTATGATTATTCATCTAGTGGAAGTAGTTGTTTACCTGGTCCATCTGAGCTGAGAAACACACAAAAGGTCTCTAAGTATTTGTTTGCACTTCTTACATACTGTAACTGCACTTCAGTAGATTAAAAAAAAACTGTACTGTTTGCTGCTACTTTAAGTAGTTAATTGCAGTGTGCTATATTGTATCTGTTAGTTGTAGTACTGTTGTAGGTAGTTTATGTAGTTTTGTTACACCTGGGCTCCAAACCAGCTATTTTACATTAAGAATGTGTTTTTCTGCACTGTTGTGGCAGAAGTGTGCTGATCTAACCTGAGTTGGGGATGGCTGGTGCAAGGCTTATTGTGTGCTTTCTTGATTGGTAGTCAGCTTAAAACTTGTTTTTCCTTGCTCACATTTACACCTCACATTTGTGCAGTGCTCCTCTTCAGTCAGCTGTGGTTAGCAGTGCCTTCTATAGACGCAAAAGCCTAGAAGCACAGTTCTTCCCTAAACAGCTGTCAGTGAAACACTTCCAAACTTTTCTGCTGCTCTAGGAGCAACGCAGCTGCACTCTGAGCAGCATTGCCTTATTGATCAATCTTAGCCTACAAAAAGTAAAGGTCCCTCTTGTAGTCTCAGCACTACCAGCACAGTCCTATCAAATTAACCCATTCCCTTCTCTAATAAAGCATACTGTAAAAGCCTGCTATCATGGATGGGCAGTTTCCCATCATCTATCTGATCAGCTTGATAGACATGGGCTTCCTGAAGCAGTGTAGCAATTGTCTCATGTATTCTGATGACCACTTACTCCTGAAACAAACACTTTATGTGAGAGATGCAGTTACACTATGAAGTTGGTGCCAAGAGTCTCACATAAGGACAAATCAAATGCCAAACAGGTTGTCAGCACATACACTTCCTGCACTAAATAAGGACGTGACACATAAACCAACATATGAGGCGGTACTAACTAGTAACTTACGAAAAAGGTCTCCCACATGGAAACCACTTACACACATAAAAATGCAAAAACCAATCACAGCACATAATAACAAACACATTGGTGCCTCAACAAATAAGCTCATAAGGTGTAACACCACAAAACTTAATGTACTGGTCATAGGTGACTCCATTGTGAGACACACGGATGTTCCCCTCAAAAGGCTAGATAAGGAGCGGGTTACGGTTAGCTACCTGTAAGGTGCCAGGCTCCATCTAGTCACTCAAGCACTCAAATCATTCAACTGCAAGTACCAGTATGACTCTGTCATAGTCCATATGGGGGTGAATGGCTTGAGATGTACCTCGCTGGACTATATGAAGAGAGACATGACTGAGCTTTCAGATTATGTGTCACAGGCAAGTATAAGCCTAGCCTTAAGCAGCATTCTACTTTTTCCAAGGATGATGCAACAATACAGACAAAAAATAATTGATTTTAACAATCGGCTTATCTTCTGGTCTCAGTCCAAGGGGATCCAATATCTGTCAGCCTGGAAAGACATGGTCGACAGGCCACACTGCTTTGCCAGAAATGGTCTGCACCTATCTCCTCTAGGTTTTTGGTTACTGGTAAAGGCATTAGCCACCCTATTGTGCTTTTATAGGCCGTGTCAAAATAATCTCCCAACATTACAAAATCCTCTCCAGATAAACTCAAGGTACTGCTGCTTAATACTAGGAGTCTAAACAAGAAGCTACACTCCCTGGAAGATCTCCTCACTTTGGAAGATGCTGACATCTGTGCAGTTACTAAGACATGGTTCAGAGGCACAGAAAGCATCCCGGCTATGCAGGGCTACAATGCCTTCCATACATTTAGACCACAAACTGAGTGTGAAAGGACCAAAGGAGGAGGTGTAACCATCTTTATTAAGGATAAGTACACCTCAAGACTAGTCAAATAGTATGACTCTCTTGAGCTACTCCATGTCCAATTAAATAGAGGCAAAACTCACTACCATATTATAGCTAGCTATAGGTCCACCACCATGAGACAGGAAGAGAGTACCACATACCTGGACTTGCTGGAGACAGTTGTCATACAGCCCAACACGTTACTCATGGATGATTTTAATCATGCTACCATCACCTGGGAAACATACATGACCACAAGCATGCTTACTCAGATGTTCTTGGACTTTGCTAATGCAAATCCTCTGGAACAGCTAGTCAGCACACCCACAAGAGGCTCAAATGTCCTGGACATAGTACTCACTAACATGGTAGAGCATTACACACACCCTAATATGATGTCCTCTCTGGTAAGATCAGACCATAAATCAGTCTTTTTTCATGTAATTATAAGACCAGATACCCCATTAAGCTCAAAAACGCATAAGAATTTTTCAAAGACAAACTACCTCCTACTAAGTAATGGTGTAAGAAGTTTCAAAGCCCCCTTAAATACAGATAACATGGACTGCTATGTAGAGGTGTATACCAATGCCCTGTATAACCACTTAAGCAGTTGCATAGATTCGAGTGTACCTGACTGGATTAAAACTAGATCTTGCAAAGAAAACAAGCCACCCTAGTCGATCATTAGTATAAACAGGCTATAAAATAAGAGAAAGAAACTAATGTCCAAGAACTAAAGGGAACTGGCTCAGCAGAGAAAGAAATCCCTCTCTAACATAAACAAAAAAAATCTGAGATTTTGTCGAGTCCTCCAAAGCTAAATACGAAGTAAAAATATCATCCCTAGCTAAGGATAATCACAAGGCATTTTTTAACTATGTTCGAAATCTAAAAGGCAATATCCAGTTATGCACTGGATGTCACCACTCATAATCAATCAGAGGTAATAGCCAACCTGCTAGCTGGCAGATTTGGAGCAAACTCCATCCCCCTGTCCCCTCCAGACATCCCCCAAAGTATACCTGCCACCATTCCTCAGCCTATTATCTCATGAAATAAGGTCATCTCTGTACTCTCCGAGGCCAAAAGAATGGCATCAATGGGACCAGACAACATACCAGGTTGCTTTTTAAACAACTTAAAACATGACCTAGCAGACCCGCTTGGATCCCTGTTTAACCACAGCCTGTGAACTGGCTATGTTATGGTGGAATGGAGGACAGCAACAGCAATCCCTCTGGACAAAGATGGACCATCAACGGACTCTGGGAATTATATGTCCATCAGCTTGACTAGCCTCATCTGCAAGGCCATGGAAATAATTATTGTGGACATTATTAACCAGGACATAGGTAATCTCCAAACTCTGGACCCAACCCAGTTCGAATTTGTTAAAGGTAGACCATGCCTGTTAAACATGTCTGACTTCTTCAAGAAAGTCACCAAGGCCCTGGATGAGGGAAAGACTGTGCATACCACCTATCTTTACCTAGCCAAGGCATTTGGGACAATCCCCCACTCAGGTATTATACATAAACTCTCCCAATTGGGAATTGCCACTACATTATCAGCTGGGTAGCCAACTGGCTCACTAACAGGACACATACTGTCAAAGTGGGTGACTTCACCTCTAGCAAAAGACCAGTCACCAGTGGCATACCACAGGGTTCTGTGCTGGTCCCTTTACTGCTCTGGATTTATTTATCAGAAGTCCAGGCAAACTTGGAGAGGTCACAGCTGACTGAGTTTGCTGAAGATTCCAAATTGAGAGCAATTACTGAATCCCCCAATGATCTTAATATACTGTAGACAGGGTTACCACAGACAAATGGTTAGTGCCAAAGCCATGAATTAAAGGTAAATGCAAAAAAATGTATTATATTCCCTTTGGAAAAGATGACATCCCTGCTAAATTACATTATAGACAACATTCCCCTTAGTGTAGACCCAATGGTACATGATCTGGGTACTCAGGTTGATAGCAACCTGAACTTTACTATTATGTATCTACAGTAGTAAGGAAATCCTTCAATGTGGCACATCTTATAAGTAAAGGCATCACAGTGAAATTTAAGGATGTTATAATTCCATTATACTCTGCCCTCAGCAGACCAATAATTGAGTACAGTGCTCCCTTTTGCATGTGCCTCACCAGACACCTGCAACAATTGGAGAAACCACAAGCATTTCTCACCAAGAAACTACAGGGTACACAAAACATGTCTTACGTGGAAAGACTGAAAGCCCTGTCTCTGTATTCTGTCTCCTACAGGTTGCTAAGGGGTGACCTGTGCCTGGCTTACAGGGCAGTCACTGACCCGGCCTTCATGGAAATGCTACACATTCATAAATCAAACTACATGAAGGTCACTCACTCCAGGGATCTTAACCTAGCCTCTGACATGAAAAGGTCATGCTGGAGAGATATATACTTCTCCTAGAGACTGACATTTCTCTTTAACAAGTTTTCAATTCACATGAAACAGACCCTCCCTGACCCTCTTCAAACAACTTAGATCAATGGATGGGTGATCACAGATTCACTCCTGGGGTGGTGCCCATGTCCCTCCTGGAGAAAGGAAGTCATTATTATCTACCATAGACCCTTACCTCTGCAAACTTAACTCACCTAACCACTGACATTTGAGGCAACTCGTGATAATATGGCTAGGCTTATAAGGGCTCTAGGGCCGTTAGCCTAGTAACCTTATATGAAACTGTGAACCTATGAGTCTGTTGTTTTACTTGTTGTTGCTTTTTGGACTTTCAAACACATTACAACTGAGGTAAGGGAACTGTGGGATACTGCTTGCAGATGCTTGGAAGTTGCTTTTTTATATCATTTGCCCAAATCAGTCGCCTCCTACAAAGCCATTGTTGACACATGCCACTGCGTTTCTCCCCACTTGTATATATGATGTTAACTATGTTCTAACCTCAATACTTTTACCAGGGTAGCTTGTGTCTAATGCACTTGTGGTCAGTATATGTATTGTATAGCATAGCCTGACTGTAGTTGTGAATTCATTACTTTGTTAGGTTTAATTTAGCCCATAGTTGTGAACCATCACTGTGTCTTAGCCAGTGCCATTGAGTACTGTGATTGCTTCTAGCTCACACGGTCTTTCTGTTTCATGTGTTCCAAAACAGACACATCCTCCATTGCTAACTCTTCATGTTCCTATGTTCCTCTTCCCCAATGTCAGTACCCTGCAAAAATCATTAATATAAGTTGCAAATGTACCAGGTATATGAAAGAAGAGCACTATGTGGGTAGTGTGTTGAATTTTGAAGACCACCTGGCAGTTGATGGAATAGAAATCATTAAAGAGTCATAGGTTCATATGTAAGTACGAGGCTAGCTGCCCTTGTGGGCCATTTTAAGCCTAGCCAATGGCCAGTTTTGTGCTTGAAATAACCTGTCGCATTTGGTGATAGTTTGGACTTACCCATCTCATGGCTGATAATTATATATTACCCCTAATGAGAATAACTGGGATCATATCATAAATAATTTGAGACGATAAAGCATTTAGGAGTTGCCTATGTCCATTACTAATACAGGCAGCAGTCCTGGGGTAAATTTGCTGTTTCCCACCCATAGATCAAAGTTGCACTTGAAAATAGACAGGGATTAACTTTGTTTTACATGGATGGAGGGGTTTGTTCCACAGCAGCGGTATACTCTGTGAGCATACCTCTCAACTGTCCAGACTTTTGCAGATTGTCTAGATTTTTGCCTCATATCTTTGGCCTGTTTCTCATAAAATTTTTTGTTTTCTGGCAAATCGCTGGTAAATCACGCTGGACTGAAGTCAGAAAATAATGGCAGATGTTTGAGTTTCAGACTTCATACCCTTTAGAAAATTCACGTAAATGCAAAATTTGTTATTCTATTGACTTTCTAAGTTTGTAGGAGCAATATTTTAAAAGTGTCCCTATTTTGGGGCCTTTGTCCTCCCATTATTTGTGGCTTTGTCCAGATTTTTTGCTCTAAGAGGCTGAAAGATAATCTGCGAGATGCACATGGCCTACAAACCATTCTGTTGATGTTGCAGAAGAGGTTTAGATCCCTAGTGTGAGTATTTCTGATGACATTTAACTTGCTGATATGCAGTAAATCCATGATTAATGGGTCGGAGGATGCCTTGCATGCCATACACA
Source organism: Protopterus annectens (assembly GCF_019279795.1). Lineage (NCBI taxonomy): Eukaryota > Metazoa > Chordata > Ceratodontiformes > Protopteridae > Protopterus > Protopterus annectens. The sequence goes on along the minus strand of NC_056729.1, from coordinate 1,515,744,045 downwards.
GGTCACCTCTTAGTAGTCTGTAGAATACCAAGTATAGTGACAGGGCTTTGAGTCTCCATGTAGGACATGTTGTTTAGGCATTGTAAACTTTTAGTTGGGTATCTCTGTGGGTATCCCAGTTGCTGGATATATCTGGACAGATACATGCCAAAGGGGCCATTATTTTCAATGATTGGCATAATAAGGGCTGAGTAAGGGGGCAAAACATCTCTAGATCTAGACACAATTTCTTTGTTTAAAAGCTGTGCAACATAGAAGGAGTTTCTTACAATAATAGACACATGTTGGTCAAACAATAGGTCACTCCTGTGCAAATGGATCAACTCTTATGGGTGTAGTCTCAATGTTGTAGACCACGAGGATAAATGACTTCCCAAAAGAAACAATAATGCATTTTTGGTATTTAGTATTAGTCTATCATTTTGGAACTGGCAAAGTTCTTCATTAGCAGTCTTCAAGAAAAATCTTGATGAGTGGATGGGAAATAGGAAATACACACAGGGGATCACTTCTGTGTCTCTGCTCGACAGTGGCATAGATAAATAACTTTCTTGGGTGGAGTAAGCCAGGGAACCTTGTTGGCTAGGCTTACGTAGGCCCTTGGGCCAATAGCCTAATACCTACCTATTTGAGCTAAACCTTCCTGTAGGATGGCTAAGTCATTTGGGGATTCAATGATTCCCCCAAGCTTGTAGTCATCTGCAAACTTAGTCAGTCAGAACCCTTTGATATTGGCTTATCTCTGTACCCCAGGCAAGGTCTTGACAAAATTTAGGTTCAGTCAATGGCTCCCTATACCATATGGAAATGGGTTATATCATAGAATGTCTGTAAGGTAGTGTTTCTCTGCTGTGTGGTGCATCTCATATGCTCTTCCACATGCAATGGTATGACATCAAGGAGCTGGTGTAGTACTCTGGTGATAGCTACACCCATCGTGTCCTCTGTTGGTTGATGGAAGATCAGTGTAGCCACTATTCTTAAAGCTACACATACCTTGGTGTCCGCAGGCATAAGTATTACACTGGTCCATCAAACTTACATTTAAAGGCTGCACATCTGTACCAATTCCTTCATGGTGCCTGTATCCACACAGTAGCTGTTCACAATTTCTTTGGCATGGATGGGACAAAATGTTAGCTTTAAGTTGATCACTCTGCAGCACTGCAGGTAATGGTGGACACCTCCATGGTTACTGGGTGCAAGCACATCCTTATATATAGAAAGTTCTGGTAAACCTGCTGCTATAACTACATGACTTTACAGTGTCCCCATATAATTCTTATGTTCTTGAACCACCACTCTGTCACATAGTTTGTCCTCATTTATATTTGACATGGCCCTCATTATGATGCCATTGCTTGTTTCCATCTCACTGTATACTCATTTGCATGGTAATTCATGGTCTAACATGGTCATGCTAGGTGTATGGGCCTGATTCCAAAAGACCCCAGACTTATATGTAACAACTCCAAGATCATCATACCTCAGAGAAAAGGAAATATTTTGGGAAATGGCCATTTCAGACTTGGTCATTCAGTGTCTGTGTTTCATGACTCCCTCTTGTGGGTCCTGATATTCCAAATGCTTACTGAATAAAGGCAGAATAAGTCAAAGAACTGAATCTGAAGGATGTGTGCTGCTGCAGAGCTTTATGAGAGAATGGAAATTAATAGAAAATGAAGTCAAAACAGAATATAAGTATCACAGAACACCATGATACTGTAAAGGTAGACATGTTTATGAATGCTGTGAAAACTGTATCTGTGAATACTCTTCAAATAAAGGTAAAAAAGTGATCATGAAGCAAAAAGGTATGATAAAAAAACTCAAATATGTTTCAAAAAGACATCATAAAAACTGTAAATGGAATATCTGGTCTGTTTAGCTTGATGAAGACTGAAGCAAACCCTTGGACTTAGAAAGACGTGCAATGAGTGCACCTTACCCCCTGCAAAAGAGAAGTTTAAAGGAGAAGAGTGATCTTTGAGATTTGCTTTTCTCCTGTAATTTCTGGGGGGGTGGCAGCACTTAGAGGGCCAGCATTTCAATAGGGCAATAGGGATCGCTGTATTCATACATACAACCATCGCATCAGCTATGTTGTTTTTTGGGTCTATGTTAGAATCGTGAAAGCTGCATTTTTGCACTTCGACATTTATGTGTCGATGAATGTGGATTCGCAAAAGTAAGCTACATTCATCGACACATAAATGTCGAAGTGCAAAAATGCAGAAGAGTGAAAAAAGCGAATCCGGAATGTTGAAGGTCCTTTTTTTGGCCGGCAGGGTGATCGTGGGGATGAGTAAATAAATCCTTTTCCCCACTGTAGTGCGGTCTTGAAGTTGGTATATTTAAGTATGGGGGGTGTGGGGGGGTGCTGCAAAAATCTTTTAAAAAGTGTTTTGCTTAAAGTTTTTTACATTGGGTTTTCCTTACCTGTATGGTGCTGTTGCTTCCGGGAATACGTTTGACGTTGTGATGTTCGCATTTTTCATCTTTCGCTGTATTTGTGAAAGTAAGCTTTCGCGATTTTAATATAGACATGGTTTTCTACTCATTTGTGGTTTAATCCCATCTTTGGCAATAACATGTTTTTGTGATCGCATGCAGGAGTGGCCTTAGGTCAACTGATGCCCTAGGCAGAGGGCACAATGGCACCCCCCACCACACCACCCAGTGCCCCCATCCTGGTCTACCTACACCAAATAAATACTGGTAAAGTGCCCCCACTAAAGCGGTGCCCTAGGCGGCCGCTTAGTTGGCCTATGCCTAAGGCCGGCTATGATCGCCTGTAGTCATCTCAACTATTATTCATTTGTACAGCATTTGACTTTCATTTTCTTTATTCTTTGTATGTGAGGTTTGCACACTTTCATGTCATCAGTTAGAGATTGTAATTGCAAATGTGATAGTTCTCTACACAACACACAACTGTGACTTTTTCAAGTGCTAGCTTTCATTCTCTCAACAGCTTGACATTTACAATCAATATTTATGCTTCAAACAGTCCTGTCTCTGACCATTGAAAAAATAGCTCTCGAAATTGACGGTCTTTTACTCAGTGTCTGAAATCAGCCACATGTGCATTAAAATAAATTGCTATACCCCTTTAGTTCTAATAGGAAAACAAATGCCATCCATACAGTACATTCATGTTTGGCTCGCAATATACCAGGAACTTACATTTCATGGCATATTTATAAGCATTGTTGCCTCACATCAAGAGGTGTTTTAATGGGCTTATGAAGGTAATCCAGTTAGTTCCCAAGATCCAACTACATCTGATAAGTGAACTAGTAGCTTTGAATTGTCTGCAGGGACATACATGTAGTATGTGTGTGTGTGTGTGTGTGTGTGTGTGTGTGTGTGTGTGTGTGTGTGTGTGTGTGTGTGTGTGTGTGTGTGTGTGTGTGTGTGTGTGTGTGTGTGTGTCTGTGGTATGGGTGTATCTGTGTGTGTGTGTGTGTGTGTGTGTGGTATGGAATAATGGTCTGGCTATATCCTTCCATTCCCTAGTTGACTAGTAAACAATCTTGATGGTCTTTGGCTTTCATGGGGTTGCTAAAGGGTTAGTAGATAACTTGAAATTGTTGGATAGATGGATTGATAAACTGCCTTTTCTTCTTTTCATGTAGAGCAGAAGTGTTACATACCTTGCAAACTTGAAGAAACTGCATACTTGACCTTCTCTCATTTTGTCACCAAGACTTCTCAAATCGATTCAGGTTAGTTCTTTGAATCCAATATTTCTAATTTACTGATAGATTTTGTTGCATTGAGCAATTTGATGATTTGACATTTCGATCTAGCAACAGAGGTTAATTTGTTCAGCATGTGCACATAGCATGATACAAATATGTGTTTTTTTTACATTTTCCATGCTAGAACTTTGCTGTTAGATTGTAATTAAGCTGTAAGGTAGACTGCTTGTGAAAAAATAAAACAGTAAAGTTTGTTCTGGTTGTACTTTTCTCAAGATATTTGTCAGTAAAAGCAATGGATATCCAGAATGGTGTAACAGTAATAGCAGAAAATTAGTTATGCATTTGGTTTTTGCAGTGGTGAAAATGAAATACATTACTAACGGGGCTATCAGCCTTTTCCTTGAAATACAAAGATCTGTTTTGAATTGATTCCTTTCTTTCTTCTGATGCCATATTAGGTCTTCCAGACCAATGTTTTGACATTCCATCCAGATATATTATAACACTCTTGTAGACATGAGCCCATAAAACAGAAGAGTCATCAGATAGGCATCCTGGTAGCTCAAGGTTCACCTGCCAATGCCAAGACCCACTGAGTCTCATCCCAAGTAATGCCACTTTTTGAAAGGCATTTCTCCCTGGATCATTCATACTCTAAATTTGTGTTTAATTTTTCCTGAGTTTACTGTTGTAGATAACATAGACTTACTAACCAGAATATAATAGCAGCAAGTGTATAAAGGCAGAACCCAAAATGCAGAAATGCAATGCTGTCTTTTCTCATTTAGAGCAGGGTGTGACATACATCAGTCAATGGTTAGCTACTTCAATACGCAGGGTGCTCTGAATGGGTCTATATTATAACATCGAAGTTCAAAAACTTTGAATGTTATAATATCGAACCCAGTAGAGCGAACGCTTGAAATAGCAAAGCTGCAGAACACCGAATACTTTCCTAGGGAAAGTATTCAGTGGGCCGTTTCTGCAGCTTCGCTATTTCCTCAAATGTAGAGTGAAGGCTACAGACCGGGTTAAGGTAAGTGTGCGAAGGAAGGTGAGTGCGCGATTGGGCGTGGGTTAGGTGAGCTAAGGTTAGGGCGCGGGTCAGGTAAATGTGCGATTGTGTGGACGTGAGGGTTAGGGTGGGGTAGGTGAGTTAGGGATAGGGAGCGGGTAAGGTGAGTGTGTGATAGTTAGAGACCTTAGGGTTAGGGTTGGGATAAGGTAAGTGGGTAGCTAGTGGTGTATGTCTGGTTTAGTGTATGGTTTCGTGAAATGTATATGTGTGGATTATTTATTGTGGTGTGCTTGAGTTGTGTGTATGTTTGCTGGAACAGTGATTTTTTTTCCCTGGGAAGAAATTCGCTATTCTGACTGTTCGGTTTTCTGGTGTTTCGATTGAATGGGTTTGATATTATAACATTCGAAGTTTTTAGACTTCGATGTTATAATATAGATATGCTCTGAATAGTCCCACAGAGATTGGCAGGTCAAATCAGTGAACACCAGAAAATGAATAAAAGTTAAGTGGTCAGTGGGGCTGATAGGAATCTGCAGTAAGAGAGGGGTATTGCATTTCTTTTATTTGTCTACACTGCTGGACATTTCCTTGCCTTTTAAGCATTAGTCATTGTTGGTTAAGTATAAAGTACATTGATTTCACTATAATTGCACCTTTTTACCTTGTTTGAGTTTAGTTTGTTTAGAGTACAGAAACTATAAAAAATGCAGACTGCAGCACCTCTGGAAGAAGTTTGCTTCCAATAATATGACCATTATTTTGGCACTTGTCGCCAGTTCCCTATCAAACCATGTACTCCATGGCCTATCTTAAAGGTTGAATTTCCAGATGTGTGCCCTTCTGTTAATTAATGATCAAATAGCAGTGCTCATCTTCTCTCCTTTACTTCTTTTCATGTTCCTGAAATCATCACGTCTTGCAATGGCTTAACATTACTTCAGTACCCTCATGTTAGAGATTTACTGCTAATACCATCTATATAATATTCTAGAGATACTAGGAAATATAGATACTAGGTAGATACTAGGTAGTTTTTCTACTACATCTTTCACTTGCATTACATATAGTCTATTTCAATCCTGCTGTTTTGTGCTCTTTTATGTTTTCCAACCCCTTATTGCTTAATATAATGATGGATTTATTAGATGTGAGGGGATGCTTCTAAATCAAATGCATACTAAATATTTTAACATTGTCATTTATGCTATGCCGATACATGTTTTGTGCAAAAATTCCCTGCATATCCCATTTTCTCTCAGCTACTGGTTTAACACTAAACTTTCTTTTGATTTGAAATTATTTTTTTAATAAAGTTTCACATGACACTGCTGATTGCTATTTGCTTTATAACAAGGGTAGTTATTTACTTTATGATGGAAGCCAATAAACCTAAGCAAACTAAAAAAAATATAAGATGCTAGTGAGAAGTGATGTGAATCCTTATATGTTAATAAGACGTTTGCCTAGAGTGGACAAGGATATCGTAAGGGTGTTAGTAAGTATGTATGGTCCCCACTCAGATACTGAGGGGATGCGTGACCCTCCTATCCAGGTGGATACCAATGTATGATAGCCCTCACTTTACTTGCCAAGGACCGTCCGAACACAGAATGGGGATACCTTGGGTATCTCACAGGCTTCTGCCTTGAGGATACTGCAGCAGTTCCTTGACATACTCTTGGCACATGTGGATCAATATATCTATTTCCTGGTGTCACCTCAGAACTAAGCACAGACTATGAGTGCCTTTTCTTGGGTGGCACATTTCCCTTGAGGTGCTCCCTGCAATAGAGTGTTGCAATTATGTCCCCATCTGGTCAGTTGTAGTACTGTTATCATAAAAGCAAGGGCTGCCATTCCATAAACTGCCAGGTAGTGTGTAATACATTAGGGTGCATCACCAATGTGTCTGCCCAGCATCCTGATAATGCACATAATTGCCATATCTAGCACACTAGCTCAGTCTACCTTCTTTTCCTGAATGGTAGGATACCCCGTGGTCATCTGTCGATAAGTATATAACATTCTTTTTATCATTTAAGTAGTTATTGTAGTAAAATATGTTACTTAATACTAAACCACTTTTTTTTGTTTTGTCTCTTCCCCTTTTTATCTCTCTTTTTTTTTTTCAGGTGATGCTGAATATCCACTGAAGCCATGGCTCATGACACCAGTGAACAATCCAAGTAGAGCTGTGGAGAATAATTTCAATACAGCCCTGTCCCAGACTCATATTGTCATTGACAGAGTGTTTGGCTTGTTGAAATAACTGGATGAGTGTAAGAGGTACCCTACATTATGACCCAGATATTGCATTCGGGATGTCTATCCCATGTTGCATTCTGCAAACATGACCATGCACCAGTCTGGTGGTAAAGTGACTCATGCTCTCAGTGGAACTCCCAGGTACAGTCCTGATATGACTAATGATGGCTAGCCATCAGCAGTTTTAAGGGACACCACGCAGTAGGCTCATGCATGTCATACGGCTTATGCAAGTAAAGAGTTCATACCTACCCCCCAACATCTTAGCACAAGAAATGTGTACAAAGCCAAAAATAGTGGAGGGACAAAAGCCCTTATAAAGTAGGAAAATTGCTAGAATAACAGGTTTTCTTTTAGCATGCTTTTTTTAAAGGAAATGAAGTCTAAAACTCAAATGTCTGTCATTATTTAATGATTTCAGTCCTAAATAATTTTCCTGAAAATTATAAATTCTATGATGACCAGACCAAACAATGTAAGTAAAAAAATGGACATTCTGCAAAAATCTAGGCAGTTGAAACGCATGCAGGCATCTAGGCCAGAACTGTGGCCCATTAGATTCAGGTGAGTGTTTCCTTTCTAATAAAAAAAAAACATGAGGCCATATTCATAAAGGTTAACACAAATTGCACACTATATGTAAATTTTGTGTAACTTTCTGAGTTACTAGACAGCACAAGCATTGTGGTAGCACTGTTCTTGAATTAAAAAAGTGTGCCCATATTGTAGACTTTGTGGTAACCTTTATGAATCTGCCCTATATGGTCTAATTGATGAGTGCAGTGATATGTGTGAGCTATGCTGTGTGGTGCATGGTCTACTGCCACTGCTCAGAAGACATTGCTTCTCATCTTTAAATATTTCTTTTAATAGGTTCTCATATTATAGTGAATGAATGCTAACAGACACCTGTTCAGTGACATCATAAGGCACCATATAGGAATAATTATATTTTTAACTGCTTTGCACAAGAAATTCTGCTTAGGTGGTGAACTTAAGTATGCATGTACTAAATCTCCTGAAGTAGTTCATTTCACAAAACATGTTATTTCAGTATTTGATTTACATTTAACATGCATTTAACATGAGTTCATATGTTGCACTCGAATGGAAAATGCTTTTTTGTACTAAGCAGTATTTTCTAAATATTAACTATTACAAAATTGAAATGATTTAGTATTCTCTCTTAAGATATTGCACATCAGAGTATTTAATTTTGTTATATATAACAAGTTGGGCCCTTGGAAATTGTAGTCATCAGTTGTGCATTGCTGAGGGTGAAATATCAAAAGTGCTAGTTTACATGGCAGGATCTTTCTTTAATCTTTTTTTTTATTATTAAGGACAGTTACTCTTAAAATGTACATTTGGTTTGTGTTCTGTGCAATCATCAGCTGTAACATTGCTTTCTTGAAACTTTTAATAAAGGATAAGCTATTAATACTGTAAATCAGTGCATTCTGAGTGTTATGATGTTCAGCTTCCTTTCAGATATTTCTTTTAATTGTAAGCATTATCATTATTTAAATGAAATGCATGCAGATGCGGAGTGTCTTAAAACTGGCTTACATTCTGCACTCAGATATTCTGCAGCATTTCTTTTTTTCCTTAATAACTCTTCACCTTTCAAGTTAAACATTGACATATTTTTGTAGAAGACAAAATGTAAGTGCCTGAAATGGGTATCTCGTAAAGATAGGGTAGATGAAGGTGCATGTGATTTTGAGGGGCTCTCATGTGAGCTGGATGGTGACTTGTTGCAATGTCATGACCTACTTGCTTCAGGTGATCTTACAGACACTGATCTCACAATGTTGTAGACTGGGACTTCGAATGAGAGGTTCTGCAACATGTAGATGAATGCTGATATGGTTTGCATGAATTATGTTGTGAGCGTTCTCCTCTATTTCTACTGCCTTCTTGAGAAGCTGTTGAAGAGCAATGTGATATGACTTCTTGTGTCTGGACAGTATTCTGTCATCTCTCCCTTCCAACACCAGCTCCTATTTATTTCCTATAAGGAAGGAGATATGGACATTTTAATTAACCTCTAGGTAGAGCTGACAAGCTTATTTTTGATTGGCCACTATTCCTCAATATCTAACCCAACAGGCCTTTCCCATGCATGCGGAAGAGACAGTAGTTGTCTATACTGACGATTAAAAGTTGTTTGTTTTGTACAGTTTTGCCTGTATTTATGACTGGCTGACTGTTTCTCAGCCTGGACCAATAAATTGATTTCAGCACTCATGCGGAAGTGTCCGCTTCCATTCAACAAAGAACTGCTAAATCTCTTGTTTATTGGCCACTTTCTTTGATCATCCAACTGGATTGGCCCTCACCACGAATGCGGAAGAGACTGTTTCCACGAAAGCGGACAGTCTCATTTTACTATCATTTGACATAATATTTGGCCAGATTGATGTTTGGCTAACTGTAAACTATTAACCAAGTCAAGATTTTAGAATAGATAGCATAAAGGATGGAGATATGGATGTTTTAAATGAACCTCTAAATAGAGCTGATAAGCTTATTTTTGACTGGTCATTTTTTGATTGGTCATGTTTTCTTGAGTATCTAACCTGATAAGTCATTTTCGTGAATGCGGAAGAGACCGTTGTTGTCTACACTGCCATTTAAAACTTGTTTATGCAAAGCTTTGCCTATCCTTATGATTGGCTTAACTTCAACAAGAGCTGTTAAGTCTCTTGTTGATTGGCCACTCTCATTGATCGTCTAATTAGATTGGCTCTCATCATGAATGTGGAAGAGACTGTTGCCGCGAAAGTGCACAGTCTCAGTTTACTATTTTCCAGCCCATACTTGGAATTAATATTGACTGACAGTTATCTGAATAGCACCAACCATTTGATGATGTTAAAACGTAAAGCATTGCTAGAAAGTATACAAATAGATCTGCCCCCTTCTTCATTAATTTCGGCGATGGGCTATAGCCAGAGAGCAAAGGGGTGCAAAACATATGTTAGTATGGAAAATTTGTATTTTATTTCTGTTTTTGCAAACATTATTATGAAGGGATGGATGTTTTTTTCTTTTAGAACTGACTCCATTGAGAATAGAGATGTAGTCATGAGAACGGATGGGCTCCATCTTCGAGTGATGTCTTAGTTGCCTGTATTTAATTGGTTGAGATACTAATTTATTGGAGTTTCATTGGCCCTTCATATATTGGCCATGATCTATGCTTAAATAACTTGATAGGCCTATATAGTGGAAATTAAATATGATGTATTCACAAATACGGAAGGCGCTATTATGTAATTTCTGATTGCTCAACATGTAGGTGAATTAATGACTGACTAAAGCCAGATAGTAAGCGCCTATAGTGTAAATTTGATTGGAAACTAGGAAAAGATTGAGGAACTAAGTATGAACAGTATTTTTTATATGTTTTTCTACAATTTCATATGTACGTCTGGAGAACATTGTAAGTTGTAAAATTAATTTCTTTTATACAAGTCAATGTTAAAAATTAATGTTAGTGACTTGGCCGCAGCCATAACTACAGAACCTTGTCACTACAGTGGTTCGACCATACCTAGACTGATTTTGATTGGCTATTTGCACATAGATTAAATCACTGATTGGTTATATCAGTTATTATACATTAGACTTGACCGTAGCTGTAATTACAGATGCTTGTTTTTATAGTGCCCCAACTTTGTTTTAGACTGATTCTGATTGGTCATTTGAATTTAGATGAAATCACTGATTGGTCTATCCAGCTATTTTATAAACAATATACTGTGAATGCGGATGTAATGAGTAAAAGGTTTCAGGTTTGGTCATGATAATAGTACTTAACATGTACTGAATTAGAATCATTTAGAAGTTAAGTTTCACAATCTACTAATAGCACATTTTAATGATTTTTTATTGATTACATATTGGCTACTAGAATTTCTTCTAGGCTAGGGTTGGGTAAATACATTTTTCGTCATCCTATTTCCTGGTTTTAAGGTTGATGTTTTGATTGGTAATTATTGGAAGGTGTGCTAATACTAAAGATATGATTGGTGAACTATTACTATTTTAACCAGTATGGACCTTTATACTGTATGATCTGAAGAAGGCGAAGTATCACTGAAAGAGCTTATCTTTGTACATAGGCCTTTTATTTTATTTTGTGCAAGATTAAACTACGTTTATCCTCAAGATCTTGTGTCTTTATACAACTGCAGCCGTGGTGCTGTTTCAGGATTTCTATGGTTAACTCCTCTTTGAGTCTGGTAAGTCACTAGTGTGCCACCATACTATGGATCATTGTGATCATGGCATTATTCCTACTACCTGCTATTTCCATGTAGTGCTGAGAATCCTTAAGTACACCCTGGAGGACTCTGACCATTTCAAGATGACTTTGTATTGCAATGAACTGAGCTTTAACAATGTCACTACACATTGTCTGCTGGGAAGCCAGTTCTTTATGTGTTTTCTGTAGTAGCTATGACATATGCTTATACATTGCATCCATTTTGTAAAGAAGTAATGATAGATGCTGGTACCTCTGAATTTCTGCCTTCATCCAGAAAGTGTTTATGTGGCTCTAGAGATATTGGTGTAGAGCTGTATGGGTTTTATTCTTTCTATAGCCTATAGTGTAATTTTGCCATGTACTTAACTTTGTGACCCACTGTCACTTCCTGCATAGTTACTAACATGCTGTGAAGTGTGACATTCTTCCATTAAACTTGGTAACTGTGTGCCACTTCCCTCAGGATGTCTCATACATATAACAAGTTATCATCATTTACTGTTACAGTAGAGCTGCATGTTTTTGCTGCTGACCCTGTTAAAATGGAGTACATCAGACTTCAGTCACTTCAAAGTAAAAACTCCTTGGCAATATCAAACAACTCTGAACAAATCAGAAGCTCTAGAAAAATGGGCAACTTCACTTATGGAAGTTGTAACCAGTGTCAACACAGATATTAGAGGGATATGATATTTTGGTGTAAAATAGGTTGATCAGGGTGAACAGGTTTTTAATTGTAACAGTTGGAGGGGTGATATATGTAACTAGATGTCGATAGTGTCCCAGCTGTTATATTGGTAAAACTGTGAGAAATTTCAAGGAAAGTATCTATGTACAACATAATTGTTTACCTTCTAATATATTTTTGTTTTTTACACTTAAGAGAGAGTTGACACTAACTCCAGGTGTGGTCCATGGGAACTTTTTTTAGAGAAGAGAGAATTATGGTGGCAGCTAGTTTGTTATCCTACCTTCTCAAACTGCATTCCCTTGAAATCTAATTTTTAACCAGTCACCAGTTTGCTACCTAGCCTCTCCAAAGAGGAGGTCATATCTGTCCTCTCCAAGGCCAAAAACACAGCCACCATAGGGCCAAACAACATCTCAGGCTGCTTACTAAGCAATCAAAAACAAGACCTAGCAGAACCATTTGGCAATCTCTTCAGCCATAGCCTGAGTACTAGCTTTGTTCCAGCAGAGTGGAGAACAGCAGCAGTAATCCCCTTACACAAAGGGGGACCATCAACCAACCCTGGGAATTATATAACCATGATATTAGAAAGACCATGGAAAGAATCATCATGGATCTTATCACCAAAGTCATAGGTGACCTTCAAACTCTTGACTCGGCCCAGTTTGGCTTCATTAAGGGCAGGGCTTGCTTATTAAACCTGGTGGACTTCTTTGAGAATGTCACCAAAGCCCTGGATGAGGGCAAAGCAGTACATATCACCTATCTTGACTTAGCCAAGGCCTTCGACACAATTCCCCACTCAGGTATCATTGAGAAGCTCTCCTAGCTGGGGATTAACCCATATATCAGTAGATGGGTAGCAAACTGGTTCACCGACAGAACGCATACTGTCAAAGTTGGGGATTCCAACTTTACCAGTAGACCAGTTATCAGTGCTGTCCCACAGAGATCTGTGCTGGACCATCTATGATTTGGAATCTACTTCTTGGACATCCAGGCCAAAGTAGATGGCCTGTGGCTTATCAAGTTTGCAGATGACTGCAAACTTGGTGCAATCATTGAGTTTCTCAATAGGTTCATAGGTGCACAAGTGTTTACTAGGTAACAACCAAAAGGGCCTTTTTAAGCCTAAGCACACATCCCAAATATCTGACAAGTTGTGATACCCTTGATAATTGTAAGCATGGACCTGGAAGATGAAGCAATTACAGGTTACCTGTGTCCGTTAGAGACAAAGGTGCCAAACCACGGATGAATTTTTGGTTTCCCATCCAATTGTCCAAGTTGCAATTGAATTGGATTAGGGAGGAACTTTGCTTCACATGGATAGAGAGCCTGTTCCACAGACCTGGAAGTCTCTGCGATACATACCTATCTCTCCATCAGGTCCTATTTATATCACAGGCAAGGTTTAAGTCTTTATAACAGGTAATTCTGGTCTTGTTTGTTTTGTGGATATGCAAGAGGTCCGTAAGAGTGGGGTCTGACCATGCCCTGTATCCATGCATATATCCCCTCTCAAAAGCCTGTAGGAAACAGAATACAGGGATAGGGCCTTGAGGTAGTCTGCATAGGACATTTTATATACGCCCTGTAGTCCTATAGTGAGGAACCTCTGTGGACGTTCCAATTATTGCATATGCCTGGTTAGGTACATACCAAAGGGGGCATTGTACTCAATGATAGGTCTGATGAATGCCGAATACAGTGGAACAATGACTTCCTTGGGCTTAGATGCCACACCTTTGTTCATAAGTTGCGCAACATAGAATGATTTCCTCACCACTGTAAACACATGATGGTCAAAGCTAGATTACTATATATGTATGCCCCTAAGTCCCTGACTACTGGGTCAGCTCTAAAGGGTGTGTTGTCAATATTTATTTATTTATTTATTTTATTTTACATTTGTTGACCGGGCTAGTCTAACTGGATATATGTCCATTTTCAGTAGAGGCCCGGGGAGAAAAGCTCCACAAAAACAGATAGTTGCAACTTCAGATACAGTACACTTTTCAGACTAATACAGTTGTTTACATAGCAACTTAGTAATCATAAGAGATAATAAATTTAAAAAAGACAAAACAATAATAGAAGAAAAAATGATTTACTAGGCAGTGACACATTCATAAAGTCCAAGCTGGGTAAACATCAACATATTCTATAATAGTTTGTAAGAAGGATGGGATTTATACAGTCTTAAATTAGCTTAACTGATCAGATTCACAGAGATATAAGAAGGAGGTGGACTTAATGTAGCAGTAGAGAAATTAGTATTTAGTGCACAAAACATAAGATAACAGGAAGGGGATTCTTAGCCTGTGTTAGTACATGGGCATAGCCAGTGAGTTGTAAGGTATAAGCTGAGTTTCTTTTTGAATAGTGGAGTTGAAGAAAGAGATGAGAGTTCACAGGGAAGTAGGTTCCAGGTTTTTCCCACAGTGTTAGAGAAAAGTGAATCCTCTGATTTATTGTTGGGTTTTTGTCTGGATACCAGTAGTTTATTTGCTGAACGTAGGTTTGAAAGATTTTTATACGGGGTGATTAGACTCATGAGTATTGGTGTATTGCTAGGATGATAAAGGGTCTTATGGGCAATAATAAGTTGGTGGAATTGAATCTGATTATGCAGCTCAAGCCAACCTAGTTGTTTTAGATTATGACAGTGGTGGGTTCTAAATGGGGAGCCAGTGGCAAATCTGGCAATGTTATTGTAGGAAGTTGCTAGTTTGTTGAGGTTGCTTTAGATAGATTAGTGTAAATAGGTGAGGCATAGAGGAGAGTTGAGATGAGGTGGGTGTGGGCAATAGTAGTTCTAGCTATGGGATTAAGGGAGGGTTTAATCTTATAAAGGGAGCCTAGTTTTCTGTTAACTGATTTTATTGTAGTGTTGATGTGAGTATCAAAGTTAAGGTTGTGGTCTATTATTACTCCTAAGAGTTTGGTGGTAGTGTCAAGAGATATGACTATGCCATTATTAGATCTGATAGTGAAGTCAATTGGGGTAGACTTTTGTGTGGGAGTGAAGAGTAATAATTTTATCTTTTTGGGGTTAAGGAGGAGGCAGCGCTGTAAGAACCATTTTTCTACTATTTCAAAGACATTTTGGGTAAGGGACTGCAGTTCAGATGGACCAGTAGTAGAGCATATTAATGTGGAATTGTCTGCATATTGTATGCAGGTAGCTTGAGGGAAGTTTACATTTAGATCATAGATAAAAATTGAGAATAGTAGAGGGCCCAATATAGAACCTTGAGGTACACCAAGGGTGACAGGAAGGTGGTTAGATAGATTATTATCCCAAAGCACTGCCTGTTGCCTATTATCTAAGTAGGATTTGAACCACTGTAATGCCTGTGTATCAAGTGAGAGGGACTTAAGTATATTCAAAAGTAGCTGATGGTTGACCATGTCAAAGGCTTTTGAGAGATCGATAAAAATTGTGGAGGAAAGAGTGTTACTGTTACGATTTTTGTTAATGTGGTCAGAAAAGGATATCAGGGCAGTGGTCGTGCTGTGGAAAGGCCTAAAACCATGCTGACAGTTAGCTAATAGGCTGATTTGGAGAAGGTGATCTAACAGTTGACGGTGGATGTATTTTTCCATTATTTTGTCTAAGGGAGAGAGTAAGGCAATTGGACGAAAGTTTGAGAGTTCTGTTGCATTACCACCTTTGTGTAGGGGGATTATATGGCAGATTTTCCAAATAGATGAGATGGTTCCTTCTGTCATGGTTCTATTTATTAGGATAGAAATAGGATAGGCTATAACTTTAGCTGCTATTTGCAGGTATTTAGCTGGTAATAGGTCAGCTGAGGGGGTGGATGGTTTGAGTTTTTAAAGAAGGGTGCAGATGAGGGATGTAGGAACAGGTTGTAAATGAAATGAAGGCAGTAAGCTAGTTGAGGAGGAAGGCAGGCTAAAGGATATTGGAGGTAATGAGTTAGCAAGTGATTGGATGGCTTCAGTAAAGAAGGTATTAAAAGCATCAGAAATTTACCTGGGATTCTCATGGGCTATCCCTGATGGGGTTGGTGTCTTGGAGTGACCTGGATGTAGGAGTCTATTGATACCTGTCCAGAATTTTTGTGGTTTATGATGGTTAGTTAGTTGAAGTTGAAAGTAGAATTTTCTTTTATCTAAAAGTATTGATGTTTTAGTAGCATTTCTAAGCTACTTAAATTTTATATGATCAGCTGGGTTTTTAGTAGTACGCTATTTGGCCCAAATTTTGTTTCTAAGTAGAATTTTCTGCCTAGTTTCTTTTGTTAGCCATAGAGCAGTTTTAGTCCTGTTCCTGATAGTACAAGTAGGGGCATGGTAGTCCAAGATGTTTAAAAAATTGGTGTTGAAGTATGTCACTGCATCCTCTAGCTGGAAGTGTTTTAGGTGTGACCAATCACATGCACTAAGTTCATTTTGGAAGCTTTCAGGGTTAAAATGTTTATTGGTTCGAGTGGTTCTATATGTGGTTGGGTACAGAATATTAGTCTTTTGTCTAATTATATACGTTAGTGAGTGAGCACTAATGTCATCTTAACGGGTGCCTGCTTTATATGTTAGGGGATGAGTTTTTGTTAGAATCCAATCTAAGGTGCTTTCTTTATGGGTGGATTTGTGGATTCTGGTAGGAGAGGTGACTGGGAGAAACCATGAAGGTTTATGTGGTTAGTAGGATTAACAGTAGTACAGCTATTCCAGTCTATATCAAAGTCACCTAGCACTATAGTTTCTTGTGAGTATTTTGTGGAAAGCCAGCTAAGGATATTTTCAAGGGTGGTGATGTTACTTCCAGGAGGAAGATAAGAGCATATAATGTAGATGGACTTACAGGTGTTAATCTGAAGCTAAATAATGGCTAATGGCTAATATGATAGTTACCAGGGATGGATGACTCACCAAAGGATACTATTATACATTTTTTGGGATTTAGTTTTAGTCCATGGCTCTGACAACATTTGTTTGTCTGAGTCAGACCCTCCTGGAGAAGATTTGTGTCAGTGTGAGATTTAATGACAGCTCCTAATTTGTAATCATCTCACATTTAGTCAGCCAGAGACCACTGACATTGGCCTCGATTTCTGAGAAGTAAATGCCAAAAAGGAGAGGTCCAATGACTGATCCCTGAGGGACTCCACTTGCGACTGGCCTCTTTGTAGAGGTGGACTCCCCACTTCTAACTTCCTGGGCCCTGTCTGTGAGCCAGTTGGCTATCCACAGGGTAACATACAGGCTTGTACCTAACCTCTTAAGCTTGTCAACAATATCCAAGTGGGGTATTGTGTCAAATGCCTTGGCCAGGTCAAGGTAAGCAGTGTGAATGATTTTGCCCTCACTCATTTATTTGGTGACCTTCTCAAAGAAGTCCACCAGGCTGACTTGGCATGATCTGCCCTTGAAGAAACCAAACTGAGTTGGGTCCAGTATCTGGAGCTTTACTATATCTCTGTTGTTGATCATCTCCATGATAATTCTTTCTATGGCTTTACATATAAGACTAGTAGACTTATGGGTCTATAGTTTCCAGGGTCTGTAGATGGTCCACCTTTGTGCAGAAGGATGACTGTTGCTGATCTGCATTCATGAGGCGCCAAGCCTGTTTGGAGGCTACAATTAAATAGTAATTCCAGAGGCCCTGATAGATCATGTTTCATGCTATTTAGAAGGCATCCTGGGTTATTGTCTGGGTCCATTGATACAGTGTTCTTGGTCTTAGAGAGAGCATTAAGGACCTGTTCCCTAGTGATAGTAGGTGGAGTTATGTTTGATGATATTTCCTTAGGGAAGGTTAAGGGGGAGAGATGGGTAAAGCTGGAGCTGAATTTATGAGCCAGGGGGTTTGCTATATCTTCTGGCTCAGTATAGGTGGCTCATTTACAATGAGCTCATCACACAATTGTGTATTGCCTTTGAGTTTGTGGACATAGCTAAAGAATGCTTTGTGGTTGTACTTGACCTGGGAGGCCAAACTTACCTCAAATTTGTCTGTGGTAGACTTTATTTGTCCTCAAGTTGTTTGTTTAGTTTGATGAGAGTGCTTTTATCCTCCTGGGTGCTGCACTTCCTAATTTTTGCTATGATTTTCTTCCTCCCCTTATACAGCCTATTGATTTTGTGATTCCACCAGGGTGGCTTGTTTTTTTGAGTTAGTTCTGTACTTCTTCCTGGTGGATACAGCTGGCTCTATGCAGCTATTAACATGCTTGTACAGGGTTTCTGTGAACAGTTCTGCATAGGCAGTAGTGTTTTCAGGGTTTATGGGGGCTTGAAATTTTTCCAGGTTCTCACTTAATAGCAGGAGATTAGCCTTAGAATAGTTCCTGAATATTCCGAGTTTTATTTTTACTTCAAAGTAGACCTTTCTGTGATCTGACCTTACCAGGGAAGGCATTACAGTAGGGAGTGTGCAGCAGTCTCCCATACTAGTGAGGACCAGATCCAGTACTGTTGCACCCCAGGTTGGTGTATTGACTATCTGGTCCAAGGAGTTTGTGTTTAAAAAATCCAGGAATCTCTGTGCATGTATGTTTGGTGTCATATAGGATTCCCAGTTAATAGTGGGGTAATTAAAGTTACCCATGCATATGGTATTGGGTTGGATGGTTAGTGTTTCTAATAAGTTTAAATACATGGTATGGATTTCCTGGGTCAGAGCTATTGGATTTTACCTGTGGTGATTTGAACATGGATCATCTCAAGTGCATTGTCCTGTTTGACCAGCTTTGAAGTATATTTATTTTTGATGTTAATAGAAACACCTCCACCTTTAGTCCCTGCCTGTGAAGTAGCTGGCCTAAATGTGTGGAAAGCATTATAACCTTGCACTGTTGGTGTGGTCTCTGCGGGTTTAAATCATGTCTCAGTGATTGCACAGATATCAGCATTCTCTTGGGTAAAGAGAGCTTTTAGGGGCTGGAGATTTTTGTTTAGACTCCTAGCACTGAGCAGTAATACCTTTAGATTTTTTTGATGTTATGATGTTATATTACAAAAGGGTCTAACACGGACTAATGATTGGTGCCAGAGTCACGGTCTAAATCTAAATGCAAAATGTTTGTCATTATCACCTTTGGCAAAGAAGTGGTCCCTACAAATTACCTTATATATAGTGCCCCCCCCCCCCAAGCTCAAACACAGTGGTGACAGACTTGAGAACACAGATTGACAGCAATTTAAACTTTGATCACCATGTCTCCATAGTGGTAAGGAAAGCCTTCTATATTGTGCATCTCATAAATAATTGCATCACATCCAAGACTAAGGATAACTCCTTCATACTTGACCCTCATCAGACCACTAATTGAGCACAATACTCCCTTTTGCATGTACCTCACCAGACACCTGTAACAAGTGAATAGACCACAGAAGTTTCTAACCAAGAAACGGAGGGCCTCCAAAACATGGCCTACACAGAAAGTCTGAAAGACCTGGCTCTGTATTCTGTACAGGCTGCTGAAAGGCAACCTGTGCCTGACCTACAGAGTGATCTCTGACCTTATCCTAATGGAAATTCTGCATGTCCACAAGTCAAATGGGGCATGAGTCACTCACTCCAGGGATCCCAACCTACCCTGTGACATAAACAGAACATGTTGTAGAGGCAGATATGTCTCCCAGAGATTGCCGTTCCTCTGGAATAAACTCCCACTTCATGTGAAGCAGAGCTCCTTAATGACCCTATTTAAGTGCAACATTAACAATTGGATGGGAGACAGTAAATTCATCCTGAGAGTGGCACCTATGCCCATCATGGACAGGGGCAGTCAGTGCTAATGACTGACTGCTCTGCTAATAATGACCATGTAACCGTAGTCAACTAGGGAGCAAGGGTATTACATGACTAGGTTTGTTAAGGCCCCTAGGGCCAGTAACCTAGTAACTGCCTATAGACCTATAAACCTATGAACTGAGATCTGTCAGAGTTAGTAGAATGTTTTTAAATTTGTGATGAATGCATTGTTTTGCATTTCTAACTTTGTTTCTATTTAAGGGAAGTATTGTGGGTTTTGGTTGGTGTACATACCCATGTGACTAAAGTCTGACATTTTTAAAGGGGTGGTTTGTAATTTTATGATGTTCTGATGAAGTCCTAAATTACAGAGATGAAAGCACTTAATCTGCTTAGGTAAGATATATTTTTTTATGGTGAGTGATTTGCATCTTTGAAGACTACTACTGAAATTCTGATACTCCGTTGTGGAAGGTAGGCCACAACAATTCTAGTGACAAAGGAGGTGATGCCTTTAAGGTATGTTACTCCTGATGTAATAAAGCAGGAGCAGGTGCAAGTTCTGTGAAGGTGGATTTTCAGTTATGTTTTCTTTTAGGATATATATATATATATATAGTAATGTTACTGAGTGGTGATGTGTGCATCCTTCAAATATGAAATGATAACAGATCTTTCAAATTTACATAGAAATAACATAGTCACATAAAACCTCAGCAATATCTACTGCTTTCTCCCAATATGTAAAATATGTGTATATTATTTTTAGCTAATTTTTAAATAATTAAACATGCTGTGCAGTGAAACCGATACAAAGACCTGATCAGACAACTTGCCTACAGTTATGCCCCCAGAAGCCTGAGTTTGAGAAGCAGACACGGTATTGCGGGAGATGGACAGACAGGGTTGCAAGGGACTACATGCTGATAGTTCACCCACCCTTGGGACATGATAATCATGGAGTCTAGTCATAAGAGTTATACCAGGGGAAGGCCCAGGACATGTATACTTACACTAGCTACATCACAGCAGACATTGTTCCACGTTTCCCCCAAAGGGGAGTTGAGTGGAGTAGGAGTATACAAAATAATTTTTAATTCTTGCTGGATCCTAACTGTGATCTGAGGCTTTGTCTATCTTGTCCAAATATGGTGAGGCATAGGTGACTGTGAGAAAACAATGAGTGAAGAGGAGATAGGGTTTGCTAGTCATTTGAAGTCAGCGCCAAAATCTATTTTAAAAACTCTTTGCATCATTACAGTATTTTATTAATCACTGCACATCAGCCAGTATTTGTATCCTTGCTCTTCATTCTTGACACCATGACTAAATATTTGGCTCTTTATGGCTTAACTATTTAGTTTCTGTTGCTGAATGATAGTTTTTAAAATTGTTAACCTTTTACTGTCAGTGATCTCGAATTCTCTGTGAAGGACTTTGAAATGTTTTACTTATTACAGACTTAATAACTGCATTGTTTACTTATTTATTTATTTGCCATTTGTTAACCGGGTTGGTCTGGCTGGGCAGGTGCCCTTTTTTGGCAGAGACTTGAGGAGAAAAGCTCTGTAGTATACATTTTACAATTAGTTACATATGTCAGATGTCCACAGTACGCATTAAACAATCGGTTACTAACTTTATTTACAAATGTGATTTACAAAAGTTTATAAATTTGATAAGAGTATGCAAAAAGGAAGAAGAGTGTAGATACTGAGCAAAAGATGTAAAGAGAGAAATCTTGGTTGTGTTAGCCTTTCTTGAGAAGGTATATTTACTGACTTATGTAAAAACATAAGAAGTTGTTGCCTATAGTTGAATACAGCTGTTAGATGGGAGAATGAAAGAAGAGGGAGGAAGGAGAGGTGGGAAGGCCAGTCAGTGCATGGAATTTTATCTTCAACTTCACTGCAACTAAGTAAATTAGGAAACCGAATACCTGTTTTTTTACCCTTTTCATTTTTTAGGCTGATCTCTTAACTATCATTTTTTTCACATCAATAAGTAACTGGCGTAGTACTATATATATATGCAGAAGCTGTAGTGAATGTTTTTTTCTTTTTTCTGGTATATGTACACATATATGGGGGAGTATTAACATGCATAATAGCCAACACTGTGTTTATGCAGCCATGTCACAATATAGATATCATTACTAATAAAACAATTGTAAATGCCATAGGCAAACAAACAGCTACCCCTTTTTTCTGTCTTTTTAATTCCAAGGTGCCTGACTATTTTATTTCTTAGGAGCCATATCTGTAAAGCACTTTTCATGAAAAATCCCTTTCCTTTATTATCATATTATATATGATCTTTATTTTTTTGACATTTTCTCTAAAGGCAGCTGTCTACTGTTATTTGTTTTATTTACTGCCATATTCTCTCCAATTGTTTAATTTTTCATTTTATATTTTCATAGATCTTTCAGTGTAACTGTACATTTTGAATGTTCTTACCATTTTCAGCCTCTCTTTCCTTTTAAGGATCAGACATATGGTACTCCGTGAAGCATGGGATCTAGTTCATTCAAGCATTGTGCTTGTATGTTTTCCTTCATACTTCTAGTAACCCCCCCGCCCATCCTTGCACCCCAATTCTTTTCTTTTGTCTTTCTCCCACCACTTCATAGCAGTATGCCACCTTCATATCATAAGTAATAATAACTCTAAGATGTTTACCTTACTTTAATATATCCTAGCTATTTTTCTGTGATTAACAGCACTAATAACTTCTTAATCATAAATGTCTACTTTTGGACTTCTTTCAACTGAAACGTAGCCATCTCATTCTTAACTGGTCATCAATTTATCCTTCATCTTCTGGTCCACTGCTATGCTTTCACGCTGTTAGTATGTACTATGGACCTTTCAAGAGATACATCCTTTCTTCACACCACCTTATCTGCATAAACACTGAAGGGTATGGACCACAACAATGGCCCATCAGCACCTCATCATACATCTCAACTGTCCAGATTTTCACAGAATGTCCACATTTTTGCCTTCATATTTTTTGATTATTTCTCTTAAAATTTGTGTTTTTCTGGCAAACGTCAGAGGATTGAAATCACTAAATAATGACAAACATTTGAGTATCAGACTTCATATCCTTCAGAAAATGCATGCTAACATAAAACCTGTTATTCTGACAATATTCTAAGTTTATAAGAGAAATATTTAAAATCCATCCCTACTTTTGGGTCTTCATCCCCCCATTATTTAAGGTTTTATCTAGATTTCTTGCATTAGGAAGTTGAGAGATATGTATCTCATTGATTATGTCTATCTATATGTGCCTATTATTGCAACTTACTGATCACTTATGAAGTCTAGTTTCCCACTATCTACAGTAAGAGCTACATTACAGGTCCCACAGTCTTCCTATTGTATGTAGGACCACATTAAAGGCCCTGCTAAGTTCCAGTCATAACACAGACATCTTCCTATCAAGATTCAGACATGACTTGCAATTCAACTGAGGAACCAGAATGGTATGAATTGATAACACTAGTGCTATAAGACCAGGCTTTTTTATTTACAAATAACACGAGGAAAATATATGAAAGGAATGTGTTAGAATAAGATCAGCCGATCAAAGTAAAGCCCCTTTCATATTATATTGCACTTAGGGATAGAGATGTAGCTAGAATTTTTGCAGTTGTATGAATATTACCCTACCTAACAACTGTGTCTCCCACCACCAGCCAAAGTATGTTTCTGTACAACATACCTTTTCCATATTAAAAATAAATCTGAAATGAGAAGCAAGAAAAAAGTTTAGCCAACCAGTTCTGAAAAAATATGCAAAATAGATGCATGGAACCACATTGTTGTTTTTACATCAGGTGGTCATATTACTTGTGAAACAAATGCATTTTTATGTCCCAGCTACAATATATAATGCATAGTTTATCAGACAGAAGTGTGTTACATTATTCATGAAACTTCTGCTTCTTCATGACCTTACCCTAATGTATTGCTTGATTCCTTGACAACATATATTCATATTAGAGAGCATCAGTACAATGTTGTGTCTTTTCGGCTTTTCCCGGTTAGGGGTCGCCACAGTGGAACTCCAGTCCGCTAATGATTGGTAGTTGAGTTTTACTTGCCGAGTTACCAGCCCTGATGCACAACCTTCAACGAAGGTACACCCATTTACGCAAGTCTCCACGCAGAAGACGCTCTATCTGAGAATCGAACCGGACAGCGTCTTAATGCGAGGCGACAACGCTACCGCAGCACCACCACCGCATATCAAATCAAATAAAAATGCCCTCTCGAAACACGTTCTAGAAACATCTGTACAACATAGGTTTAAGTTTTTGGTTATACAAGTTAATATACCCACAATTAGAGGAGGTGATATTATGAATTATACAGAACAGAATGAGACTAAATGGATTATTAGGTTGAGAGCAGACAGGGAGCCTGGGTTAAATGACAGAGTTCCCTTGAGACCCATGTTGAAAGGCAGGAGAGTGAAGGTTTAATACATGGATTAGCCCATACATATATATATATATATATATATATATATATATATATATATATATATATTTATTATATATTTATGTGTCTACTAAATATCTTATTTTTATTGAAATGTCTTGTCTAATATGATGAATTTAGTAGTGATTTTATTATGTTATTTAGTATGCTTTAATGGGGGCGGCCACAGTGGTGCAGTGGTTAGCATTGCCACCTCACAGCAAGAGGTTCTCCAGTCCGATCCTCAGCTGGGGTGCCTTCTGTGCAGAGTCTGCATGTCCTCCCTGTGGTCACGTGGGTTTCCTCCAGGTGCTCCGGTTTCCTCCCACATCCCAAAGACATGCTGCAGGTGGATTGGACAATCTAAATTGGCCCTAGGTGTGAGTGCGTGTGCGTGTGCGTGTGTGCCTTCTGTGGAAGGTTGGGCACCGGGCTGGCAACTTGACACTGTAAAAGCTCTACTGCCAATCATGAGCGGACAGGTGATCCGCTGTGGCGATCCCTAACCAGGAAAAGCCGAAAGAAGAAGAAGAGTATGCTTTGATGAGCTGCTTTTTATTTTTCTGTTTTTATATGTGAGATTGCAATGCTTAATAGCTATATGCTATTTAAATTGCTTGTTATGTAATTAACCTACAGGATATGATGTCAATGTTTAAGAGTATATATAGTGCTTTCTAAAAATATATGGTATTTTTGGCTTGAAGAAGTCCAGTCGGGTATAAGCGCTTGCCATATTTGTTTACTTATTTAATAAAACAGAAATTTTAGTTATTCAGTGAAGTGAAAGACTGTTTTATCCTCTGGTGAAGTGAAGACTGCCTGTTTTGTATCTTATTCTTACCACGGAGAATTGTTGATGTGGATTTTCTTCATCTGCCGCCTCATACTCCTGTGTTTTGCTTTCAATATATTCATATGTTAACATTTATCTGTTTTCATAGGAAAATCCTAGAAACGTTTGTCACATGGTAAGTAATAAATGTGCATCACTGCTCTATGTATCTGTGTATATTAATCTTTGTGCTTTGCTGTATGGTTCTTGTAATGTCTCTAAATGTTTATTTGAATAGATAACATAGTTAATATATATTAAATGACATAAGTACATAAATTCATACAATAAATAAAGTGTATATCACAAATATATGCTAATTTAATAAAAATGAATGGCACAACTCATTGAGCATAAAAATTAATTTTTTTAAAAGTGAAAGCCATTGCCTACATGGGATATGCCTAGCAATATCCATGCTTCCTGACTGAGATATGTATTTATTTTATTTATTTATTTATTTATTGACATTAGTTAACCGGGTTGGTCCAACTGGGGTTGTGGCCAGTTTTCAGTGGATACCTGAGGAGAAAAGCTCCAGTTACAAAACAATTTTAGTGTATAAAAAAAATCCACAATGAAAGAATTACAGACATTTGAAATACAAGTCTAAGGTACAAAGCAGAAAGCATGCACATAGTGTGGTATACACATAGGAAATTATTTACAAGATAAATATAGATTTACAAAGATTTTAATTCCTTCAGTAATTGTTGATTGTGTTAAGCAGGAAACCACATTGTGGGTTACTAGGTGAATGAGGATAAATTATTTTAGATGAAAAATACCAGAGTAAGGTGGGTTATGTTGGATCGTGGCAGGGGCAAATTTTGGTGTTAAATAGATGAAGTTTGAGTTATTTTTTAAAGTGTGATGGGTGGGTAATGGAACTTATATTTAGGGGCAGTTTGTTCCAAGCTTGGGCAACAGATAATTTATATAGCAGTTTGCGTACATTTTTCTTTGGTTGATAAATATCCAGAAGTTGCTGTTTAGAGGTGTGGAGGGTCCAAGGTGGGGTATAGGTGGGGATATTTAGAAGAATTAGAATATTTGTCCAGTAAATATATACCTGAGATAAGATACATTTTTTACAATACCGGACTACTGTTTTATAATATGTCATATCGTGTACAGCTATCAGTGCTACTCAGCTAAATAACTGGTTGCATGTTAAAGACTGATTTGCATTACTACAGGCATCTTGTGAAACCACAAGTCATTGTGGCAGATGTGCATAATAGCAAGTTATAGTTTTACTTCATATTTACATGTGTCATGAATGCATAGTTATCAAAGATTTGCCCTTAGTGTGCACTTGGAAATCCATCTCTGTGATCCTTAACTTTCTGCACAGCAAACTTGTTGAAAACCAAGTACCAGCTGTGATTTATGTAAATCTGAACTTGTGAAAGTAATTCAGTTAAAATAAGTCAGACTATCTGTGAGCTACAGCAGTTTTAGCATAGTTCTGTCATACAAAATGGTCACTGATAAATCGACTACTTGCAGTTACATTAAGTTATAATCTTTATCCTGTCTTTTATAATAACACATTATTCTTCTCCAATATTATAATGCATTAATAATAATTACAGGAAGCCCAAACCCTTTTAGTAGAAATCTTTACATATTTATGAATGGGTTAAATACCTGTTAATTTTGAATGTAATGCCTATAATATAATTTAGATTTGAGATTAGTTACTGATGAAAAATACGAGCGAGTCCATGCACATAAGTTGATATATTTCTGTAAATCTTTAAGGGTTGTTGCTTGTCCTTCTCTAACATAGATGACAAGCAGGCGGGGTATTTTGTTTAGATGCTTTAATACATAGAAACACATCAGGATGGATAGCAACATCATAAAATATAAACAAACTAGTTAACAAACAGACCTTACATATATACATGCTTACATCTCAACAGTTAACTACAAAATTGCAGTCAGGCTCAGATGTGCTCAGTATTTATACACTTGTAAAGATAAAACACTGGCAGGAAGGGTCCCAAAAAGCACCAAACACAAGATGCTAAGTAGAAAACTGTATTTTATTGTTGATTAAATCCAGAAAAAGTAGAAATCTGTGAGCGCTTTCGTCAAAACAATGTTAACTTCATCAGACCTGGTTTTGTTTTGTTGATATGCAGGTTATCTCATTTTGATTTCTATAGAAACTATTTTGCAATTCAAACTGCATGTTTTGCCAAACAATTTCACTGTGCGTACTGTGGGATACTTGTTCTTATGAACTGTTGGCTTGTAAACTGTGTGCCATTGTCAGAAATAACTTTGTGCGGACTACCATGTACTGTAAAATGATGCTTCATCTTAGTAATGACAGTACTGGATGCTAGGTTAGAAAGTAGGTCAATCTTGAACAAAGTTGGAGAAAGAGTCTACTAACACCAAATAATGTTGACCATTTCACTCGAAGATTTCAGTGGCTTCTGTCGAACAAGGTAGTTCCAGAATCTGATTTAGCTGAAGTGGTTCCTTCTGTTGATGTGGCTTAGTACTATTACAAATGAAATGAGAAGAAAGTGCTCTCTCAATGTCTAGTGACATAGAAGGCCAAAATACTATCTCGCTCATCCTTCTTTTGGTAGAAATCAGCTCCTGGGTGACCACAATGCAAGATAGCAATGTACTCTGGTTGCAAGAACTTTGGAACAATTACTTTTGGACCATTCACAATGATACCTTTGTCAGACAAAATCTTATCTCTGTATGGAAAATAAGGTTGCACTTCTTGAGGTAAACTAGATTGTTTTGATGGCCATCCTTGTTGAATAAAGTGGTTGAGCCTCTGTAAAACTGGATCTGTGGCTGTGTGATCACTTAGCTCATCAAGACGTGTGGAAGAAAAATTTCTCACTTCCATGACTTCAAAATCAAGGTTCTCATTCTCATGCTGTTTTTGTGGTGTTTCTGGGTGATCTGGATAATATGTCAGTAAGATAAAGAAGTTTGTCTTTCTTGTAGACAAGACGGAAATTATATTTTTGCAATCTTAGCATCATACTTTGCAGTCTGGCTGGAGGAGAATGTATAGGTTTTCTCAAGATAGTGACTAGAGGTTGGTGGTCTGCTTCAATCTGGATAGATCTACTATAAACATAATCATGGAAATTCAAACATGCAAGCACAATTTCCAAAAGCACTTTCCCAATCTGGGTTTACTGCATTTCAGTTTGAGCAAGAGTTCTCGATGCATAGGCAACAGGTTGATCCTCTTGTAGAATGACTGCACCAAGACCAAATTTTGAAGCATCACAGGAAAGTGTAACTGGTTTGTGAACATCATAATATCTGAGAGTTGGTGGACTTGCAATTCTCTGTTTCAGAGCATCAAATACTCTTTGGTGTTGCTCTAGCCAAGAGCATACTACATTTTTATGTGTCAGCTCTCTAGGCAGTGTTGAAAGTTGGCTCAAGTCTGAAATGAACTTGCCTAGGTATTTGATCATGCCAAGAAAATATTGCAGGGCTTGAACATTGTCTAGAGCTGGCATCTCAAGAATGGTTGTTTGCTTTGAAGGTTCTGGTCATAGGCCTGTATTAGTAAATATATGACCAATATAAGTAACTTCTTGTAGCCTGAATTTGCATTTCTGTCGATTGAGCTTAAGATTCACTTAACATGCTCTTTCTAGAACTTTTCTGAGGTTTCTGTCATGTTCAGCTTCACCACTACCTCCTACTAGTATGTCGTCTATAGCACAAGGATACCCAGAAATAATTTGCTCCATTGCACGCTGAAAAACTTGACTTACAGAATTTATCCCAAATGGCATTCTCAAAAATCTGTACCTGCCAAATGGAGTACTGAAAATAGTGAGCAATGATGACTTTTTTCAAGCTGAATTTATCAACATGAACTCTTTGCATCTAAGATAGAAAAAACATTGGCATTCAGCATCAAGGCTGCCACTTCTTCAACTGTGCACATTGGATGATGAGGTCTTTTTAGTGCTTTGTTCAAATCTCGTGGATCAATACATATTCTGTTGTCATCTGAGCTTTTCTTATGAGCTACCACCATGGAAGATCCCCATTCAGTTGGAGTTGCAACTGGACAAATCACACCTTGTCACACAATTGTAGCTAATTCAGCTTTTGACTCTGTCCTGCATGACTACTGGAACATTACATGCTGGCCTGAAAACTGGACTGACCTTTGGGTATAAAGTCATGGAGCACACAACTGGAAGTTTGCATAGTTTGTCTTCAAAAAGATAAGCATAAGTACAAAAAATATACTGGCCGAAATTAGAGTAGTGGTCTTTTAAGCTGACTTGGTGGACTTCCTTATTAAATGAAAGCAGTCCAATTTTCAAACTGTCTCTGATCCCTAATAATGACTGGATGTGTCTCTTGACCACATAAAATAATAAGTCATAGCATCTCCCAGCAGAGTAACATGAAAGCACTACTGAGCCTTCAATCTGAATTTCTTCACCTCTATAAGCAACAAGCTTTGCACACTTTGCCAAATCAAGCCTTTCACCATGACACACTCTAGCAAATGTTACTGCTGACATAACATTGATCTTGGAGCCTGTGCCAGCTTTGAGCTCTATGGATTTGCCATTTATCTGAAAAGTACAAAATACTTCATTCTTTGCCCTTAAATCTACTTCATTAACTGTTTCTTGAAGCACTGACACACCATCAACATAAACAGTAGGCTTTCCACTGTATAACTGATCAACTTGTTTCTTAAAATGTTCCCTTTTAATAAAATAATGCGTCCCTTTTGATTTAGTAAACCTTTTTTAATGATTCCACTTATTGCATTTGTGGCATTGCTGACCAAAAGTTAAACATTTTTTCCTTTTAGATTCATGACTTCCACCACAATTATGACAGTTGACAATGAAACTAGGCTGGGACCCATGCTTTGAGTTTGCTGATTCACTCTTATGCTTCACTGAGACTGTGTGAACTCTGTAATTTGGTAGACATTTCTGGAGTTTACCAGTGAGTGCGGCAGGGGCTACAGTTGCTGCCATGTGCTTAGGCCTGTTTCTTTTAACCACATGTTGCATACTATCAACATGAGCTTTATCACTGTGCCTTCTAGAGCTATTCTCATTTGTAAGTATATTTGTGTGCTTTTCTGTGAGCTCATATATCTGACAAATCTCAATGGCCTTATTCAAAGGTAAATCACTGTCATGAAACAAAATCTTTCTCACAGCATCATCTTTAATAAAACACACAAGTCTGTATTTTATCAACTCTTTCCTTAAATCACCAAATCTGTACATTTTAGCTTTATTTCTCAGGCCAGTTATATATGCTGCAAAAGCTTTAACAGGCTTTTGACCCCTTGTATAAAATAAGTGCCTTTGTATGGTCATCTGTATCAGAAAATGCAGCCTGTTTGAAAATATCATACTCTTGCTGAAACACTCTCCAGCTCTCAGCAATATTAATGTCAAACACAAGTGCACTGTGTTTTTGAAATCCATCTGCCATGCCCACAAAGTATGTACAAAAACAGTGAAAACATCACCCTTGTAATTATGTAAGAACAAACTGTTCTGTGAGCTTCTAATAACATTCAAATTAACAATAAACTCTTCAAAATACTGTACTTTGCAAAATATGCTCTGTAATGGCTGTATTCTGCATACTGCACAAACATACAAACATCTTATACACTTCTGGTAACTCGCATATCTTTGATTAATATAAAAATGCAGATTCACTAAGTTGTTGTTGTTGTGTCTTTCGGCTTTTCCCAGTTAGGGGTCGCCACAGCTGAACTCCGGTCTGCTAATGATTGGCAGTTGATTTTTACGTGCTGAGTTGCCAGCCCTAACGCACAACCTTCAATGAAGGTACACCCATTCACGCATGTCTCCACGCAGAAGACGCTCTAGCTGAGAGTCAGCATCTTACTGTGAAGTACATATTGAAAAATGTGGTTATTTCCCTTTATTTTATTCATTTTATGTAATTTGACTTTATTTCAAACATTTTCCATGGTAATCTAAATATTTCTTTCAATATTGTACATATCAGTTTATGCAAATATCATTTAGAGTGTTCTATATACCTCATTTCATATTTTGTGAATAAGAAATAGTGCTGAGCAAGTTTTAATATCTGAAATTCGTTTCTGACCTGTTTTGCTAAGTATACGTACTGCGGTGGTGGTGCTGCGGTAGCATTGTCACCTCACAGTAAGACGTTGTCCTGTTCGATTCTCACCTAAAGTGTCTTCTGTGTCGAGACATGTATGAATGGGTGTACCTTCATTGAAGGTTGGGCATCAGGGCCGGCAACTTGGCATGTAAAAATCTCATGCCAATCATTAGCGGACTGGAGTTCTGCTGTGGCGACCCCCAACTGGGAAAAGCCGAAAGACACAACAATGTACAGTAGGGATGATTCACTCTTGTATATTCTAACAGTTCCAAGCAAGTGACATAAGTCATTTTAGCCATGCTGCCTGGAACACCATGTCCTTTAGACATACCTTTTCTGACACCATGTCGCTCACCCTTCTCTAACATAGATGACAAGCAGGTGGAGGGTTTTCCTTTAGATGCTTTAATACATAGAAACACATCAGGATAGATAGCAAGACCGTAAAATATAAACAAACTAGTTAACAGACAGACCTTACATAATACATGCTTACATCTCAACAGCTAACTACAAAATGGTAGTCAGGCTCAGAAGTGCTCAGTATTTATACACTTGTGCAAGCCCTTGGATAGCTTCTTAAAGGTATGTGCATACACACTGATCTACAGGTGACTTAATTCTTTGTGTTGTGAGCTTATAGTATAGTGCAATCCATTTAAAATGCATTGCTATGAAGTGAAGGACTTTCCCAAAATGAATATTGAACATATTTTCTGTCACTACCTGTGAAAAATCTCATATACTCTCACGTTGCGTACCTTGCCTAAAAGTTCCTTGGAAATAATTATCACAATAATACATTCTAGAAGTAAAGTTCAAAAGAATATTAGTTTCAGTGGCTGGTCTTACTCCAACTCCCTATATGACATGGAATAAGTTAGCTTTCTGTCATCCCTTCAGTGGTTCCAGATGTAAAGGATGGAGAAAGAAAGCTTCCCAATGAAACAAATAATTCTGCATGCCTGCTGAGTTTTCCTTGGCAATTACTTAAGTGTCAGTTGCATGCAAGTGCTACATGCATAATGGATAATCGATGCACAAAAGATCATGGGGTGTGTGCAGAAATTAACATCAGAGAAGTTGCTTTGGCTACAGCTTTATAAACAGGAACAAGAAAAGATCATCTTGTCATCAAATTAGTGACAAATGAGATGCCTTATGATGTTGTTCATCTTAGAATTGTAAAAAAGAAGGAGTTCACTGATCATTTTAACTCTGATAATTTTTCAGCAGTGAACAAAAAAAGTCTGTTCAGAACTAAAATAGGCATAGTTATTTCTCCTGCATCCAAAATAAAACAAGTCTTCTGTATACAAAACATAAGCACATAAAATAAAGCATCCATGGCAAAGGATAAGTTGACAGATCATATAAGTTAATCTAGATGCAGAAGGCCACATTAGGTCATGATAGACAGTGAAAATGAAAGTGATATACCTGCAAAATATTATGAACCTGCAGAGTATCTTTTGTATGTTTATAACATGCAACTTGTGCAATGGTTCATTACATAACTGTGCATTTGTTATGATGTTTAAAGCCATGACTCCTTCTGTAACATAGCTTTGCTTGCACTATGAAAGGGAAAAAACAAATGTAGAGTCTCAACTCCCTGAATCTCAATCCACTGAAAAGAACTGCACAAAAACAGTTTTGAGTGTTTTTTTTTTTCCAGGGGATGAGCCCCATGCACCTCTCTACCCCCTAAATTATATGTTCAGCTTAATGGTTGCAGTATAAGAGGGGAAGCTAGAAATGTATTTAGTTACTGTACAATTGTACAACAATGCTTTTCAGTGGAAATGTTGGCATTGTCTGTGAATCACATTTTCTGGAGTAGAGTCTCGAGAAATTACAGTTTGTCAAGCAGTAGTGTAACATATAACTTTATATATCATAATTGTTATGCACTCTCCAGTTACTGGTAACCAACTGTCCAGAATCATGGCTGAAAAGCCCTCAAGGGCAAGCATGCCTACCTAGTTAACAAACTTAATAATAAAGAAAAAACAAGTCATTTTTTGAGCTGTTGCAGGATACATTAAGATAATACCCTGTCTTTGCCAGTGCACTGTTTTTCCAGGTAATTTATTTATTTATATATTTATTGATTGATTGATTGATTGAGTGACATTTGATTACTGGGAAAGTCCAACTGGGTAGAAGCCCATTTTCAGTGGAGTCCTGGGGAGAAAACTTCCAAATTATTGCAAAACATTTTAAGAACAATAATTTTACAATCTTCAAAATAAAACAAAAGTATCTGCACTTTAAATAATTCTAACACATTAGACATCATATAAAAACATTGGTTAAGAATCAATACAAGTTATATGAAAATTGTTTAATATGTAGAGAAATTTTAGACAGTTCATAGAGAAATTAAAGGTAAGGTAGTCTAATGCCAATAGCAACTGCAATATGAAGTGAGGGGGAAACAGGCTTATGGTATATTTAGAGAGAAAGTCAGGGAAGGGGAAACAGGCTTATGGTATATTTAGAGAGAAAGTCAGGGAAGACAATTTGATAGCAGTAAGGAGGTAAGTGAAGAAAGAAGAGTAAAAGGTATAAGGAATAAAAAGGTAATTGTTCACATTTAGGGATAGAGTTTATCCTGGTTTTGAGCAAGAACAGAGCCAGATTTTAGTTCGGGAGTCTTTCAGAGTGGTTTGGAAAGATGTGGGGAAGGGTATTAGCCTGGCAGATACAAGTGAGGAGTTCCAGGTCTTAGCAACCTTGTACGAGTAAAATGTCCAGCAGATTTTCTATGTTTGTAGACAGACGTAAGTTTTTGGACACTGGATCACAATGACCGACTGTGAACAGTTGTGTAGAATGTCTTTCACTGTTGGACAGGCAGATGGATGCTGGATAATTTTTTAGGTGGTAAGAAGCTGCATATGTGTTATTTGACAAAGCTATTTTAGGCAATTTAGGCTTTTCAATGCTCTACAGTGGTGGGCTCTGAAAGGGGTATTTGCTACAAATTTAGCAGCTTTATTATACTATTGTTCAAGTTTTAATTTTTATGAAGTCTGTAGGTTAGTAAGTATGTCAGCATCAAACAAGTGTGGGGAGGAGATAAGTAGTGGCAAGTGTAGTTTTAGTTGCATTAGTGAGAAAGTTTGTGGCTCTGTAAACCATCCCTATATTTTGATGAATTTATTTTACTCAATTTTGTATATGCAGGTAAAATGTAAGATTACAATCCACTATCACCCCTAATAATTTTGTATAGAAGTCACTTCAATGGTTGTATTATCAAAAGAGAGTTATTTAAATTTTGTTTTCTCATGAGAGAGGGATTTGCGGAAAAAAATAGTAGTTTGGTCTTTTGTTGAGTTGAGCATGAATTGTGAGTTTCAAAGTGAAATTTCAGTGGCTGGTAAAGCTTCTTGAGTAATTTTTTGGAGGTGTACCAAATTGTCAGATGTGCAAATGAGAATGGAATCATCTGTGTATTATATTAAGGTGGCCTGTTGTGTGGATGTATAGAGGGTGTTGATGAAAATGTTAAAGAGTAGGGGACCAAGGACAGAGCCCTGGTGTTACACCAGTGGTGACTGGGAGGTAAGAAGAGAGCATGGAGTGCCATTTTCATGACTGAAACCTATTGGACAAGTAGCGTTTGAATCACAGAACGGTGGGCTGGGAGAGATCTAGTGAGGACATTTGAAGTAGCAGTCTGCTGTGAAAAGTTGTGTAGAAGTTTTTAGACAAGTCTAAAAATAAGGAAGAGACTCATTTCAGCTTTGTAAAATGCGGATCATGTCTCCTAAACCTGATAGACTTCTTTGAAGTGATCACCAAAGCTGTAGATGAAGCTAAAGTGGTTCACACAGACTATTTAGATTTCGCCAAGGCTTTCGACACCATCCCTCACTCTGGAATTATAGATAAACTCACTAAACTAGGTATAAATCTGTATGTCACAAGATGGGTTGCCAACTGGCTCATTGACAGAACCCACAATGTAAAAGTAGCAGACTCCAAATCCGATTTCAGACCAGTGACAAGTGGAGTACCACAGGGTTCAGTCCTGGGTCCTCTCCTATTTGGTATCTACTTCTCTGAAGTACAGGCTGACACAGAAGGTCTTTGGCTAATGAAGTTCGCAGATGACTGCAAACTAGGAGCCATAATCAAAACTCCTAACGATGTGGACATCCTACAAAAAGGCCTCACTGAGACAGATGCCTGGTGTCAAAGCCATGGCCTCAAGCTCAATGCCAAAAAGTGCATTGTCATCCCTTTTGGTAAAATCTCTGTACCCATGAACTACTACATAGGCAGTAGTCTACTTGACACCGAAAGTGTGATAAGAGACTTTGGGACACAGGTGGACAGTAGTCTCTCCTTTGACAATCACATCACCACAGTAGTCAGGAAATCCTTCTACATTGCACACCTCATCACAAAAGGTTTTTCATCCAGGAAAAAAGAGGTCATTGTTCCCCTCTGCTCATCACTCATTAGACCCATTATAGAATACAGAACCCCTTTTGGTATGTACCTCGCAAGACATCTATAACAACTGGAAAGGCCGCAGAAATACCTCACAAAGAGGATTACTGGCCTGAATCAGATGTCCTATGCAGACTGTCTCAAAAAACTCCAGCTTTACTCCATCACATATCACCAACTCAGAGGCGATCTCTGCCTAACATACAAAGCTATGTCAAACCCAGAGTTGTTGGCGATGCTCCACTTAAAGAAATCCCAATCCCTCTGAGCTACATGCTCTAGAGACTTAAACCTTGTCACCAGAATAAACAGAACATACTGGAGGGATAGATTCCTATCCCAGAGACTTCCCATACTCTGGAACAAACTATCTATCTATATCAAACAAAGCTTCTCATTAACACTCTTCAAGAAAAATCTTGATGATTGGATGGGAGATAGGAAATTCACCCCAGGGATCACTTCTGTGGCTCTGCTCGACAGGGGCACAGGAAAATAATTTTCTTGGGTGGCAAAAGCCAGGATACCTTTCTGGCTAAGCTTATATAGGCCCTATGGCCAATAGCCTAGTACCTACCTATGAACTTATTTGCTGTTATTTCTAGCTTTATTGATATACATATATGTATATATATATATATATATATATATATATATATATATATATATATATATATATGTTAGAAGGGCAGTGATAGTACTATGGGAAGGATGGAATGGGGATACGAGCTCTTCCTGCAGGAGATAGTCTAGCAATTGTTTTGAATACATTTTCAAGTATTTTATTGAAGGGAGATAATATTGCTATAGGTCTAAAGTTATTAATGTCTTCTGAATTTCCTCCTTTGCGCAGAGGGATAATGTGTGACTTTTTCCAGAGAGAGGGAACGTGGGATTCCTGACCTCATCTATTTATAAGGATTGAAACTGGATAAGCAATGCTATTGGCTGCTATTTTTAGGTACTTTCTTTGAAAGTCATCAGCTGAAGAAGAGCATGGTTTAAGTTTTGTATAGGATGTGGGCATAGGTTTGAAGGTGAAAGTGGATGTGGTGATATGTGGTTGTTGGGCAGGGCTTGGATTAGATGTTGAGGAATGTTTGGTTAGAGATGGTATACTAACTACAAAATAAGAGTTGAATTATCTTGCGGTTTCAAATGGCAAGTTATCGAGAAAAGGGTGTGAGCTGATCTTTTGCTAGGCTATAAGATTTCTTTAATGGATGTCCAAATTTTTTAGGGTTTTATTTAGTATTATTCTAAAAGTATTTATAGTAGAGTTTTTTTGTCTTTAGTTATTTGCTTTTTAGCACAGTTGTGAAGCATTCTGAAGTTTTCAGGTTAGTGAAGTGTTTTATATTTTTGCTGTTCTTTCCATGCTTTTTGCCTATCCCGCATTAGCATTCTACTCTTTTGTGATAGGCAAATTCCATTATTTGTTTTTAGTCTTTTCTTATTGTTTACAGTATTATACTTTCACATGAAACTGATTATTTTCTCAAGGATCGATGGAATTAATATACAATTGTGCATCATATGAACCAAAATGAATGTGAGCTTTTAAGGTGATAAATATTTATATAGTCATTTGTTTATTTAATTTTTGAGTTTGTTATACAGGTAAGTGATTTCACCCAAATGCCCTTCTCATTCAGATCCACGCCACAAATTCAGTGGGAAACATATGACAAATACATGATTAACCATAGAAAATAATACATTTCATGTGAAAGTAGAATACTATAAACAATGAAAAAAAGAGTATCCAACAATTAATGGTCTGCAGAATGAGTGGCAGTAGAGTTTTATGGTATTGATTTGCCAGCCAAGCATCAGACCTTCCTCAGAAGGCACACACACACACACACACACACACACACACACACACACACACACACACACACACACACACACACACACACACACACCTTGGGCCATTTAGAATGTCCAATCTACCTGTAGCATGTCTTAAGAATGTGGGAGGAAACCAGAGCACCTGGAGGAAACCCACGTGAACAAAGGGAGGACATGCAGACTCTGCACTGAAGGCACCGGAACTGAGAATTTAACTGGGGAACATCTTGCTGTGAAGTGACAATGTTAACCACTGCACCACTGTGCCACCCTAAATCTGTTTCACTTATACTGCTACCTATTTTCTAAATATAAATATTTGTAATGGTGCATTTATTCACCAGCAATATACACATATAGGTACACTGATATGCAAAACAAGGCAACTTCAGACTGAATTAATGTGAGATAAAAAAGTTGTATTGGATGATTCTGTAATGTCTATTGCCTTTAGTCTCGTTTTAGCATAGGATCACAGTTAATGTAAACAGAAGTAAATATAAGCTTTCTTATTCAACACAGAGGTTTTCAGTTGAAAATGGTTTGTATTAATTATTCATGGGCAGTAACTTGGAGTAGTCCTTTAAAGGGGCTGTGATACTATGGGACGTATGGGAGTGGCTTAGGCATGATAACTTTCCACCATCTTTGGATGGTATGAGATGAAGATGGAGGAGTGTGAAGCTGGCTACCACCTAGGATGAGCCTTGTAAATCCATCAGTTTGTGCATGTGCAGTGTGCATGAACTCCTAAGCATCCTCTTCCAAAAAGGTAAGCTGACTAATGTTACCTTCTACAATAAATCCCTTCATATAGCAGTGAATATAGCCCCAGGACCAAGCACTAGTTGTCAGAAAAGGTTTATAACTCAGCAAAACAACTGTGTGAGCTGCTGGGAATGTTCGTTAAGAAATTAAGAAAGCATAACCAGTAGTTATTTGTAGCAACAAATTATAATGTCATGTGATGATGTGGAGAAACCACTGCTGTAGAGATTCTAATGTTGCTACAGTTAAGGACAAATAAAAGTGAAAAGGAACTGAAAAAAAGATTACACTCAGTTAAGGAACTAACCAGTCAATGGCAAGTGTGGAAGGGCAGGTGGGGGGCTATTGGGCCTTGGACAGAAGGGTAAGCAGCACACCATCACAGTGTAAAAATAAAGCAACTTGCTGTCTGTGGCAGACATCATACCACTGAAAACAAGTAAATGGTTGTCAAAATCAGAACTTCAACAATGGCAGTAACTTTGCACTGCAGTGATACACTACATATTCTTCCTTGCTTTTTCAACGTAATTCAGAGGAACATTTCTGTTGGGGAAGTTGGGGTTATATATCTGGCCATTGGTGAAAATCATTCCTGCCAGTTTAACCCCAAAATCCTCATCTAAGAAGCCCTGTGGACCAAAAGGGTCTACACTACATGAACTGAGATGGCATGATTTTATGGACTCCTAATAATAAATTTGATGCATATTTTATTCAGATTATATTTAAGGATGCTGAGAAGTTAAGATGACTTAGAATAAATGTATCTAAGCCCCAAAATCTTATTTTTAGTAACAAGTCTTGTACCAAATAAGAGAATTATATTATTGTCTTTATTTTATTTAAAAAGTGACATCTATTTGAGTAGCATGCTTTGGTTGACAGAAAACGAATGGTCAAAAGGTGTGTGAGATCGTCAGTCCCCAAGTTGAGAACATGTCCTTTCTCTGGTGACTGTATGATTTCAGACTTAGTATGTATATATGTTTATATATATATATATATATATATATATATATATATATATATATATATATATATTTAGCAGGAGGTATGGGGACATAGCCTTCCACATGCAGGGTGCAATGGATACTTGTGGCATGCAAAAATACTTATTTTTATTTTGTGTGTTCCAAGCATGCTTAGCAGACTGTCAGCTTTTTGTTGTTGACATTTTGACATTTAGGCATCAACATTTTGGATGTTGATATTTTGTCCATTCAATATAGAATACTATATCCATATATGTGTATTTATTTATTTATTTATTTAACATTTGTTAACCGGGAAAGTCCGACTTGGAACAAAGCCAATTTTCAGCGGAGGCCCGGCGAGAAAGGCTCCACATGCATGTCTTTGTAACGTGGGAGGAAACCGGAGCACCCAGAGAAAACCCATACGAATGCAGGGAGGACATGCAGACTCCACACAGAAGGCACCCCAGCCGAGAATCAAACTGGAGAACCTCTTGCTGTGAGGCGACAACGCTACCGCTGCACCAGTGCGCCATATTTCCTTGTATCAGATTTTACATGCTCAATATAATGCATTCCTTCTTATCTAAGATAAAGAAATATGAGTAAGAGTACTTTTCATTATTGGGTATTATAAATGTAACTGAAGAGACATTTCTTCCTCTCTTTACTTTTCCAGTTCAGCAGTTTATTTTCTCCTCCACTTACATGTGCTAATCAGGTTAAGAGAACTATCATAAAATATTTGTGAATTGATTTCTCACCATGAATTTCTTGGGCTATTGTAGTTGGTAGGTGAGATAAGGTTGTTTATGTAATGACAAATTTAAGGAAGTATGCTTAGGCTCTCTTGTTTCTTATTCTACTAAGTATGCGGTATTGGTATATGGTATGATATAAATATAAGTTTACTTAAAACTGTATTTTCAGATGTTGTTACTCCTTTTGTGTAGAAACTGCATATATGCCAAATAGATAATTTCAACTTGGCAAGAGTTGTGATTTCCTTTTTGGTGTTCTGCCAGTTGTATAGACTAGTGCAGATTCCACAAAAAGATTAAAGGATTAGAGCTTTTTCCTGTACTAAAATTATTATTCCCCTAGAGGGGCAGATGTTAAAGGTCATGATTTTATAGATTCATTCACTGTATCCTCAACCTGATTAAATTTTATGAAATATATTAATCAAGTTTCTCTGTTATATGGAAAGGAGTCATTCCAAAAACACTACAGATTGTATTCAGTAAAGCAGTTACAGCTGTTAAACCTAAAATGCTTATGAAAGTCACAGCAGGTGGAACTTCATTGTAAGGATAAATGGTTTGTCAAGTTAAACAACTAGATACTGAATGTTAATTGGTTGAATGTGTTTAAGAATATATTTTCTTATCAATGCTAATTGCATACAGTTCCTATATGTGGTCCA
Source organism: Protopterus annectens (assembly GCF_019279795.1). Classification (NCBI taxonomy): domain Eukaryota; kingdom Metazoa; phylum Chordata; order Ceratodontiformes; family Protopteridae; genus Protopterus; species Protopterus annectens. Next base: position 1,515,703,371 of record NC_056729.1, on the reverse strand, counting down.
TTATTTCCTTATGGGGATTTGTGATGCATTATAACCCCAATAGTATGTATTGGCAATGGGGGCATAGCCCAGCAGATAAATTCCACTGAATATAAAACCATTAATGAAGTTAAAAAAGGATTGTTGCAATATTTTACAAAGTTTGGCAAGTTATAGTTCCTTGTCAAGTCTTATACCTGATGTATATATTGTTGACTCCATAGGTATTTTATTTGGAAGAAAGTTTATATTAGCTTCAATGTTAACGAAGTATTGCATATTATCAAACTGGAAATTAAATAATGTGGTCAAAGTTCCTTTAAATGATTGGTGAAATCATTATTTGTATATGTAATGGCTTTTGATGTTAACTCCAATATGTCTGTTGAGCTTAACAAGGGAGAGAAACTATGTTTGTTTATTTTTTCCATTACCTAAGAATTATGTGGAACTATTGTTGTCTGTTTTTTTTCTATTTTTTAATGTGATTCCTTTTTTAATTTTTTTTCTCATTGCTATTGTGAAGATGAACAGAGGTTATGGTCCTTGGATGCCCTCTTCTGCTCAGAATAATTATATGTCTACAATAGAAGAGAGTTGACACAAGATTCACACTGCTAATAAGTAAATTAAATTAAAATATTCACAGACATACTGATAAACACAGACCCATACAGAGGCAGAGAAACAGACACAAAAATATACTCTTCCCTCTCTCTCTCTCTCTCTCTCTCTCTCCCACGCACATATACCTGGGCGCATGTATACACACACACTCACACACACACACACACACACACACACACACACACACACACACACACACACACACACACACACACACAATACTTTCCAGGGAAGGCATGTATTATTGCCAGATTTTCTTTTCTTTTTTTTTATTCCAAAGTTTTTTATTGATTTTTCAGTAACAATCATTTAAACAACACATTATGATAAAACTATGTACAGATTTTACAAAGGCCTCAGGCACTGTATGAAATGTTATAGATATAAAGAAGGGTACAATAATCATTCATTCATACTTTCAAAGTGACTAATTTGATGGAAATAGATTTAAATTAAATGACTGAATAAGGGATAAAACTTTTGTCCAGGGGTTGTTAGTCCATTTTCTGGGATATATTCTTGCTTCTTTTACTTTTATTTCCATTGAAGCTACTTCAACCAAGAGGGTCTTGAAATCTTGTAAGGTTGGAATGGTGGGTGACTTCCATCTTCTTGTAATACATTTTTTGGCTGCTGCTAGGATTGTCCAAAGAAGATATTTATTTTTGTTATTCAATACAATAGATTCATTTACATTCAGAAAAATTAACGGTTTTGATAATATAAAGGAATCAGTAAAGATGGCTTGGAGAAAATTTTCAATATCATTCCAAAATTTCTTAATGTGTGAACAATTATAAAAGATGTGAGACCAATTGGCCTTGCATTTTAAAGAGCAACTCCAACATGTCACCTGCTCTGAGGAGTTAAATTTAGCAATCTTACTAGGCATGTAAAAACCTCTATGCAAAAATTTCCAGGAGAAAACATTCCACATTTGTAAGTTAGAGGTTAATTTAAGAGAATGTAAAATATCTGATTTATTCGTAGAAGTTAGGACAATGTGCAATCTTTAGTAAAAAAATCCCAAAACCTCTGATTAGGAGTAGTCTTATAAGTAATAATAATTTTATACATTTTTTAAATTAAAATTTTCCAATTAAATTCACCATTTAGTATTTCATTCATAAGAGTTATGCATTTAGGTGGAGAGTTAAAGGAAGAACTCTGTATTGTTTTGCACAAATCTTGAGTGAATGGAAGCAGACTATTGAGAACTAGCCAGTCTGATGATAGTAGATCATATTCTTTGATCAGAATTTGTGTATCTATGGTAACTAAATTCTTTGTGCAGTGAAACCAGCATGTAAACCTTTTCCTTTCCCAATAGCTGAGTGTATCTAGACTAATATTATCGAAAACGTTTTTTGTAGCTTTAAAGAGGAATAAAAGCTGGATCCATATTTTAATGTCAATATTGTTATTTACAAAACTTCTAAAGGACTTATAGATATGATTTAAGCAAGCTAGGTTAGTAAATTTAATAGTATTATACTGTATATTAATACAAAGTACATACCAAAGTTTGTTACTTAATTTGCTTAATTGTAATTTTTTTATTAGCTTATTTTCATTTAGGATAATACTTATATGTAGCATTTTCCAAGCCAAAAAATATTTGGGATTTATCCAATTTAATATTTTCTTTTAGGTTAGAGGCTTTGATATAGGATTCTAAATCTGGAAAATTTATTCCTGCAAGCTCCCATGGTCTGATATGATTGGTTAGAGCTATTCTATGCTTTTTGGGATAGCATAAAAATTTTAATAGCGTTTTGTTTATTTCTTTTAAAAGTTTTTTTTACTGGGTAATACAGAAATAGAAAGAGCTATGTAATTCATTTTTGGCAATAAGATCATTTTAATTAATTCTAATCTATCTTCAAATTTTAGATGTAATTGATTCCATTTCTATATGAGACTTTTTAGTGAGTTTATAATGTTTTTATAGTTTGTATTTAAAGTTAGGTCTATATTTTCACATAGGTCAATCCCTAGATACTTCAAAGAAGAAACCTGTTTCCCAATTATTTCATTAGTAGTTGAATTAGTATTATCATTAGAATTTTGTTTTATTTACGAGCATATGATTAGATTTGGAGCTGCTAATTTTAAGACCAGAAATATAATAACATTTTTTGACTAGCATATCTAATTATTGTAAGGATTCTTTGGAATTTATTAAAGTAAGCAAGATATCATCTGCAAATAACATTATCTTGGATTTAAATTGATTATTTATATTTAGGCCTATAATTTTAGGATCTGACTGAATTGCCAAAGAAAGGGGTTCTGTTGCTAAAGTGAATAAAATCAGAGACATTGGGCATCCCTGTTTGGTACTTTTAGTAATTTTAATTGATTCTGTTGTAAATGGGCCTAATTTTACATATGCTAAATTGTTGTAATAGATATTTTTTATAAAAGTAATGAATTGAGTGGGGAATTTATATAATTCTAGAATGTTAAAAAGATAATTCCAGTTTAATGAGTCAAAAACCTTCTCAATATCAAGAGTGATTATAAGAGCCTCTTGTTTGTCTCTATTTAGGATATCTATAGTAGTTAGAATACTTTGGATATTATCTTGGGTATGTCTATTATAAATAAATCCCATTTGGTCTTCTGAGATGAGATGGGTTAAAGATTTCTTAAATCTGTTAACTAGTATAGACATTAATAGTTTGTAATCATTGTTAATCAAAGAAATTGGTCTATATGATTTGCATAAATGGGAGTCTTTATTTTCTTTTAATATGGGAGTAAATAGTATCTCCATGAGGGTGGAATTGTTCCTTGTAAATAAGATTCATTTAGGGCTTTGTGTAAAAGTGATTTAGCAGAGGGTGGCAGAAGCTTATATATTTCGTTAATAATACCATCTATACCCGGTGATTTATTATTTTTGCTTTCTTGAATTTTCCCATTAACTTCCTTTAGAGAGATTTGTTTCTGAATCTCATTAATCAAAGTCTCTGGTAGATTCTTAAATTCCGGGAAGTTCGAGCTATGTTCTGAGAATTCATGTTGAATGTCTTTGTTTTTGTACTGTTCCGAGAAGTGATACTTAAAGGCATCCAAGATATCACCAATATCAGAAACTTTTTTATTATTTCTCCCTTCGTGGAGTATACTCACAATATTATTTTTAATGGAATTTCTCTTCACTCTCATTGTTAAATTACGCATATATTTTGGAGATACAGAGAAAGAATTTAATTTTAATTTTTCTAGGGCCAAGTTGGTTTTATGAGTTAAAATGTTATTATATTTTTTGTTTAAGGATTCAATTTATTTTTTCTTGTGTGGAATGGTTCTAGTATTATCTTTATTAATTAATACAATTTGTTTTTGTATATTAGATAGTTCCTACTCCCATTCCTTCATTTTATTATTAAACCATGAGATAATTTTGCCATATAAATAGGCTTTCAATGAATCCCAAAGTATTACTACATTTACTTCACTGGTTAAATTTGATTCTAAGAAAAATTCTATCTCTGTATCAAGCCAATGTTTGAACTGTTTCAATTTAGTAATATATGCTGGTATTCTTTTAGTGAAAGATAGTTTTTTAAAAGCTGTTTGAAGATTAAAAGTAAGTGCATTGTGATCAGACATAGGGCATGGGACTATTGTAAAGCATGATATTTTTGTTTTTAGATCTTGGGATATAAATACTTTATCAATTCTGGTTTGAGTCCTGTATCTAAAATCACAGTGGGAAAATTCTAATGAATTATCATTTCTAAGATAAAATAAATCAAATAACTGTAAGTTATCTACCCATTTTTTTAAGATATTTCCCTATAGGAGTAATACAAAAAGGTCTCTTGTTAGTAGTTTCTGAGTCATTCAGCAAACAATTAAAGTCACCTCCTAAAATCACACTACCCTTAGAATTGTTAGTGATGAGTTCTAAGTGTTTTTTTATTGTTGTTACCCAAATTCCCGGAAACCAATAGACATTGACCAGTGTTCAAATTCTGTTACTAAATTTTATTATTATAATTGATAAAAGTACTTCCTTATCTTTATAATTATACACAATTGGAGGAGAAATAACACTTTTCCTCCATAGTGTTAGAACACCTCTGGTCTTTTGGTGTATGAGGAGTTGGATAGTTTTAGGTATTCGTTCAGGTTCCAGCTAAAACTATCATTTATTTTGAAGAGGGTTTCTTGTAAAAATATTACTTGTGCTTTATTTAATTTCAAGTATTTTAACAGGTTGAGTCTTTTCCCTGGATTTTTTAATCCATTAACTTTTAAGGAAAGAAAAATCAAATCCATCTTATTTATTCAATGTTTTAGAGTATAATAGGTGTGATAACAAAGTAGTCATAATATTTAAGATTTGTGTACCCTTCTTGGAAAGGTTATATTTTAGTGACGAGGTGCTGATTTCCAATATAAAATACAATTTAATATCAGACTGAGGCTTAAAAAAAGAAAAAAAATATTTAAAGCTAAACGTTTAACAATCAGTAAACCAATTATCTGACATGGAATGTAAAACATTCCTAACCTGACAGGGAAAAAATCCAGTCAGATTAACCATCACTTCCAATTTTTTGGAATAAGTTTGCCCAACTTGAGGCTCTAGAGTATGTATTTTATGAAATCCTATAGATTAATTGATATGCGCGAACAACAATATATTGATATAATATATTGTTTGATTATATATAGTACAACTAAATTTCACTAATAAGCCTTTGTTTGATTAAAAATACATATCCTCACTTCTGTATGAATTATTATAGAAGCAAAGAATTTACAATTTGATAATGAGCATGTATAGGTGATATTTATCAATTAAGGTCTCAAAGAGCATCTGAATACGTAAAAGTTCCAATAATTTAAAGATAGGTAAATGTAACAGTGTTAACCAGGATAAATCAGTACAGTAGTATATTAGCATTTAAAGTATTTATAGTAATAGATATTACATGTAACTAATTGCTAAAGCATTTCTTTCACTATGAGGTGTTATGTGATTGTCACTCCTCTATATAGTAATTTCACATATTTCCCTACTGCTACTAGTTAGCAACAATATTACAATAGTATAATCATAAGCAGGACATATGGAAATGGGATGTATATTTACAAATGACGATGGCTGACAGAGGAGATACTGATCAAGCAATTCCTATATATCACAAACTCAGTAAGTTCAAATAACCATGGAAAGACTCCAACAATAATTAATAAATATAAATTTACTTTCTAACAAATTATGCAAGGTTTTATATAAAGAAGCATGTCTTAATATTTCATCAACAATTGAATAGTCTTCACTATTGTAAGGTAAAACTTGGTAGAGTTAACAATTTCGAACATATTTAAATGCAGTCATTATTCAAGAAAAACTCTTTTTTTTTTTGTACATGTATATTTACTTCTTTCCTCTTTATTTATTTCCTCTTTCTATTTCTCTTTCAACCTTCTTTTAATGAAAAGAAACATTTGCTATATAATCCTTAGCATTGTCATTACATTCCTTATGTATTAAGTTGAACATTTGAGCACTGCACGGTGAGTCCCCGTTACTACATAGTTAATCTTCAGTCTTTTACTCAGGTCAGACTTGGTGACCTAGTTAATTGCAATAGTACTGTGTTTGTGTATAAACTTTGTTTTCATCATAATAGTTGTTTATTTTATATACATACATATATATATATATATATATATATATATATATATATATATATATATATATATATATACCTGTTCATATTCTTATGTATCATTATATACATGAGCACATATTTATTTCTACATATCATTACGCACATATATGTTGTTACATTCTCTGTATTAATTTTGTCAATAACCAAGAGAGCCTTTGTGTTTGAAAGAAAAGTTTGAGAATGGAATTAAAGGAAAATTCCCCTTCTTAACGTGTTGTCCAATTATTTGTTATTGTAGTTATCAGACAATCGTATCACATCTCATATACTGATAAGTATATTAGAGTCTATATTGCAGACATTATTGTGTGTACATAATAAGAGACTCATTTTCATTTAACTCTTATTTCAATAAATGTTCAAAGAGTTCTAAAATCCCATATCTAACTAGACATCTATCTACTATCCTTTTCCCCCCACTATTGTATATGAGGATAACATTCCAATAGTAGTAATCCACTAGGGCTTTAACATTTTGATATTAGCTTAACTTCTTTATATACCAACTGCAGGATGGAGATTAATTGTAACATCACTAAGCATGGTTAAGCAGAAACTTTTTAATATCTTGGATAGTTGTGCCTCATGGGCCAGCCCCTATAACAGTTATATTGTATATTTCCTCAATAGCTGCACTGTAAGGTACAGCATAGTTGTACCAAATGAAGCAGATATCCCAAATCAAAACTGAAAGAGTCTGAGTCCAAATGTGAAATGATGGTACTAGAAAATGATTTTATACACTCCCTATGACTGTCCTTCCTGTTTTACCCACTGGGAGATTTTAAACAGGATCAGTTTAGATGTGATAGGGCCAATTCTAACTACATATTTATACTATATTCTACTAACTTGTCACCAGATTATTATGACAGCTCTTGATCACAAACTGAGGTCTTAGTACAGAGCTTTTAAGATTTCTGAGTCATCAGAACCTGTTTAAACATATATTAGTTACTGTCAGCTATGATGTATAATGTATGGGCTCATATCTGTAATTTATACTTGCCCTAGAACCCCTTAATAGGTATGAATTAATAACAAATGCCTGGTTTGTTTTCCTCCTCGTGTATTCATTTGTGCACAGCTGTGATCAGGGTATCAGGCATGCTTAATGTATGTACAGATTCACAGGATTTCACAATATATCAGTTGTATTATCTATGTGGCACCCTCAGGATGGAACAGCATCTGTTCTGATGTTATGCTAATGTTACAGTCAGGTTGTGAATGGTGAAGTTCTGTACTAAAGGAGATTATGATATAGTCAAAAGCAATACTGTACTTAGATGCAAAAATAAGCATAAGCTGATCCATGCCTTTTCTTAATTAGCACAGATGAATATACTCAACAAAGATTACCTTATCTGATATTCATGGCTCATTTTTCACAGTTGTCATAACCACTTTAGTTTGTCATGTTAACTTTTTTGATTTATTGATCTAGAATTTTACTATACCATTCTAGACTATAGTGTTGTTGCCTCACACTAAGAGGCTCTCCCGCTTAACTCTCGGCCGGAGTGCCCCCCATGCGAATCCTGCATGCCCCCCCCCCCCATGGTCGAGTGGCATTCGGTTATTTCCTCAATAAAGAATATGTTATGGTAAACAGCACAGTGTGCTATAGCATTTCCTCATTCATGTTACTCAAGAGTAATAGCACTTTACCAGAGGCAATTTGAATGATGAAGATTTCTAGGAAATCCATAAACTAAACTTTTTCCCACAACAAGGTAGCCTTCCCTGCCCCACTTTCATACAATTAGTCCAATTCCACTCAAGAAACAAGCTAGAGAGGGACTGGCAAGTCCCAATGGAGTGAAAAATTTGCCCATCTCCAAGCTCCATTTGTCATTAACGGCCAGAACTTACAAACGATGACAGCTGTAAGCATTCTTCTATTCAACACAAAGATTCTTTTTTTTTCTTTTTATTATCTTTTTCTATCCATTATTTACAGAATACTTTCATTTTTTTATGTATACAGTTGCTTGTGTGTAGACTAGAGTAATAATGCATTTAATTATTAGTGACATACTATGTAAAGCCAAATCTATTAATTTTTGATCTGTTAATTTCCCAAACACTCGAGGAGACTTGTAATGTAGCAGTGACGTCATCGCCATCTACATAGTCTCACCCTGGTTACCACAGAGATCAGTTTCTAATTAATTTTACTTGGATCAAATTAACAACTCTAATAATTTCTAACATTTAGTTTGATGTCTTATTTGCATTATGTTTCAAGTAACTTCAGGCTGCTGAATCAGCGAGATAGGCAAATGAGAAATCCGCTACACGTCAGCAACACTCGTACAAGCTGACCACGGATTTCTAACACAGTACACAAAGGCAACTCAGACGAGCTTCTTAATGTTAAACAAAGCTCAGTTTACAGGCAGCCACGAGAGTACTTGAGTGAAAAGAAAAAAAAAAACAAAGGGAGAAGCAACTTTTGAATTCAGTGCAGTGCTCGAGGTTACTTTCCTCATGAAAGAAAAAAATGACAGTTTGGAATGTTAAAACGCTAAGCTGGAAATAGAGTCGGGAAAGAATATTATAATATGTTGAAGTCATATAGTGACAGAATGCTCAAAATTACTTCAAAAAAAAGGAAAAAGAAATAAACATATAACAAGAGTTCTTTGCATTGCACATATAAAATCAGATTCTGAAATTATCTATTTCAGATTGCTAACTAAACGGACAGTTCTAAAGTTACCTGTTTCAAAATTCTCCCTACACCACTTCCCTCTTTTTCCCTTAACAAAATAATGGAAGGAAGGAAAGACAATTCAATAAATAAATGAACATATGTGTGCAGGATTCAACTCGCTATACACCCTAGGTATCACTAGCAGCTGTATCTAAAGACAATTCAATAAATAAATGAACATATGTGTGCAGGATTCAACTAGCTATACACCCTAGGTATCACTAGCAGTTGTATCGAATAATAGTATAGCATTATTAATTTTAGATTGCAAGTTTTATAAAGACATATGCAAGACAAAAAGTGATGATACATACTTCTTGAGGTCTAGGTTTCCATAAACTTTTATGACTTAGTTTGATCTTTGAGAGAATTAGGAAGTCCAGTAATTTTGGCTCCAGTTTTCAATTTCTTCTTTCTTACATCCATCCAGTTCTTTTTCTCAGATGATCTTTTAAGGGTCATAGATGGTGTCCAGTCCATACCTTCTGGGATTGTAATGATTTTATTGTTTTGGATAAAAGAAACAGCTTCTTCTATACTGTTGAAAGATCTCATCTCATTCTGGTGGTAGATTTTGATTTTGGCTGGATAGACTAATTGTGATTTATTTTTATTTTGCTTTAAAAACCTTACCAGTGGCCAAAAGCTTTTTCTCATTTCCAGGACTCTTGTGGAATAATCATTGTCTAGCCTTATTTGGTTTCCTTTAAAAGATAAGGGACTTTTCTTCCAAGCTGTTTTCAGAATAAGTTCTTTATCTAAGAAGGATAGGAACTTCACAACAATAGATCTTGGAGAAGCATTAGGGGAAGAAGAAATAGGTTTCCCTATGGCTCTATGTGCTCTCTCGATCCTGTAGGACATACCTTCATTTAAGTCTAAGAATTCATGCAGCCAGGAATTTAGGAAGGAAATAAAATCTTCTCCTTCTGTTTTTTCAGGGAGACCAAAGATTCTAATATTTGTTCTCCTCTCTCTGTTTTCAGTGTTGTCTACTTTATTTATCAGCCAGTTATTTTGTTGCAGTATGGTCTCACAGTGGGATTCATCTTCATTAAGACTTTTATCTATGTCATTCAGTGAAGTTTCAATGTTCAGAATTTTGGATTGTTGCTGCTGGAGGATTTCCTTCAGAACATCATTTTGTTGTTGACAGTTCATCTTTAAAGTTTCAAGATTGTCAGTAAATCTATCCATTTTTAAAGACGGTTCCTGGAGAGTGGTAGATATAGACTGGATCTCCTTCCTTAATGTGGAATCAGCATGTGAAGATTTTGAGTTGCTCATCTCTGTTTAGTTGTATAATCCTTAGTTTTGACAGGAATTTTTTTAAGAAAAGGCTCCAAAGTTGAGAATCTAGTAGATTATAGATTCCCAAATAGATTGCATAACTTTAAGGAGCTGGTAATAGAATTTTAAATAATAATTTTCCTGTTTCTTAGTAACTGATATGGAGCTCAAGAAAAATGCTGTTACCAGTTGGCCATCTAGGCTCTGCCCCTCCCAGATTTTATTTTCTGATCCAATCTAGATCTCTGCCAACACTCCAGATTACCTAGCTGGAGAATTTAGTTTAGTATTCCACTCTTCAGTAAAAGCCAAGTAACTATAAATGTAAACAGTAATGCTTAGTCAAGCTGTTTGGCCAATCAGAAGAAGATACCAGGATACTAACAACAAATAACCATTCACAGTAAGTGCCCTCAATTTAATTTATAAATAAGTAAAATAAATCAGCCACCGATATTTTGAAGGTGAATATGCACCTTAGAAAGAAGAAGTTGGATAATATAGTTATATGTATCCTACACAGAAGAAGTTGGATAATGTAGTTATGTACCTTACACAGAACAAGTTGGATAATATGGTTAAAACTTACACACGTAAAGAAATGTATATCTGAACAGTAACCAGTTTCCACACATTAGAAGTGTACAAGCAGAATCTATTTAACTGGCTGAATGGACTTCCCTGCACAAGCTGGAAGAGAAATTGCGTGCTCATCACTAGCCCACATAAAAACAAGCTGAAAGCTTTTTCTATAGGAAATTACTGCTGGAGTAATTTCTAGGTGTGCACAGACAATGATTCACTTTTTAGGGAGATTTATCCCTTTTTCAAGTTGCTGTAGCTGTGGAGTTATTATATATAATTTTGCAAGAGAGACGATGCTTGTCCCTACATCATAGGATGCAAGGGGGGAAGGTGCTTGACCCCTGCAAAAATAAAAAAAATTTAGTTTTTACCCTTAAGAGTTTTGGTGATTTTTTTTTTTTTTGTTGTTGTTCTTTTTGGAACATTGACTTTCAGGAAGTTGATATTTCATAATGGAACAAAATAAATGCTTCTTAGCTATATCTGTCTGGAAACATTACTGCATCCTATCTATACTACCAGAATTTTCAACAATTAACAGATAGAAACACAAATGGAAAAATAAATTCAGTACAGAGTAGAAAGCTAGTACATATTGAAGTATTTAAAAAAAATTCACTGAAGACAATACAAGTATAGTTGCCAGTTTAACAATCTCCTGGTTGAGGGTCATTTAATCTGTCACCTGGATGGATCTCTTGTAATGGGTCCACAACTGGAGGATTACCATAAATACCATTCTTTCTCAAGCCCTCTTCCCCTCAGAGAACCACAGTCTATGGTGCTTTCTTAACTCATTCCATGGGGTAGTAGCTTGGAGAAACCAAATCTTCCTATTGTAGTTAATATTTTTCCCTCATCTGACTAACAGCCCCCAAAAAGAAACAAAAGATGAAGTGATGTATAGATTTTGGTAAGCAATTACCTACTCAGTTTGCCTTCCTTTTTACTGAAGAAAGGCAGCAAAATAGTTGATTTTCTTTCACATATTTTACATATTTGTTGTGTATTTCATATTGTCTATACAATAAGTGTACTTTCTAGAGGAATACAGTTGCAAAAATATGGGAATTCCTTATATATTTTTAATACATAGTTGAGAAAAACAAGCAAATGTGTTATACATCTTTTAATTCTATATGCCCAGATCACAATATACAGCCCTGCTACCTCATCCCTGTCTAAAAACAACATAAATTTTAAAAGAATTATGTGCAGCTCCAAGGTTAATAACAGTCTGACTAAAACAGTTATGTATGTATACTAAAATATTACATATAATTGCAGATGTATTTATGTACATTTCATAAACAGTAAAATGAATAATATATTTCATTATTATAAACTAATTCTGTGATTACCTTATAAGGTGAAGCAACTCACTTCCAAGATAGTAATGTTTTCTTTATCATGAGAAAATTACAAGTGAATTATTTTAATAAAGTACTTTTAAGGTTCACTTGGAAATAAATCAAAATTATACTTATGTTTGCAGGGTATCCTTTAGGAAGGTGAAAATATCTAGATATTCCTCAAACAAATGCACAACTTTTATAAAAAAGTCAGCAACAGAGAATTAAGCAAATAAAGTCACAAAATGTTATCATCTTTTCTCAAAGCAATGAATGCTGTTAATTAAGGGCTAAAAACAGTAAACAAAATTAGGTAATTTTGCTTCTTATAATGAGGAGGGTGTGTGAGATGGGGCTAAAAATGCTTAATTAGAACAATACGCAATTAATTATTCTGAAGTTTATTAAATAAACCATCTCCTAGAGTAGAGGGTGAAACTTCAATGAGTAGAAACAATTTCACCACATTGCATTGCAGGCAAAGAAGCATACAATAAATTCTAAACTAGTTTATGTAATTGTGAAATCATGATATGCAACTAAAATACCGTAATTAAAAGCTTCCATAGGTGCTGGAAATTATAATATTCAGGATAGGATATTCAGAATGGACTGGAGAAGTAAATGTATTTCAAACTATCATTACAGTGATTGAAATAATTTAAAATGGTTGAAAAGAAATGATAAAAAAGACAATTTTAAGGAAGTATTGTATTTTAATAATAAAACATCAGAAAGCCGGAAGAATTTCAATTTATTCCATCTAATTATAGCTTGCTAATATGAATTCACAGATTTAATAATGCTTTGATCGTAGCTTTAATTGCTTTGTGAAAATGTTATACCTAGATGTTTTAAACTAATAGCAATTGTTATACCCAATTAAATCAAGCATATAACATATATATCATCATCATAATTATAGTGGGAGTAAAACAGTGTTTTTCAAATACAGACACTAGTTTGAAAAATAAATAATTTAAGACTTCCATGTTAGAAAAATTTAAATTAATATTAATACCATCTGTAACATTTCAGTAGGGTATCAAACACTGTTTAATAAAATAGGTCCAGTTCAAAGTAAGGTGACAAGTAGTTCTGAAATAATGTAGCAGGCTTGAATTTAAAGTCAAGCTCCAGCTCTTATTTGATATTCTGCTCGTTTCTTTTTAGGTTTGGGAGGTTGGAGTTTTAGGGTTAGTGATTGATTGGAGAATTTTTGCTTTGGGGGGAAATGAAGTTTTTGATTTAGGGTGAGAACAAAGAGGGGAAATTTGTGGTATGGGAGCAAAGAGTTGGGTTGAGAAGATGATGAGTTTTAGGAATAGGGTTTAGGTTCTGGTAGGATTATGTAGTTCACAGGAATGGGTGTTGGGAGAGCTGTGCAGAAACACGAGATCTGGCTAATGAAAATTCAGACACTTGTTTTATCAAGCAAGCAAGTGTGTTGAGAGCTACTAGAATGCTAGCATCTGTAACAGACTCACCATAATTATTCCTGTGAGTACCTGAGGCAACTATGATCTGTATCCATTTCTTTTGCAATGAATTCCACTGATTTTCTAATATATGCATTTCTTACATTAGGTCCATATTCACATCAGATTTTAAATTAATTTAGAAACAGATTACTTTTATGGGGGAACTGATGAACTCTAAAGTTTCTATATGAAAAAATCAGTTATCCTTATAACAGAACATCGAGGTTAAATATTGCACAATTATGAATGGTTTATCAAAATGTAATACAACATAATCGTAAGTATAAGAAAACAAAGACAAACAAGTTAAGGCCATATTAAAAATTATTTTGAAAATTATGTAGGTCAACAAGAACAAACCTTGGTATCCCCTCCCCCGAGGCCTAACCTATACCCTGATTGTTTGTGACTAGTTCCTAATAGAGAATAAAAAAAAAGGTTGAAGTTCAAAAAATACACACTTTGAACTTTTTTGAAGTATGTTTTAATAGTATTTCTTACACTTGAGATGGTCTCAGCATGGTAGCTGCTGCAAAAATTTAAACATAAGTAAATCATATAGTAGCCAAACCCATATTATTCAACATCTGGGATTAAATGTAGGTACAGAAAGAATCTTTCATTCATAACTCTTTACAATTTAGATGGGCCAGGTTTATTAATGCATCCAGTAAGTGTATAGTATTTGTATTCCAGAACATTCTCTACCACATTTTTGTGCTTTCTAGTCACTCAGAAAGATTAAATTAAGTGTACATGTAGTCTACACTTTCTGGTAACCTTTTGAATCCCCTCAATATTTGAGGCTGCAAGAAAATATGTAGGAAAACTTAACTTAGAAGGAAGATGACATGCTGTATGCTTGTGTTGGGTAAATGAATCCTAGGGGTATTGGCACACAAACAAATTACTGAGAGTAAATGTTAATTGCCACTACACTACCTATTTCAGATAAAATGTTAACCGTAACTGAGAGTGGGGTATACTACATTTGAGATTAATGTATAAAGCATATTTGCTGGGTTTGCATTGTAGCTAAAGTAATCTCTTAGAAATGGCAGTAGAAGAAGGAAAATATTTAGATATATAGGAAACTATTGGTGTTTTACAGCAAGAAATACTTCTTTCATCCTCATAAAAATGTGACTGGGACCTGCTCCTTCATCATTAAATCCACCTTTATGCACATGTCTTAAACCAGATATCATATTTTCACTTTAGTCTGGCATTAAATAATGTTTCTAACTGCATAATGCATATTTCTTATTTTTATGTTAGATGTATTCTGGAGCAATGGGGGTTCACTTGTTTTTAATGTATTGTTAACTACGTGGTACATTTTTTGGCTGTTTGAAGTCACATGACTTTTAACCTTTTTTTCTGTATAATGCAACACAGTTGTCTTTACTTCACTTCTGATGAATTCACAATAATAAATAAGACATTGCTAAACTGATTGCCTAGCTGTTTCCAGTGTTGGCGTTCTTTTAATGGTTTAAGTTTTGCTTGAACTGCCAATTTATTGAACTATACTAACTGCTTTAATCTCCATGTCAGTGGGAAAATTGTTAATGAGCATCTATCCACAAAACAAGATGCAAAACCTTTCACAGACCCCAATATAAACCAAGGAAAATGAAATAAGCATTTTCTAAACTTTGCCAGATCTACCTAAAATGCTTTCTTTAGATGACAACATAGCAAATCAAAATTAAGCGGTTACTTATGTTTGTTGTTATTTTTGTACATATGAATGGTTCATTTTTATCCATTGTTTGCTTTCCTAAATCCAATGCCTTGCTGGAATCTGTAGAATCTGCTGAGGAATGCAATAGCTCCTACTAGCCTTGCTTTCCAAATGAGAAGATGATGCCGTACTACTGTATCTCTTTTTATGGCTTCCAGTCCTGGTGCAAACATTGCATCATTTTTGCTCCCTTCCTCCTTTGATTTGTCTTCCTTTTTTTTGTCCTATCTGTAAATATGTGAGGCTTTAGAACCTAGCAGATCTCACAGATAGCATTTCATCTAAAGTTAGTACAGATAAATATGTTGTCCTTAACTGCTAATTTATTATTCAGTTTATGCCAGTTCAACTTGATCTTCTCAATACATTAAAGGTCACACTGTAATAGCCTTTCAACAGTTTTCACATGACAAGGTCAAATGCACATATTGCCCACCACATGTAGTAGAGCTCTTGTGATCTCAGTCATGTGATAATCAGGGAACTGTTACACAAGCATCTGCTGACTTGAAATGGTATGGTTGAGTAAATGTGTCTCAAGGTCAGGTGATCCAAGTAAGTAAATGTAAGCCATATATATCAGCTATCCTAATATCCCTCATTTCTACTTCCGCTCTGTGTCATTTTAAGTCATGTGACACTGAAACCTCTGGTTTTGTTCTTAGCAATCTCCCTCAGGTGTGCTTGAGATGTGTGTGTGTGTGTGTGTGTGTGTGTGTGTGTGTGTGTGTGTGTGTGTGTGTGTGTGTGTGTGTGTGTGTGTGTGTGTGTGTGTGTGTATGTGCATGTACATGTATCTGGCAGTTAGCATGCAGGATTAAGGCCTTGAACTGCTAACATGCTGTTTTGTGTCATCCATGGTTTGATTTACTACAGTTTAATTTGGCTAAAATGCGAGTATTGCCAGGTCACTGAACCATACAGTCTGAAAAGAGTCCACTGTAGATCAATATTGACAAATATCAATCGATAAATAAATGTGCGTGTTTGTATGGTCAGTGGTCTACAGCTGGCAGGTATCTTTATTTCCAGGTACGGCCACAATGCAGTGGCTGATATCCCTAAAGGAGATTTGGAAACATCTTACATTCATACACTTCAAGTAATTTTATTACACAGATTTGTTCACTCCAGGTTAGCTTATGATTCAATTGCTCTTCTCCTTTAGACTTTTTTTTTTTGTTTGTTTTTTCAGAGGACCAAGCCCCCTTGCACTCCCCCAATGTAGCGCAGCAAGCTTGCCTAACATCGCCCTCCTCTGAACATATGCATACCATCTCTGGGATTGCCATACCTCAGAGAAAAGGGAATATTCAGAGAAACAGACATCTTGGACTTAATACGTGCAAGTCTATTTTTCAGCAATCTAGTCTCTGTGTTTTGGGACTCGGTGAAGCAGGTCTCAGCCTTGCAAATGGCTACCATTTTGACAACTACTTGATGCATAGCTTTGTTTGAGTTAATAAGGGAGTCTGGTAAATAATCAGTGTGTGTTGTACCATGCACCAATTTTCACATACCAGCAGCAACATAGTAACACAAGTAATTCATACATGCATACATTGCTTTGTACCAGCATTCTATTAGGAAGATGACATACCAGATGACATAGTATGCGGTAACAGAGTGAAGTAGGTGAACCCTTCATAACAGAAAACTAGTCACTCACAACTGGGTCAGTTGCTTGGTGAATTATGTGTTGACACAAGCCGTCTTCCAGAAATATGGGTGTTATTTACAATATCTTCAAAGGTCTGGAATGTGCATCACAATTTCTTTTTGCTAAAGCTGATTTTCACTCATTATTCATTATGCATTCTCTAAACCATAACTGCTTTTCCTATATGGAATTGAAATATTCACTGCGACTCTTTAACTGACATGGAGTGCAGAGGGGTACAACCACTCTGCAAAAAAAAAAAAAGTTTCCAAAACCAACTTCTGCAACATTCTGCATTCATAATTAGGAAACTCAAAATTATAGTATAGACCAATCTGAGAGTTTTGCATTTTCATGGTCAGGGTAAGGTTTGGAGTAATCTTCAGTAAATTGATCTCCTTCCTAGTTATTTTCTAATTACATTTCGTTGATTACTACTGGACTTCAGTAAGGACTCGAGTTTTGATTGTTGTTTTGTTCATGTCTGAAGCAGTTTTTCAGGTAACTGTTTAAAATCTCACGACTCACATTGCCAAGTCCCAAAATGTGGAGACAGAATGATAGAAATCCAGTCTTACATATACCAGTTCCAAGATTGCCATTTCTCAGAATGTTCCCTTTTCTCCAAGGTATGGTGATCTTGGAGATGGTATATATAAATTTAGGGTATGTGGGTTGTTTGCCCCCTGAAAAAGAACTTCAAAGGAGAAGAGTCGATACTCACTCTTTGCTTTTCTATCTTTTTTTTTCTATATTTCACAACTTGTCAAGAACAGACTCAAAATTGAAATAGGGAGCCATTTTTTTTCATTTTGCATACATAATACTTCCATTGTAAGTTATATATCATAGCTAAATAAATTGCAAAAGCCTCACTATATGTTATCCCGGTGCAGAAGTGGAACACTTCTCTCACAAAATGGTTGAAGGAATCAACAACCTTAGAAATGAAGTCTAGATCTCAGAAACAAAATGGATGATCCGTGTTCTGTTTAGCTTCCACCCTGCCATTTATTGGGACAGAAATGTAATCAGCTTCAGCAAAACAAAAAGATCTCTAAATAAAAAAGGAGCTAACACGTTTTGCTGGCCAGCAATAATTTTGCCATTAACAAGCTTGCTCTGTTCATACACTTCTGTGTCAATGTGTTGTGGCTGAGTCATGATACACATTTTGCTACCCATCAACAAATTAATCTTTTGTACTCTAAAATAACATTGCTCACGCACTGACAAATGACACAGGAAGTCAAGAGCTGATTAAATGTCTTGTACATATAAAATGTTGCCATATCTCATTATGCTGCAGCTGTTCAGCATATTAAAACACTTGGATCTTGGGAAAACACATGGGAAGCATATGGCTTATTGCATTGCATTGTTTCTCGTAAAAGAGAATCAGAAAGAGTTAGCCTCAGTAACTGCAGATAAAAGGAACTGGTTGTTGTGGTCGACAAAAAGAAGGCAGTCTAGGCTTTAGGAATAACATGTATTTGCTTCTAGTTTAACCATTGTGATATATTGTGCGTGCTATTGTTAGCAGATAGCAAACTATGCAGTGTGGCTTGGCAAAATAATAAGGAAATGAATAAATTAATTAAATGAATAAATGCATATGTAAATAAGTAAAGGCCTGGCCTAATTTCTTGGAAGTGAGCATTGCCAGCATATATGTTGCTTAGTCTTGAACAACTGTGCACAATGGCAAGCGTGCATAGCAACAACACAACAGCAACGCTAACTCTAGCGGGGTCTTCCCACATTCCCTCATCACAGAAACACATTAACATCCATGATACCTTGAAGGCACTGAAACTAAAATATATCTGAAACATTTATGTCTTTTTTACAGTACTGTATCATTAATCCTTTACCCCTGATCGTGGTATGCATTAAACTTACTCATAGTAGCCAGTGTCCAGACCTTTTTCAATAAAGCCTTCAAAAACTTTATTTCAGGAGCTCATCAGATTTAGGTGTGCCAAATACAACTACATTTTTTTTCAACTCAGATTAATCAAAATAGCATAAATGTATCAACCAAATAAAGCAAGATTTTCTGAAAAATTGTCAGCAGGCTGATTCATTTTTATTTTCTACACTGATTAGTGCATTTATTACATAACTAAATTGTTTTGAAGATTTATGCTTCCCATGTCTTTTTTAGTTATTTTGCCATCTGGCAGTCAGTGCTTTTTCCCAGAAAAATTAGAGTTCTAATCTTTAAATTAGAGTTCTAATGTCATTGATAATAATAATGCATGTATGTTCCCTTGGTAAACACATATTACAATGCCAACATATTAGAGTTGTACCTGGCATGAAGTATGGTTACCTCCTGCCTTTTAGCTGTACATATTCAAACAAGCATCCTTAAGTAAAAATTCCTACTTAGCATCTGAAGTTTGTAAAACTGTGGGGACCTCTTTCTCACAAGCACAAAATAAATAAATAATTCAAGCGCTGCTTATACATCATATTGAGGAAACAGCTAATGAATTCTGCATCATTAAATACCAAAAGGAAATCATTAGATGCTAGGATGACTAGATTACTCATCATGCTAGGGATTTACTCAGCAGTGCATACTGTGAAGCAGTTATTATTTACCTTGTAAAATGAGCTATGTAACATATATTACTGTCATCTTTATTTTTGACTGTGTTTCATTTTCTAATCATTTAGAACAGCTATCAAAACAGGAGGGAATCATGATCTGTCACATGATGTTGACATAATGATTTCACAAGGTGACTAGACTTGCACTGCTCATCAGCATCTGGCTCCGCCTTTCTAAAAGCATTGGTTATAAGAAGCAGACACCCATGCAACACAGGACAGAACATGACTAGAATAGTAACAACCCACTAAACAAAGGAAAGTGGTTATTTATTAATGTCAGAACATGGTGTTTTGCAACATTCGTCTTTTATTACCTTGCAAATATGCTGAATGGTGCCTAAGTACCCAATTCATAAACATCAAGACCGCAGAATCTGTTGTACTTTTGCTCAAGGATGTGGAAATTGTCCTAGTGTAGTGCGTTAACAGTTAATGAAAGACATTTTTATTCTGCTTGTGGATATGCTTTCCTAAGTATTCTTTCAAGCCATGAAGCTAAGGGGGGGCCACTTTCAGTATTTTACATCTCTAGAGTAAAGAGATGGCACACCCATTCATGCACGCACCTCCCTGCATGTCTTTAAACATCGAGTGATGTTTAAAGACATAGGTAGGTGCATGCATGAATGGGTGTGGCTTCTTTGAAGGTTGGGTGTTGGGCTGGCAACTCGGCACCGTAAAAATCCACTGCCAATCATTAGCTGACCGGAGTTCCACTGTGGTGACCCCTGAAAAGCTGAAAGACATTACTAGAGTAAAGAGATATAGGATAATATGTCAGTAAAGTAAATCAGATGGGTCTATTCCTCTGTAGGTGTTCTGGAAATGATGCTTTCAATTCCCAATATTTTGTACTTAACAAATATTTATTTATTTGTTATTTTATTTGCAGGTTGTTTGCCAGAATAGTCCAACTGGGACACAAGGAGCCCATTTTCAATGGAGTCCTGGGTTGAAAAGTGCCAGGAAAAATATAAATACATAGTACACATTGTACATTTACTTTACAGATTATCTCATAGGAATACAAAGTAAATATAATACGAAAAGGTTAACAATGATAGAATACATCAGTATAGTTGGTAAAACAGCAATAAAAACACTTTTTGTTTTACACAAAAGTAGCACTGTAGGGTAACTGTTAAGTAGTTGTTCAAATAGTTCAACAGACCTGTGGAATTATAGGAAGCAGTGATAGTGTATTTAGTTCTAGGAGAGTAGGAAGTGGTATTAGAAGAATTAGGTAATGACAAGAGACTGCTGGTGATGCAGATAGGAGATGGTAGAGAATTCCAGAGGCATGCAAGAGAGAAGGGCATTAGGTGATTCCCAGCTGGACATGTGGGTTTGTGCAATTTAATTAGTTTTTGGGAATTAGGTCTTAGACGTTTTGGTTCATACATTTCAAAGGTAGTGGGTAGGGAGGGACAAAGAGAGGGGTTGTAAATGAGTTTGTGTGCTTGGATGAGTTGGGTATAAGTGAGGAGGTTAGGTTGCTCAAGCCAGTTTAGTTGGTGAAGAGAATTACAATGGTGAGAAATGGCTCTGTGACCGGTTGCAAATTTTGATATCTTGTTATAGCAAGAGGAGAGTTTTGTTTTGAGGGAGGATTGCAGGTTGGTGAGGATAGATGCACCATATAGGAGGGATGGGATGAGATACGTATTGGCTAGTATGAGCCTATTGGAAGGAGAGCTATAATGATTGTGGCAGTATAGCATAACAACTTTTTCTGTGGGGTTTTTTGATATTTACTTGTAAATGTTTGTCGAATTTTAGTTGCTCATATATGAGTACTCCTAGTAGTTTAGTGTCAGAGACTATTTCTAGGGGAGTATTATTTTTGCTGGTGATTATAAATGAGTGTTTATCTATGGAGGAGGTTTTGGAAGTGGTGAATAACATCAGTTTAGTTTTGGTTCTATTAAGAGCCAGATGGTTGTCTAGCATCCACTGCTCAGGAGAGGAGAAGGTGATTTGGGTAAGCTTATTTAGAGTGAGGATAGAAGGGGAGGAGCAGATAATGGTAGAATTGTCGGCATATTGGATGAGGCTGGAGTTTGGATTGGCTTGGTAGAAGTCGTTAATGAATATGTTGAATACTAGGGGGTCTAAAATGGAACCTTGGGGGACACCTGTGGAAGTATTAAGGAAGGGTGAAGTGTCTTTATTCTATTTGACTGCTTGTTGTCTGGTTGTGAGGTAGCTGGAGAACCACTTGGTACAGGAAGGTGATAGGTTTAGTTTGGAGAATTTATTAAGAAGCAGGTTGTGGGAAATATATGCCTTGGAGGGGTCGAGGAGAAGGGTGGACACAACATGGCCGGAATCACGGGCTTTGTTAATTGTTTCAAGGAAGGAGAGGAGAGCAGTGGAGGTGCTATGACCGCGTCTGAATCCATGCTGTGTGGGGGTAAGAAGCTGGTTGTTGATGAGATAGGGTAAGAGTTGTTGGTGGATACATTTTTCAAGAATCTTAGAAATAGGAGATAAGATAGCAATAGGGTGGAAGTTTGTAATGTCATTATTATTGGCTTTCTTCCAGAGCTGGGGGACCCGGCTCTCTGAGATAGACCGATTTATTAGTATGCTGATAGGGAGAGCAATGGCTTCTGTGGCTACTTTTAGGAAGTAGTAGGGAATTTCATCAGGGGCATTGGAACCAGGTTTTAATTTTAGGAGAAGTTTTTTATGATGTATATAGAGATAGGACTGAGAGAGAAAGGTGGAGGTTGGAGGCAAGGGATGCTAGGGAAGGAAGGGACGGGTGCACGCTGAGGAGGGTTTGTAGAGGTGTTGGTGAAGGATGATGTTAGCTTGCTTATGGACGCAGTGAAGAAAGAGTTAAATTGGGTGGCTAAGTCCATGTCAGAGGCATCTGAGTTGGGGCAAGTGTTTTCTTTTTTCCCTGGGTTGAGGAGAGATTAGATTCCTTTCCAAAATAGTTTGGGATTGGTGTTGTGGTTGGTTTGGAGAGTGGAGCAACAGGCTTTGCGGTCTGAGGTAATCCGTTTTTTTACTTTATTTCATAGTGTTTTATATTAATTTAGGGTGATAGTGGTTTTATTTTTATGGTAACTTGTCCATGCTTTGTCACGGAGGTGCATGATAGCTAAGGTATTTTTGGTTAACCAGGGTACAGGGGGGTAGTTTCACCTCATCACTGATATCCTGTCCTGCCTTATTTCAGTGGTACATTTTGGGTTATTTCTGCTTATTATCTGAGCTTTTCTCCGGCTAAGATCTACCTGAAATCAACTGGACTTATAAGTGAATTAAAGTATACTTTTTATCTGCTCTTTTCATATAGTTCTGCATTTAATTTATTTATTTGTGTTTCCCACTGAATATTAACTCAACTAAAAGTTGTGGCTGTATCTCTACAGAGTACTTGTTAGAATTTCTGTGTAGCCATTGATAACAGTGGAGGGTAGTTTCATCTCATCACTGATATCCTGTCCTGCCTTATTTAAGTGGTACATTTTGGGTTATTTCTGCTTATTATCTGAGCTTTTCTCCGGCTAAGATCTACCTGAAATCAACTGGACTTATAAGTGAATTAAAGTATACTTTTTATCTGCTCTTTTCATATAGTTCTGCATTTAATTTATTTATTTGTGTTTCCCACTGAATATTAACTCAACTGAAAGTTGTGGCTGTATCTCTACAGAGTACTTGTTAGAATTTCTGTGTAGCCATTGATAGCAGTGGAGGGTAGTTTCATCTCATCACTGATATCCTGTCCTGCCTTATATAAGTGGTATATTTTGGGTTATTTCTGATTATTATCTGAGCTTTGCTTCGGCTAAGATCTACCTGAAATCAACTGGATGTAGAAGTGAATTTAAGTACACTTTTATCTGCTTTTTTTCATACAGTTGTGTATTTAATTTATTTATTTGTGTTTCTCACTGAATATTAACTCAACTGAAAGTTATGGCTATGTCTCTACAGAGTACTTGTTAGAATTTCTGTGTATTCATTAGTAGCAGTGGGGGGTAGTTTCACCTCATCACTGATATCCTGTCCTGACTTATATAAGTGGTACATTTTGGGTTATTTCTGCTTATTATCTTTGCTCCGGCTAAAATCTACCTGAAATCAACTGGACGTATAAATGAATTTAAGTACACTTTTATCTGCTCTTTTTCATATAGTTCTGCATTTCATTTATTTATTTGTGTTTCTCCCTGAATATTAACTCAACTGAAAGTTGTGGCTGTGTCTCTACAGTTAGTTCTCCACCCACCCTCCCTGTTCTTGTTCTGGTGTTAATGTTGGTGGCTTTGAAATTGCCTGCCCCTCTTGTAAATTTGTATTTGGATACTCCTTCTGGGCCCATCTCATTTGCTCACTCATCTGAGTGCAGTGAGATCATATTCTGATTTCAGGCACTCCTGTGTACAAAGAGAGCATTTGGGAAGGAAAACCCCTGTAGCCTCTTAATCCTGCTCTGTTCCCTCCCTAAAATAAATAACTAAATAAATAAATAAATAAATAAAATATATACATATTTTATTCAGCTGCTCTTACTGAAACTTTCTTAGTTGATGTTCTGTGTGCTGTTATCTGTTCAGTCACTCTTACTCTGCACTTATTACTGCTTGTTAGTAGCCTTCTAATGTACTGCCTTCTGCACTTGTTATTTAGTCATTTGTTAATTTAATTGCATTTATTTAAACTATATGTGCCATAGTATTGCTACACATGTGCTAGCCTGCTCTGCAATTTGAATTGTATTTACTGCTGTTTTAGCTGCTTTTCTGTAATAAATAAATAAATAAATAAATAAAAAATTTCTACGCTTGTTGCCTGCCTTTCCTGTAACTAGTCTAGTCCAGATACAGACTTGCTGTATCCAGGACTGTTGGTAAGCTTCTGAGCTCCCCAAGCCTTTCTGTGTTGGAGTGAAGCCTTCTAGCATATCAGTAGGAGTGATAAGCACTAGGTATCCTATCTACCATGGGAAGAGTGGGTTTTGGCCCAGAAATTGTAGTTCATTGGCCGTTTGGCCATTTTTTCCATCTCTTTCTACTTTCTGGTTTAAAAGCCCATGTTTGCATTTGGTCCCCATCTTTCCTGTAATTAGTGTAGTCCAGGTACAGATTTGCTGTATCCAGGACTGTTGGCAGGCTTCTGAGCCCCCCAAGCCCTTCTGTGTTGGAGAGAAGCCTTCTAGCTTATCAGTGGGAGTGGTAAGCACTAGGTAACAATCTACCACAGGAGGAGTGGTTTCTGGCCTAGAAATTATAGTTTATTGCTCGTTTGGGAAGCTTTTACATCTCTTTCAACCTTCTGATTTAAAAGCCTGTGTTTGAGCTTGTTTCCTGCCTTTCCTGTTACTAGTCTAGTCCAGGTGCAGATTTTCTGTATCCAGGACTCTTTGTAAGCTTCTGAGCCCCCAAGCCTTTCCATGTCGGAGGGAAGCCTTCTAGCTTATCAGTGAGAGTGGTAAGCATTAGGTAGCCTATCTACCACAAAAGGAGTGGTCCCTGGCCCAGAAATTGTAGCTATTGGCTGTTTGAGAAGTTTTTTTCCATCTCTTTCAACTTTCTGGTTTGAAAGCCGCACTTGCGCCTGTTTCCTGCCTTTCCTATAACTAGCCTAGTCCGTAATGGTGATGTACAGGTTGACAGACGAGATCAGACAGGAGTCTCCATGGACTATGTTGTTTGCAGATGACATTGTGATCTGTAGTGAGAGTAGGGAACAGGTGGAGGAGACCCTGGAGAGCTGGAGATATGCTCTAGAGAGAAGAGGAATGAAGGTCAGCAGGACTAAGACAGAATATATGTGTGTGAATGAGAGGGAGGATAGAGGAATGGTGAGGATGCAGGGAGTAGAGGTGGCGAAGGTGGATGAGTTTAAGTACTTGGAATCAACAGTTCAGAGTAATGGTGAGTGTGGAAGTGAGGTGAAGAAGAGAGTACAGGCAGGATGGAGTGGGTGGAGAAGAGTGTCAGGAGTGATTTGTGACAGATGAGTACCAGTAAGAGTTAAAGGGAAGGTCTACAAGAGGGTAGTGAGACCAGCTATATTATACAGGTTGGAGACAGTGGCATTGACAAAAATGCAGGAGACAGATCTTGACGTGGCAGAGTTGAAGATGTTAAGATTTGCACTGGGTGTGACGAGGATGGACAGGATTAGGAATAAGTATATTAGAGGGTCAGCCCAGGTTGGAAGGTTTGGAGACAAAGCCAGAGAGGCAAGATTATGTTGGTTTGGACATGTGCTGAGGAGGGATGCAGAGTATATTGGGAAAAATATGCTAAGGATGAAGCTGCCAGGTAACAGGAAAAAAGGAAGGCCTAAGATAAGGTTTATGGATTTGGTGAGAGAGGACATGCAGGTGGTTAGTGTGACAGAGCAAGATGCAGAGGACTGGAAGAAATGGAAACAGTTGATCTGCTGTGGTGACCCCTAATGGGAGCAGCCGAAAGAAGAAGAAGAAGAAGAAGCCTAGTCTGGTTACAGAGTTGCTGTATCCAGGACTGTTGGTAAGCTTCTGAGCCCCACAAGCCTTTCTGTGTTGGAGGAAAGCCTTCTAGCTTATCAGTGGGAGTGGTAAGCACTAACTAGCCTGTCTACCACAAGAAGAGTCGTTCTTGGCCCAGAAATAGTAGTTTATTGACCACTTGGACAGTTTGTCCATCTCTTGAAACTTTCTGGTTTAAAAGACCACATCTGCGCTTGTTTCCCATCTTTCCTGTGACTAACCTACTGGGAAGCACTAGAACGCCTTAAACTGATACAAGCCTTCTAGCTTAGAAGAGAGACTTTGGAGTGATTAAGTATCAGTTTTCTGTACTTTCTTGCTGTACTTAACTGTTTTCCACCTAAACGTCGATTTTCCAGCATTTATTGTAATTCAAAAGCTTGTTTTTTTCACATATTGTACTTATTTTACTGCCTGCACTTTTAAAAAGTCTTTTTTTTGTTTAAATAAGTTGTTTAACTGTTGTAGGCTACACACTAAAGTGCGATAGTCTTTTCTGATCATTTGTAGTCATTTAAAGCTTTTTTAAGTGTATTTTATTTTTATATTTTTGCCTTATCTTTTCAAAAAAAAAAAAAAAATTCCTTATTTCCTGCCTATCTAAGCTAGTATAGTTAGTCCAGTTTTCAGGCTAGGGCTGTGTTACACGTTTCTGAGTTGCCCACTATCATACTTGGATAGAAGGAAATTTCTCTGTTCACCTGTGAGAGAGGGGAGCTTTGAGCAGCCTATCTGTCCCTGGAGCAGTGGTTCCAGCCCAGAAGTTCGTAGTTTATTGGCCATTTTGGGCTTTCATTTCCCTGCTATAAAAACCATGTTTGCACGGTTATCTGCAGCAGTTAGTGCCGGTTAGCTAGGGTTAAATTATTCCTGGCTCCACTAAGTCTCCCCTTCAGTTTTTCCCTTGAAACTAGTCTAACTCTCAACCTAAGTACTCAAAAAGCATCCTACAGCCCCGCACTTGCTCAGACCTAATAGCAAGCACTAATATAGCCTGACACTTGATTGCCCAGCAGGGCAAGGCTCTTTATTCCCCCTCACCAACTAAGCAGATCACCCTACTATTCAGGCATGACTAAAGGACAATTTCAGGTATATTCTCCAGTCCAGCTGGTGAATCTGAATATCCTGAGGCAATGTTACAACTGCCTCATGTACACAGACAACCCTCTCATACCACAAAACACTAACATATGCGAGCGATGCAATTATACCACCAAACTGGAGGCTAAGCTGTCTCCACCCAAGACTGGAACAGACAGTCAAGAGGAGAAGGTTAACACTTGCACCGCACCTCCAGCCTCACACAGACCTACTAAACCAGCACTAGCAAAAAGTACACATAAATACACAAAATCATACTCAGAGGCTCTAAATAAAAACCTGCAAAAGCATCAGAGACCTCTAAAGCAGACACCCAAATAACCGGCACCTCCCGTAACAAACCAGACAACACATAAAACAGAAAATCAGTGTGCCACACAATCACAGCCATTAAGGTGAAATAACATACCTAACACACTAGTAATAGGTGACTCTATAGTCAGTCACACTGATGTCCCACTCACTAGGCTGGACAAGCAGATGGTTACTGTTAGCTGCCTGTCAGGAGCTAGAATCCGCTACATAATACAAGCACTCAGGCCACTCCAGAACAAGTACAAGTGTGACTCTGTCATTGTTCATGTTGGTGTGAATGACCTGAGATGTACTTCCCTGGACTACATGAAAAGAGACATGGAAGAGCACTGTGATCATGTAGCCCAGGCTGGTATGACCCTGACCCTGAGTAGCATCCTGCCCTCACCAAGAATGATACCTCAGTATAAAGATAAAATGACCAATTTCAACAATTGGCTAAGCTTCTGGTGTCATTCAAAATGGATCCAGCGTCTGTCAGCCTGGGATGACATGCTCGACCTGCCACGTTGCTTCGCAAGAGACGGCTTGCACCTGTCATCCCTTGGCTTTTGAATACTGGCCAAGGCTCTTGCTGCCCTCATAGTGCCTTTTTTAGGCAAGGCTCAAAAGTCAAACTCACCTCTGTAAACAGCACAATTAACAAAAAACTCAGGGTTATGCTACTCAACGCCAGGAGTTTAAATCTCAAAATGCATGTGCTCGAAGCACTCCTCAGGATGGAGAACGTTGACATCTGTGCAGTAACTGAAACCTGGTTCAAGGTTACAGACAGCACTCCAGCACTACCGGGCTGCAACTCGTACCACACATTTCGGCCACAGAACATGGACTGAAACACAAAAGGAGGGAGTGTATCCATATTCATCAAGGATACCTACACCTCCAGGTTAGTGGTGCAGCATGATACCTCTGAGATCATCCATGTGCAACTAACATTGGGCAAATCTGCAACGCAAATTGTGGCCTGCTACAGATCACCCTCTATGACCCAGGGCCATCACTCCACCTTTCTGGAGATGCTGGCAAACATAAAGGTCCTACCAAACACCCTGATATTGAGCGATTTTA
The DNA here is from genome assembly GCF_019279795.1 of Protopterus annectens. NCBI lineage: Eukaryota > Metazoa > Chordata > Ceratodontiformes > Protopteridae > Protopterus > Protopterus annectens. The sequence goes on along the minus strand of NC_056729.1, from coordinate 1,515,674,621 downwards.
ATTACCCTACCATTAACTGGGAAAACTACTCGAGTACAAACTCCCAGGTCCAGCGCTTCCTGGAATTCATCAACTCAAACACCCTGGATTAGCTGGTAAACTCCCATACCAGAGGTGAAAACATATTGGACCTGGTCATCACAAACATGGGCGACAGGTGTTCCACACAAGAGGTCAACCCGTTACTGGTTAGATCAGACCATAAGCTAATCACTCTGGATGTCCACACCCCACCACCACCCCCAAGTAAGGAAACCACAGTAAAAACTTTTCTAAAGCAAACTTCACCTTACTTAAGACAGAGGCAGTAAGTTTCACAGCCCCCACGTTAAAGGATAATGCTGCCCAAGACGCAGAAACTTTTACAAATGCACTCTATGAGCACCTACAAAGATGCATGGATCATACCATCCCTAGCAAAACCAAGACTCACTCCTCTAAGAGAAGGAAACCAGTCTGGTGGACCCCTGCTATAAATAGGCTATACAATAGAAGGAGGAAACTAGCTCAGAAAAAAAGCAAATCCCAAGAAGAAAAGACATCCCTGATCAGTATCAGTAAGAAACTAAGGTCCCTCATGAAATCATCCAAGGCTAACTTCGAAAGAAAAATAGCCTAGGATTCAAAAGATAACCACAAAGCCTTCTTTAGCTATGTTAAGAATCTAAGTGGCAACTCACAGATATGCACTGAACTAGTGCAAAATAGCACAAAATATACTGAACCTACTGATATTGCCAAAATGCTGGCAGATGGATTCAGTGCAAACTTCACCCCCCTCACCCCCAAAAAGGCCCACAACAATACAGGAAAAGTGTAGTGTCCTGGAAATCACAGATGCACAGGTGAAAATAGCCCTTTCAAAAGCCAAAAACACAGTGTCAATGGGGCCAGATGGTGTTCCAGGCTGAGTCTTGCACGAACTACAGAACAAACTAACCCCCCCCCCCACCTAAACACGCTGTTCAACCTCAGCCTCTGCACAGGTTATGTGCCCATAGAATGGCACACAGCAACGGTTATTCCACTCCCCAACGGAGAGGCCACAACTGACCCTGGTAACAATCGCCCCATAAGCCTGACTAGCCTGCTCTGCAAGGCTATGGAGCGCATCATCATGGAAGTCATTTACAAAGACATTGAGAACCTCCAAACACTTGACCCAACTCAGTTTGGCTTTGTTAAGGGCAGATCATGCCTACTAAACCTGGTTGATTTCTTCAAGACAGTCATCAAGGCCATAGATGAGGGAAAGGTTGTTCATACAGCCTACTTTGACCTCGCCAAGGCTTTTGGCACAATTCCCCACTCGGGAATTACAGAAAAACTCACCAGCCTGAACATAAACCCCTACATCACAAGATGGGTTGCCAACTGGCTTACAGACAGAACTCACACGGTAAGAATAGCAGGGTCCAGGTCCAACTTTAAACCAGTTACAAGTGGTGTCCTGCAAGACTCGGTCCTGGGACCCCTACTGTTCGGCATATACTTCTCATAATTACAGGCAAACACAGGAGGACTATGGCTAACCAAGTTCACTGATGACTCTAACCTGGGAGCCATAATTGACTCACTGGCTGACATGGACATCCTCCAAAAGGGCCTTACTGAGATGGACACCTGGTGTCAAAGTCCTGGCCTCAAGCTAAATGCCAAAAAATGCATAGTCATCCCGTTTGGGAAAAACAAAACACCCACAAATTACCATATAGGTGGAAGCCTCCTTAATACAGAAGAGCTAATAAAAGATCTGGGGACCCAGGTAGATAGTAATCTCTCCTTTGAAAATCATATTACCAAAGTAGTTAGGAAATCCTTCTATGTGGCCGATCTAATTACTAAAGGGTTTGCATCTAGAAATAAAGAGGTTATAGTGCCCCTCTATTCGTCACTCATAAGACCCATCATAGAGTACAATACCCCATTTGGGATGTGCCTCATAAGGCACTTCCAACAGCTGGACAGACCACAAAAGTACCTCACCAAGAGGATTACTGGCCTCAAACATATGTCCTATGCAGCCCGACTGAAAAAACTCTGTCTGTCCTTAGTGGCATATCACTTACTCAGAGGTGATTTCTGCCTGACTTACAAAGCCATGTCCAACTCAGAATTGATGGACATGCTCCACCTAAAGAAATCCAAGTCACTGCAAGCCACGTGCTCTAGTGAGCTAAACCTTGCCACAACAATAAATAGAACATGCTGGAGGGATAGATTCCTCCAGCTTTGGAACAAAATTCCAAACTACATTAGGCAGAGCCCCTCACTAACACTCTTCAAGAGAAACCTTGACAAGTTGATGAGTAACAGAAAATACACCCCTGGGATCACTTTATTGGCTCTTCTTAACAGAGGATCAGTTACTTAATCAATGGAGTGGCAAAAGCCGACACACTCTGGCTAGGCTTATAAATGCCCTCGGGCAGATAGCCTAGTACCTACCTATGAACCTATGAACCTAAGTGAACGGAGTACAAAAAGGGACAGAAATGAAATGAAGGTAATGAAAACTTGCATGAATGATTTATTTATTAAAAAGATAAAATGGGGCGTTACAAGGGGACAGAATGCATTATTAAGCAAGCAAGAGGCACAAAAAGGTTATTAATTAAATTGAATGTTCGAAATTAAGATATTTGATACAACAATTATCAGAAAAACACACAAGGTGTTTGGAATTTCCTCAGAATTACAAAACGAGCATGTTTAAAGTAAAAGAGTATGTTTAGAGTAAAGCAAGGACAAGAAAACTCTAATGGGCATGAAAAGAGATAAGCAAAATGGCACATTAAGCATAAATAAAGCAAGGTGACTGCATGGTTTTTGGCACATTACTGTGTTTTAGCATAAACTACTGTTTTGCATTGAAGTTATTCAGGGCATAACTAGAGCTATTCGAAGTATCTCAATCTCAAAGTGTGGGTAAAAGTGCTTATAGTGTGTGCTTATTACTGTGCTTTTATTCCAAAGAGTTTACTGTGTGCAAAGTGCAACTATTTCGTAAAGTACAGTCAAAATACAGCCATTTTGAAAAGTTTCTTCTGCTGAGTGTGTGTATTTGCAGAGTGCTGTCATTACAGAGTGTTTCTTGCACTGTACAGAGTTATATAACAAAGTACAGCCATTTTGGGAAAGATTCAGTGTGCTGTGTACTCTTTATTTGCAATGTGCAAGTTACTTCAAAATGTTTCTCACAGGGCAGTTATTTTGAAATGTTTCTTACCCTGATAAGAGGTGTTTTCTTACAGTACAGTGATTTCAAGAGTATTCTTGTTCCCGGGAACGTATTTCACAAAGTTCAGTTATTCAGAAGCTTGTTGTGCTATTGGGCATAGTTACAAATACTGGCATAAATTCCTGGCATATGTATATGTGTGTGTGTGTGTGTGTGTGTGTGTGTGTGTGTGTGTGTGTGTGTGTGTGTGTGTGTGTGTGTGTGTGTGTATTCATGCATATTTGCAAAAGCCTTCACTGGTATGTGTTAATATGGCAGAAGCATTTCACAGACAAGATCCATTTGTATTTGATCAGAATATTGCAGATATTTGGAGAATATTTGAGCAAGAGTATGATATGTTTATACAAGCAGCTTATTCTGACAAAGATGCATGCACCAGGCATTCATTTAGCTAAACCTAACTGGGTTAGAGGCCATTGAAAGAGAGTGCTCATTTGTGTATGCACCAGCAGTATATGAAGGAGAAGGGGAAAACTGTCATATTGTTGTACAGGTTGAATCAAGGGAAGACCCCAGGTGTTTGAAACACAAATTCAGGGAAATGTGCAACCCTCAGACAAATGTTACATTAGAGAGGCATTTACTTAACACAGGAGATCAAAAGCCAGGAGAAACTTTTGCAGCTTATATTACTGACCTGAGAAACAAAGCTAAAATGTGTAGGTTTGGAGACTTAAAAGATGAGTTAATAAAGGACAGGCTTGTGTGTGGTATTAATAGTGCTGCAGTGAGAAAGATTTTGCTTTGTGACAGTGATTTGATGCTGGGCAAAGCTATTGAGATTTGTCAAATCCATGAGGTTAAAGAAAAGCACATAAGTTTGCTTGCAAGTGATAAGAGCATGCTTTCCGCAAGCTCCAGAGCAAATGTAGACAGCATTAAACACACGGCTAGCAGAAGCAGACCTAAGCACATGGCAGCTGTAACCCCTGCAAGAGTGGCAGGTAAACCCCCTAGTTTTCCAGCAGGTTCTAATACTAGTTCAGTGAGAAGGATATACTCAGTGCAGTACAAGGGTGAGTCTGCAAAACCCAAAACAAGCATTATTGTTAACTGTTGCAACTGTGGTGCCAGTTATGCATCTAAAAGAAAAAAAAGTGCTTAGCATTTGGTCAGCAATGCCAAAAGTGTAAGAAATGCAACCATTTTCAAAAGGTTTGCAAATCAAATAAACCTCACACAGTTATAAAGAAGGGTCACTTAAAAATCAAGTCGATCATATAGAGAGCTCCAACCCTACTTTCTACGCAGATATTTGGTGAAAAGGTTGATGCAGTAGATTTATTGGCAAAGAACAAAATGTTTTGTACTGTCCAGATCAATGGTAAATTCACTTAGCTCAAAGTAGGCATTGGTTCAAAGTGTAATGAAATGTCAGCAGACACATTTGCTAAGCTGAGAGCTGGTGAGAAACTTAGTGTGGCAAGTTGTGTGAAACTTGCATATGCCTTTTTAGCATTGTCTGTTTGCTGTCATTATTTACAGAGATTTATATTAGTGCTACATGTACTACTGTTATTTAGAGTGTATAGTCTGACAAAACTGTGATGCTTTTATTATACTGCCCATTGTATATATAGACCTTGGTGATTAATCCAGTATGTATATGCTTGCTTATATATTTAAACTTATCTAGGAAGCTAGACTGGCTTCATAGACAATTCCTTTTTGATATCTGCATAACGGTAGTTGCATTTAGTATTAATAAGCAAAAACATACAGTTGCTGTTTGTTTTGTACATAAACAGCAGAAACACAGCATTTGTTACAAATTCTAGCCAATATCTTACCTAACTACAGTTCTAATTGGTATTGGTTAGCAGAAACATACCTGCTATCATTAAGGAGAAACATACTATTTGTTTATTTGGTATCTGGTATTTGAAAAGCTGAAACAGTATTTGTTACCTAACTACAGTTTCCATTGTATTAGTTAGCAGAAACATATAGTAAGGAGAAACATACAGTTTATTTGGTATTTGAAAAGCAGAAACAGTGTTGGTTGCAAACTCTAATCTGCATCTCAACTAACTGCAGTTCTAACTGATTTTGTAAGCAGAAGTATACTTGGTATTTGTAAGCAGAAACATACAGTTGTTTATTTGGTATTTGAAAAGCAGAAACACAGCATTTGTTACACATTCTAGTCAGTAGCTTACATAACTATGGTACTACTTTAACCTGTTAGACTTAGTACATTGTTAAATTTGTCTGTAATGATCTGCTTAGGCACTATTTCCTATTGTTTGTGATTCTTTACTCTTCCCCAGACATTTATCTATGTACCTACTTATTGTACCATTTATTGTACCCACTCTCTGTATTCTGATAATCCTTCCATCACTCTCTGACTAATATTCTCTACTCTCCTAATTGTCTCCATTTCTCCTAGAATTGTACTACTCACTTTATGCTCACACTCTTTTTTTCTATTTTTGCAGTTTGCTCAGGCCATCCACACGCCTGGGGATTGTGCCCCCACCACCACCACCGCCTTTGGCTCTGAAGCAATTTTCAACTAAAGCTCAAATCAGCCCTGGGAATTCTCAACTTGTAAGCACAAGCCTTCCAGTAGAATTATTAGGTGAATGTCACTGAATTTTATTTTTAACATTTTCTCATACTTTGTGACCATCTTTGTGAGGTGAGCACCGCTGCATTGAGCTCCATTCAGCTTCTAACTTGGAGAGCTTTAATGAAGTTGGCCACTTGGTAGGAACATACTCTACTAATCCACCCTTCTTACCATAGCTGGGTGGAATTTTTAGTTAAAGCATACTCCCCATTCTATAGTTCCAACTTCTCACTCCCTCCTAGGGAAGCTAACCACAGATTACACCAAAACAAAAAGGAGGAAAGAGTGCCCAAAATAACAAGTAAACAAAACCAACACAGTCCTGGCATTCAAAAAGGTGGAAATAAAATTTCTTTACCACAGCAAAATGTGGAACCAACAGCTTTATTGCATAAACGCAATTACACCACAATAGCGTTTTCGTCTTCTGTTATACTTCCTCAGATGCAAAACAAATTTACCGAGCTGTGACTTCCTTTTATACCACACACAATGTAAGCAATTATTTAATCAACCAATAAAAATCAATAAAAATTAATACTTTAAAATCATTCCATTCCTTAAAATAAAATACAATACATTTAAAAAAAAATTATGTTGACAAGTATATACTAATGTAATCTAATATATTACATTTGCACATGGTACAAAATATGCACACCAACAATAAATAATAAACTACTTAAATTAAATAAAATTCTTATATTATATTAAATATTAAATTTATGATGTATGAATATGTTTAGTATATAAATATTGAATAGATAAATAAATATATATATATATATATATATATATATATATATATATATATATAAAATGTATATAGAAATGTATGAAAATGTATACAGTATATGCTGAAATAAACATCCTAAATAAGCCACTACATTTTCAACCACAGATTAATTATTATTGAATCTTGCCTTACCTTATCTTTAGGCTAAGCTACCTTCTTGCTCAGTCTTCTTGCTGTTACTGATAGGTTTCTGAAGCTTTAGGTTCTCTTGCTCTAGCCCACTCCGTTCACCCTTCAGGCTCACTCTGCTCCACTCCCTGCCCCCAAATTCCACCCGCCCCCAGTACTCCTACACTTATAGCCCATATAACCCTATCCCCTCCACAACAGCCTATTACCATCCCTCAGTCATCAGACCCACTCCCACTTCCACTCCACACCTGCCATTTCACAACAACCTCCTCTGTACACCCCACCCACACCATGCAAGGCACACTAGGACTACTACTACTAATTCTCACCACTCTAGCTTACACCACATCCATACACTCTAACATACCAACAAACACTACCTACCACATAACACACACACCCACACACACAACCTCACACAAATATAGTAATATGCTCCACACTATTTAACAACAACTCATTACTCTACATACACAAAACAGCAACCATACTACCTCACAAAAGGTTAACAGTACCAAAAAAAAACACATAGATATAGCCTGTGCCATAAAACTCACACTATTCCTCAGAAAATGGCTACTAATCTCAGGGGACATACACCCCAACTCAGGTCCAAGCAACCCAATCCTATCCCAGAAACACAAGTCAGACCTACTTATTATCAATATAAACAGAAGTAGCATATCCAACAAACTACATGACTTTCACGCATTCATATCCCACTACTCCTCAGGCATACTAACTGCTACAGAGACCTGGCTAAAACCTGCCAAACAAAATGAAGAAATTCTTCCGCCAGGCTATAATATCCTAAGACAAGATACAGGTACTAAAAAGGGAGGTGGAGTTGCAATCTTATTTAAAAATGCACTCAACCTCCAACCACTAAAAACCCCACTTCCCAAATTCCAGACTGCAGAGACATTAGGCTCCGTTATGTCCCTTAAAAACAAAAAGAGAATCAACATCCTCTGTAGTTACATACCACCAGGAAATAACTCACCTATAATAGAAGAGATACTACAATAGGCCGCAATTTACCTACCCCAAGAAACCATCCTGCTATCAACATCCTCTGTAGTTATATTCCCCAGGAAATAACCCACTATAACAGAAGAGATACTACAATGGGCCACAATCAACCTACCCCAAGAAACCATCCTGATATCAACATCCTCTGTAGTTATATTCATCCAGGAAATAACTCACCTATAATAGAAGGGATACTACAATGGGTCACAATCAACCTACCCCAAGAAACCATCCTGCTATCAACATCCTCTGTAGTTATATTCCTCCAGGAAATAACCCACCTATAATAGAAGAGATACTACCATGGGCCACAATCAACCTACCCCAAGAAACCATTCTGCTATCAACATCCTCTGTAGTTATATTCATCCAGGAAATAACTCACCTATAATAGAAGAGATACTACAATGGGCCGCAACCAACCTACCTCAAGAAACCATCCTGCTATCAACATCCTCTGTAGTTACATACCACCAGGAAATAACTCACCTATAATAGAAGAGATACTACAATGGACCGTAATCAACCTACCCCAAGAAACCATCCTGCAATCAACATCCTCTGTAGTTACATACCACCAGGAAATAACTCACCTATAATAGAAGAGATACTACAATGGGCCGCAACCAACCTACCCTAAGAAACCATCCTGCTATCAACATCCTCTGTAGTTATATTCCTACAGGAAATAACTCCCCTATAATAGAAGAGATACTACAATGGGCGACAATCAACCTACCCCAAGAAACCATCCTGCTATCAACATCCTCTGTAGTTATATTCCTCCAGGAAATAACTCACCTATAATAGAAGGGATACTACAATGGGCCACAATCAACCTACCCCGAGAAAACATCCTGCTATCAACATCCTCTGTAGTTATATTCCTCCAGGAAATAACTCACCTATAATAGGAGAGATACTACAATGGGCCACAATCAACCTACCCCAAGAAACCATCCTGATATCAACATTCTCTGTAGTTATATTCTTCCAGGAAATAACTCACCTATAATAGAAGAGATACTACAGTGGGGCACAATCAACCTACCCCAAGAAACAATCCTGATATCAACATCCTCTGTAGTTATATTCCTCCAGGAAATAACCCACCTGTAATAGAAGAGATACTACAATGGGCCGCAATCAACCTACCCCAAGAAACCATCCTGCTATCAACATCCTCTGTAGTTATATTCCTCCAGGAAATAACTCACCTATAATAGAAGAGATACTACAATGGGCCACAATCAACCTACCCCAAGAAACCATCCTGATATCAACATCCTCTGTAGTTATATTCATCCAGGAAATAACTCACCTATAATAGGAGTGATACTACAATAGGCCGCAATCAACCTACCCCAAAAAAACATCCTGCTATCATCATCCTCTGTAGTTATATTCCTCCAGGAAATAACTTGCCTATAATAGAAGAGATACTACAATGGGCCACAATCAACCTACCCCAAGAAACCATCCTGATATCAACATCCTCTGTAGTTATATTCCTCCAGGAAATAACTCACCTGTAATAGAAGAGATACTACAATGGGCCGCAATCAACCTACCCCAAGAAACCGTCCTATCAACATCCTCTGTAGTTATATTCCTCCAGGAAACAACTCCCCTATAATAGAAGAGATACTACAATGGGCTGCAATCAACCTATCCTGAGAAACCATCCTGCTATCAACATCCTCTGTAGTTATATTCCTCCAGGAAATAACTCACCTGTAATAGAAGAGATACTACAATGGGCCGCAATCAACCTACCCCAAGAAACCATCCTGCTATCAAAATCCTCTGTAGTTATATTCCACCAGGAAATAACTCACCTATAATAGAAGGGATACTACAATGGGCCGCAATCAACCTACCCCAAGAAACCATCCTGATATCAACATCCTCTATAGTTATATTCCTCCAGGAAGTAACTATCCTATAACAGAAGAGATACTACCATGGGCCACAATCAACCTACCCCAAGAAACCATCCTGATATCAACATCCTATGTAGTTATATTCCTCAGGAAATAACCCACCTATAATAGAAGAGATACTACAATGGGCCACAATCATCCTACCCCAAGAAACCATCCTGATATCAACATCCTCTGTAGTTATATTCCTCCAGGAAATAACACACCTATAATAGAAGAGATACTACAATGGGCCGCAATCAACCTACCCCAAGAAACCTTCCTGCTATCAACATCCTCTGTAGTTATATTCCTCCAGGAATTAACTCCCCTATAATAGAAGAGATACTACAATGGGCCGCAGTCAACCTACCCCGAGAAACCATCCTGCTATCATCATCCTCTGTAGTTATATTCCACCAGGAAATAACTCACCTATAATAACAGAGATACTACAATGGTCCCCAATCAAACTACCCAAGAAACCATCCTGCTATCAACATCCTCTGTAGTTATATTCCTCCAGGAAATAACTCACCTATAATAGAAGTGATACTACCATGGGCCACAATCAACCTACCCCAAGAAACGGTCCTGCTATCAACATCCTCTGTAGTTATATTCCTCCAGTAAATAACTCACCTATAATAACAGAGACACTACAATGGGCTACAATCAACCTAACCAAGAAACCATCCTGCTATCAACATCCTCTGTAGTTATATTCCTCCAGGAAATAACTCACCTATAATAGAAGTGATACTACCATGGGCCACAATCAACCTACCCCCAAGAAACCATCCTGCTATCAACATCCTCTGTAGTTATACTCCTCCAGGAAATAACTCACCTATAATAGAAGAGATTCTACAATGGGCCACAATCAACCTACCCCAAGAATCCATCCTGCTTTCAACATCCGATGTAGTTATACTCCTCCATGAAATAACTCACCTATAATAGAAGAGATACTACAATGGGCCGCAATCAACCTACCCCAAGAAACCATCCTGATATCAACATCCTCTGTAGTTATATTCCTCCAGGAAACAACTCACCTATAATAGAAGAGATACTACAATGGGCCACAATCAACCTACCCTAAGAAACCATCCTGCTATCAACATGCTCTGTAGTTATATTCCTCCAGGAAATATTTCACCTATAATAGAAGAGATACTACAATGGGCCGCAATCAACCTACCCCACGAAACCATTCTGATATCAACATCCTCTGTAGTTATATTCCTCCAGGAAATAACTCACCTATAATAGAAGATATACTACAATGGGCCACAATCAACCTACCCCAAGAAACCATCCTGCTATCAACATCCTCTGTAGTTATATTCCTCCAGGAAATAACTCACCTATAATAGAAGAGATACTACAATGGGCCACAATCAACCTACCCCAAGAAACCATCCTGATATCAACATCCTCTGTAGTTATATTCCTCCAGGAAATAACTCACCTATAATAGAAGAGATACTACAATGGGCCACAATCAACCAACCCCAAGAAACCATCCTGCTAGGTGACCTAAACTTAGACTGGCTAGCCTGCAATTCCAACAAACCCTCAAACCATATTAACTTATTTGGATTCTCACAACTAACCCAAGAACCCGAAACAATAAAAGACCAACTGAGAAAAATGTAAAAATGAACCACACAGCTGCTGATTCCAAAACACACTAGTTTACTTCAGGATTCAGTAAAAAGTTAGTGCTTTCATAACGTACAATGACCAAACTTCATCAGACAAAAATGCATTACCAAATGATCTACTTATATACACAAAAAACACACCCCCACACTAATATATAAATTGATCTCACATTCATCATTAATTATACTTTAAAGAAAAATAAATCATTAAAACAACAACATATATAATCAAGACACATATGTATAAAAAATAAATTGCAACCTCTTATAAACTCATGTTATTAACCTGCAAAATATTTTATCACTGTTAAAAAGTATATATGTATTTATATACACATATTATTTACATATTATCTATCCAAAACCCTGAGCTTCAATTTGCAACTGATGGAAATAGCATCATTCAACCCTGGGGGAACATGAGCATTTAAGAAGACCTGCCACCAAACCTCCTTGTCTTCCAACCACAATTTCCAAGGACCACTCCTGTCACCCGGTTTTACCTGCTGCAAAACAACAAATTTAAAGACATGATCAGGAATTTTTTTAATATGCCTGTATAAGGCATTGTCTTCATCACAACGTCACACATCATACAGGTACTCATAAATCCGTTTAGTTTTGGATAGATAATATGTACATAATATGTGTATCATCATCTTCTTTTAGCTGTTCACCTGTTTCCATTTCTTCCTGTCCTCTGCATCTTACTCTGTCAGACCAACCACCTGTATGTCCTCTCTCACCACATCCATAAACCTTATCTTAGGCCTTCCTCTTTTCCTGTTACCTGGTAGCTTCATTCTTAGCATCTTTTTCCCAATATACTCAGCATCCCTCCTCAGCACATGTCCAAACCAATGTAATCTTGCCTCTCCAGCTTTGTCTCCAAACCTTCCAACCTGGGCTGAGCCTCTAATATACTTATTCCTAATTCTGTCCACCCTCGTCACACCCAGTGCAAATCTTAACATCATTAACTCTGCCACATCCAGCTCAAACTCCTACCTTTTTGTCAATGCCACTGTCTCCAAACCATATAACATAGCTGGTCTCACTACCCTTTTGTAGACCTTCCCTTTCACTCTTACAGGTACTCGTCTGTCACAAATCACTCTTGACACTCTTCTCCACCCACTCCATCCTGCCTGTACTCTCTTCTTCACCTCTCTTCCACACTCACCATTACTCTGAACTATTGACCCCAAGTATTTAAACTCATCCACCTTCACCACCTCTACTCCTTGCATCCTCACCATTCTTCTATCCTCCCTCTCATTCACACACATATATTCTGTCTTAGTCCTGCTGACCTTCATTCCTCTTCTCTCTAGACTATATCTCCATCTCTCCAGGGTCTCCTCCACCTGTTACCTACTCTCACTACAGATCACATTGTCATCTGCAAACATCATAGTCCATGGGGACTCCTGTCTGATCTCATCTGTCAACCTGTCCATCACCATTGCAAATAAAAAAGGGCTCAGAGCTGATCCTTGATGTAACCCTACCTCTACCTTATACACATCCGTCACTCCCACTGCAGACCTGTCACACTACTCTCGTACATATCCTGTACCACTCTTACATACTTCTCTGACACTCCTGACTTCCTCATACAATACCACAACTCCTCTCTAGGCACCCTGTCATATGCTTTCTCTAAGTCTACAAAAACACACTGCAACTCCTTTTGACATTATCTGTACTTCTCCATCAACACTCTCAGAGCAAACATTGCATCTGTAGTGCTCTTTACTGGCATGAAACCATACTGCTGTTCACTAATCATCACGTCCCTTCTTAACCTAGCTTCCACTATTCTTTCCCATAACTTCATGCTGTGATTGATCAATATGTGTATATAAATACATATATACTTTTTAACAGTGATAACATTTTTTGCAGGTTAATAACATGAGTTTATAAGAGGTTGCAATTTATTATTATACATGTGTGTTTTGATTATATATGTCATTGTTTTAATGATTTATTTTTCTTTAAAGTATAATTAATGATGAATGTGAGATCAATTTATGTATTAGTGTAGGGGTGTGGTTTTTGTGTATATAAGTAGATCATTTGGTAATTCATTTTTGTCTGATGAAGTTTGGTCATTGTACCTTACGAAATCGCTAACCTTTTACTGAGTCCTGAAGTAAATATTGTGTTTTGGAATCAGCAGCCATGTGGTTCATTTTTACATAACCCAAGAACCCACCAGAGTAGCAAAAAATTCAATAGAACCTCCATTCTAGATTGGACACTAGTTAATATCCCCACAGAAAATTATCATGTGGGCTGCTTACCTGATACACTGAGTGACCACTGCCCCACATTCCTCCTTCATAAACAGGCAAAAATTCCCAAACCCATGCTATTCAAGGAGACTAGGGATGAGCACAAAGTCAAGTCCACAAACTCTTAACGGTATGCTCCAGCAACAGGACCTGGAATCCACAAATAAATTCTACCTTTAGACCAGGCAGTTGATTTTTTTAATACTACTTTTATGAATGTACTAAATATACTAGCTCCAATCAGGAAACTCAGGACTAAAGTTAACTATGTGCCATGGCTAAATAGGACAATAAAAGCCAGAGACAATGCCTGAAAAAACTGGAAAAAGGATAACACTATCCAAGACAGACAGAAATATCAAGAACTATGAAATAAGGCCAAAACCCTAACAAAAGTAGATAAAAAGAATTACTACTTAGACATCCAAAACAAGCACTCTTGAAACCCCCAAAAGTTCTAGCAGGCCATGAATACCCTTCTAAACCCGGCAAAACCACCACCCCATCTCCCAACAACAATTCTGATAATGATAACATAGCTTCAGAATTCAACCATCACTTCACAGAATCTATCCTCACACTATCTATCCAACTATCCAACAAGAACACTAAAACCATCCCAACTGTAGAACAAACTAACAATCCCACCTTCATACTCTCACCTGGAGCAACCTTTTTGGTTAAAAAGCTACTCACTAAACTAAAACCCACCACCCTCGCAGCAGATGGTTTATCCACAAATTTTCTAAAATTAGCTGCAGGATCACTAGCCTACCCTGTCTCAATTCTTATAAACCGCTCTATACAAGAAACCTACGTACCTCATCTATGGAAAGTGTCACATATAATTCCCCTTCACAAAGGCAGAAACTCCTATGAACTATCAAACTACCGGCCAATTGCTATTTTGTCCCCCCTTTCCAAGCTTCTGGAGAAATGTATTCACACCCAGGTAATGCACTTCATATCCTCACAAAACCTCCTCTCCCCCACACAGCATGGTTTCCACCCAAACCATAGCATAGCCACTGCTCTACGCTCCTTTACCAATCAGATTAACCATCTAAAAAACAGCAAATTTGTCTCAGCCATATTCCTAGATTTATCAAAAGCATTTGATATGGTCTCCCACAACCTACTCTTAGACACTCTGTCAACCTCATCCTTCACCCCCTCTATTACTTCATGGTTTAGAAGCTATCTCTCTGACAGAAAACAATCAGTCAAATGGCAAAGTACACTATCTCCTCTATTACCAACTACTATAGGTGTCCCACAAGGATCAATACTGGGTCCTCTACTATTCACCATTTTCACTAACAAACTACATACTTCCCACCCTGCATGCATCACTTATACAGTATGCAGATGACTCCACCCTAATCTGCTCAGCCCCATCCATAACCACTCTTCAAAAGCTCACCCAAGAATCCTTCTGCTCTGTGGAACAATGGATTACCGATATCCAACTCATTCTAAACCCCAGCAAGACCAAATTACTCCTTTTTACCCCCAATAAATGCAAATCCATACCTCCTACCTTTACTATCACCTCCAAAAATGGGACCACAATCTCCCCCTCCCCTCACACTAAGCTGCTCAGGGTTGAAATAGATAACAATCTAAACTTTAATGTCCATATCTCACAAACCATCACACAGGTACATAAGAAACCAAGAACCCTATACAAACACACGCAGTCCTATTGGACCAAGCTAGAATCTCCTTAGCCCAAACCCACCTCTTGTCTACCCTAATGTATGCATCACCAATCATAATTCATATCAGGAAAACAGATCTAAACAAACTAGAGTCATGTTAGAATACCATTGCAAAATTCGCTAACAACTCCACTTTTAGAAGTCATCACTGTCTTGCTCTGAAGCAACTACAGTGGTTAGAACTCCCTCAGCTAATTAGCTATCACCAATTAGTCCTCACCTTCAACATAATAAGGAACCCTCTGAAAGCCTCAGCCCTAAACCAACTTCTAAACCAATATTCTGAAAATCGCCCTCTATGCTCATCCAACAAAACCCTGCTCTGCATAACCAAAGCCAATAACACTGCAGGGAGAAGTCTGTTCTCCCACACCATTGCTAGGGAATGGAATAACCTCCCCCAAAGTATCTCCTCTGCACCATCCATCTCACTTTTCAAGAAATCACTAAAGTCACACCTCTTGCAATCATGGCTCTGTCCCTGTATCACATAAAATCTTTTCTACTCTCCTCCTAACTTGCCACACCTCATCACTTCTGCTTACCTCAGCTATTCTGTACTTCCTATCAGAATCAACTATCCTACAAATTATTTCTCATGCTATGACATATCTCCCGAATAGCATTATTTTCCAGATTCCATTCCTTTATTTTTATGCTTTGTACTACCAATACTAGAGCGTCTTCTGTGTGGAGGCATACGTGAATGGGGCATGCCTTCGTTGATGGTTGTGCATCAGGGCTGGTAACCCGGTATGTAAAAATCCACTACCAATCATTAGCGGACCGGAGTTCCGCTGTGGCGACCCCTAACCGGGAAAAGCCGAAAGACACAAGACTACCAATAGTGAATTCAAATTTTTGCTATCTATATACCAAGCTTGCTCAAATCAAACTAAGGTACAAAAAATCTCCTAGACTGTATATATGCCACTGTATAGAAATTTTCTGTCATTCGTGGATTGTGTTGTCATATAAAGACATGGAGCTCTGATTGTATATATGCCTCTGTACAAAAATGATTTTGTCATTTGTTGTATTTGTACCATTATGTTATGAAGCTTTTCTGCCCGGGCCTCCGCTGTAAATGGACCTTGTTCCAATCGGACTTTCCCGGTAAACAAATGTAAATTAAAATAAATAAAAAATAAAAATTGTTGCTTATGGAGGTGAAGAAATTAAAACCAAAGGTTCAGTAGTGCTTTCATGTTATTTGGCTAGGAACTGCTACAGCTTACTATCCTGTGTAGTCCAAAGACCTGTGCAGTCATTATTAGGTCTCAGAGACAGTTTGAGAATGAATCTGCTTTCCTGTACCAAAGAAGTTCATCATATAAGCACATGTCTCAGTTCCATTTTTACTGAAGCTATTATCTTAGAGTATGCTAATGTTTTCGATGACAAGTTAGGCAAATGTCCAGGTCTATATTCAATGAATTTAGACCCAGAGGTCAGTCCAGTGGTCAGACTGGCAAGAAAAGTTTTGATAGTTATGCAGAATAAAGTCAAATCTCAGTTGGATAAAATGGTGCAGCAAGGTGTAATTGGTCCAGTTATAGAAACAACTGAATGGGTGTCTTCCATGGTAGCAGCCCACAAAAAAGGCTCAGACAAAATCAGAATATACATTGACCCAAGAGATTTGAACAAAGCAATAAAGAGACCACACCATCCTATACATACAATCAAGGAAGTCACAGTCCTAATACCGAACGCCACTGTTTTTTCTGTCTTGGATGCAAAAAGTTCATTTTAGCAAGTGATGCTTCATCGCAAATCTTCACTACTGGCTACTTTCAGTACCCCATTTGGAAGATATAGATTCCTCAGGATGCCATTTGGAATAGATTCTGCAAGTTAAGTGTTTCAGACTGCAATGGAGCAATTTTTTTCAGGTTATCCTTGTGCCATAATAGTAGATGTTTTATTGGTTGGAGGCAATGATAAAGCAGATCATGACAGAAACCTTAGGAAAGTTCTAGACAGAGCATGTGAAGTGAACTTAAAGCTCAATCCTCTGAAGTGAAAATTCAGATAACCAGAAGTTACATATGTAGAAAAAACCTCCGGTAAACCACCACAGCGATAGTCTGGTATGAACAGCAAAATCCAAAGTGTGCCAATAAGTAAAAATCCAAGAATTTATTGAACCATAATAAAAGCAATAAAATGGTCTAAAAGTCCTGACAAAATAGTCCTTACAAACTGGATAAGCGCTTTTGGCTTCTAGCCTTCTTCAGATCGTAAAATTTTTGGACTAATTTTTACAATTCTATAGAAGGAAATGACCAATGAAATCTCAGCATTAGAAATAATTTGCATCTTAGTTTCATTGATTCACAATCTCAATTGGTTATAATATATCCAATCAACTTATAGAAAAGACTACTTGTAGCCTATCGCATAGATTCAAAATGATACTATGTTTTGAGGTTTGGTGCCAAGTTTATGCAAAATAGTTGTTTCTTCCATTCTTTTGCATTGGCTATACAAGCTTGATGCACCCATCGGAACGCCCATTCAATTTCTATAGTTTATCAATGCAATTGTCATGTACTAAATTTCCAATGATCTATCTATCATAAAAGAATTATCATAGAATGCCAATATAGCATATAAATCCCATGTATAAATCATCCTTTAGCGTTAAATAAAAATATATATAATATACGCTACTCAAAAGTAAACATAGCCATGTTTCGGTTCTTTCAGAAACTGGGAAGCCGCTAGATCTAACAACAACTAAATATCCAGTATCTAAAACACCACTCAAGTCGATGTTCATCATAAAATATAAGTAAAATGTAAGTATAAATAGGTAACAAGGGATAGCAAATTTATATTATAAATGTAGCTGGCAACGTGCGCTCATTCACATAGTATACGGGGTCAAAGCGCATCATGCTGCTACACTCCTTGTCATCTTAAATAACGGCAAAAACATAAGCTGACTGAAATTATTTTCTGAAATCAATATTGCTCCATTCTCAGACTGTCATTATAATCACATTAATCACAAAGCTTTTCTAATCTAACGTACTAAGCAAGTCAAAGCTTCTTCAACAAAATCGAGCAGAAAACTAAAAACTTCATATACATAAAACAGCTTGATTCATTTGCAAAAGGAACTATCCACTATTGGTGTTCCCAATTAATATCAGCCAATAGTGTAATCAAAAGCTTACATAGAACCAATCAATACATCAACAGAAAAAGTAAATATTCCGTGCTATCTGAAGATAAAATTATTTCTTTGTCAGTCCTTCCACATAGCGAATCCATTTAGCAATGTTCTTTTTTAAGTTAATCACTTGTAAATATATTATTAGGATAAATAGAGCAGAAAGCTAAAAACATCATATACATAAAGCAGCTTGATTTATTTGCAAAAATAACTAACCACTATTGGTGTTCCCAATTAATAGCAACCAATAGTGTAATCAAAAGCCTATATAGGTCCGATCAATACATCAATAGAGAAAGCAAGTGCTTCATGCTATCTAAAGATAAAATTATTTCTTAATCAGTCCTTCCATATAGCGAATCTGCTTAGCAATGTTCTTTTTTGAAAACAATCAGTTGTAAATATATTATTAGGATAAAAATACAGGATGTTATGATTGTTCTTAAGGTGAAACTAATATTGACATAACAGCCTGTAAGTGAAAATGTGTAATGACACTGTGGGTGTCGACAATATGTGTGTGTGTCCACAAAACAATAACAAAATTCAAAGAGGCACATATTATAAAAATAAGCAGAAATATTTAAGAACATGTGAATATTAATTATGTATAGTGAAATGGAACAAAGGGGAATAGTATATCTTAATATGTCTTGGAAGAGATGGTGTTTCTTCTAGTTTTTAACACAGGTTTCAGTGGGACTATGGTGTTTAGCCCTGGTGGGCGATTTGCTCTCATGTTATTTATCCAGCATAATTCATGAAGTTCAGTCCGATTCTGAATGTCCCCACCTCTATTAGTCTGAATAACGACTTCAATTACTTTAAAAAGAAAACTGTGAGTTGGATTGTTAGTTATGTGCATAGCAAGTGCATTATTTATTTCCTTTTGTCGTATGTCTCTTAAATGGCATAATATCCGATCTTTAAAATGCTGATCGGTCTTTCCAATATAGAAAGCATTACAGTGACGGCATGTAGCCAGATATACTAAGTGCGCTGTAGTGCAATTTACATAGACATTAAATTGATATTGTTTGTTCATATGAGGGGAAAGGAATGTATTGGAACTGTCAATAAATGGGAAAGCTTTGCATCTTTGACATTTAAAAGTGCCTTTTCTATCTGAGCATATTGCATGTGATGTGAAACCATCTTTATTGCATAAAAGCCTCTTTATGTTTTTCTTGTTTTTGTATTGAAATTTTGGTTTATCTCCAATCACCTTTTTGATTCTTTCATCCATTGTTAATATGGCCAATGCTTTCTTACAATTCCACACATTTGCTTGTTGTCAGAACTATAAGTCAGCAGGCATTTCAGCTGTATGGGTTGATTAATGGTAACAGTGATTTCCTGTTGTGGTAGGGTGATCTTTTTTGAAAAATAGGGGCGTCCTTTACCTTTTCTTATTTCCTGGAGGTTCTGTTTAGATGAAAGATTACTTTCTGAATAGGATCTTTCCTTTAAATATTTCTGCATATTATTTTGTTCTTCTATAAATTCTTCATCATTGGTACATAATCTTGAAACTCTCAGCACTTGATTCTCATAGATATTTTTAAAAATGTGTCTTGGGTGTATACTTTGATTATGCAAATAATGATTTCTCCAGGTTTCTTTTCTATGGATTCCCGTGTTTATACCTTGTGTTGGATGTAAAAGAATCTTTACATCCAAAAAATCGATTACTTTGTTTGATGGTTCTGCCTTGAATTCAAGAAAATTAGTACTTTCATTGATGTAATCAATAAAGCTATTCAGCTCTTCCATTTTTCCTTTCCACAAGATAAAAACGTCAACAAAACTACCATAATAAAGCAAATGTGGAGTCCATATGCTGTTATCAGTGAAGATATTGTTGTGTTCCCATTCAGCTAATACTAAATTTGAATAACTATTAGTACATGGGGTGCCCATTGCTACACCCCATGTTTGTAAATAAAAATCATTACCATAGACAGAGATGTTATTTTCAAGAAATAATTCCAGTAGCCTACATGTTGGTTCTGCTGTGATTCCATTTCTTATTAAAAAGGATCTAATGGCAAATAAACCATATTCATTAGGAATTACAGTAAATAAACTAGTAATATCCATAGTTACTAATAGAAGGTTCTCAAATTCTGTTAAATGGTTAATTTTCCCATAAAAATCACTTAGAAAATTGCCTGTATCTTTCAAGACTGTCCACGCAAATGGTAGAGCCTTTTTCAACTCATTCTGTACAGAAATGGAGAGAGGTTCTGTTATCCATTCTCTCCCTGAGACAATGGGTCGTAAGGGTGGATCATTCAAATCTTTGCGAATTTTGGGTACACCACTTATGTTAGGATATGAGGGGATGGAGATGATGAAAAACTCGTATTGTTCCTGTGTAATACGCCTTTCCATTAGTAGCTCATACAGAAGACTATGGAAGAAGTCAATTCTGGTCATTACCTCTCTCTTATTATTTTATTTATATATTTGTTGATCCTCCAGCATTGTTAATATTTTATTTCTATACCATTCTGCTTCCATTATGACTATACAGCCTCCTTGTCTGCTGGATTTATAACCAAGTTGTCTTTTTGTCTGAGTTGTTTTAAGGCTTCATTTTCTTTAGCTGTCATATTGTGGAAGGTACCTTTCTTCTTGTTAGTAGGATTCCTTACTTCAGAGATCTCTTCTTCACATAATCTTAGAAATAGGTCTACCAATGGGGGATTAGATGGAGTAAAAGTATTTATTTTTTAAGGGGATATGGTCCACTGGTATTATCTTGACAGAAAATGCATTTTAATGAGATGTTTCTACAGAACAGTCTAATATCTGTCATAAATTCATTTAGATCAGATGTCAATGAAGGTATAAAACTTAGGCCTTTACTTAATAAAGTCATTGCTTCATGGCTCAATTCCGTCTGTGAGATGTTTATTACAAGATTGGATGATGTCTCATTTATTTCATGAATTTCTTGTGTTTCTGCTCTTGGCTCTGTGGTCTCTGAGCTTTGTAGTTGTTCTGTTTCATAAAAACTGGTAGAGGCCAGTTTATGGGTGTGTGTATTACTCCATCTCTAGGTCTTGTTATTGTCTTAGAGCCATTAGGATCAATAGATGGTGTATTATCATTTGTTACTGAAGTGCTAGTGTTAGCTTCTGCTGGATCATTATTAGAAAACATCATATCATTCTGTTTGTATAGATTATTTGATGATGTTTTGTCTATAGATGGATGGATACCTTGATTATAATTATCATCCATATGTGTATGTTGTCCTTCTGTGATATCTCCATTTCTTCTCATAAATGTTTGATATCTTCCTCTAATGTTATTTTCTTCTCTAGGCCATTCAAAGATGTTACCATTTGTGAAATCTCGGTGGTCTCGAGCTAGTTTGTTTATTTTTTGTTGTTTTAATTTATTATCATATATAGTAAGATTTATCTGCAATTGTTCTAGGTCATTTATCTGTTCTTCCTTTAAGTCAAAACATTCAAGCTCTTCTTGTTTCTTAGAGATAATTATTGAGTTTTTTTTCTTCTTTGGGTTTAAAAAACTCTATTATCAATTTCATATAATTCTGACTTGTTTCTAGATTAATTGCTTGCCATTTTGCCAATAGTTCAGGTTATGTATTACCATATGAGGGCAGGCATTTAATCCGCATTCCTCTGGGAACCAACATGTACGCTATTGGAATTAGTTCTTGAAAATAACATCTTTGTCTATGGTAATGATTTTTATTTACAAACATGGGGTGTAGCAATGGGCACCCCATATGCTAATAGTTATTCAAATTCAGTATTAGCTGAATGGGAACACAACATTATCTTCACTGATAACAGCATATGGACTCCACATTTACTTTATTATGGTAGTTTTGTTGATGACGTTTTTATCTTGTGGAAAGGAAAAATGGAAGAGCTGAATAGCTTTATTGATTACATCCACAAGAAAGGACAGATAGATCCACACTAGAGTGAATAATTTAGCGCTTTCATTTTTTAATAAAAACTTCATCAGAATCAGGTGATTCTGATGACGTTTTTATTAAAAAACGAAAGCGCTAAATTAGTCACTCTGGTGTGGATCTATCTGTCCTTTCTTGTGGATTATCAGTTTTTGGTTGTGGTGGTGTTTCAAGTTTTATTGATTACATCAATGAAAGTATTAATTTTCTTGAATTCAAGGTAGAATCATCAAACAAAGTAATCGATTTTTGTGATGTAAAGATTCTTTTACATCCAACACAAGGTATAAACACAGGAATCCATAGAAAAGAGACCTGGAGAAATCATTATTTGCATAAACAAAGTATGCACCCAGGACACATTTTTAAAAATATCTATGAGAATCAAGTGCTGAGAGTTTAAAGATTATGTACCAATGATGAAGAATTTATAGAAGAACAAAATAATATACAGACATATTTAAAGGAAAGATCCTATTCATTAAGTAATCTTTCATCTAAACAGAACCTCCAGGATATAAGAAAAGATAAAGGACGCCCCTATTTTTCAAAAAAGACCACCCTACCACAACAAGAAGTCACTGTTACCATTAATCAACCCACACAGCTGAAATGCCTGCTGACTTATAGTTCTGACAACAAGCAAATTTGTGAAATTGTAAGAAAGCACTGGGCTATATTAACAATGGATGAAAGAATCAAAAAGGTGATTGGGATAAACCAAAATTTCAATACAAAAACAAGAAAAACATAAAGAGGCTTTTATGCAGTAAAGATGATTTCACATCACAAGCAATATGCTCAAATAGAAAAGGCACTTTTAAATGTCAAAGATGCAAAGCTTGCCCATTTATTGACAGTTCCAATACATTTGTTTCCCCTCATATGAACAAACAATATCAATTTAATGTCTATGCAGATTGCACTACAGCATACCTAGTATATCTGGCTACATGCTGTCACTGTAATGCTTTCTATATTGGAAAGACCGATCAGAGTTTTAAAGATCGGATATTACGCCATTTAAGAGACATACGACAAAAGGAAATAAATAATGCACTTGCTATGCACATAACTAACAATCCAACTCACAGTTTTCTTTTTAAAGTAATTGAAGTCGTTATTCAGACTAATAGAGGAGGGAACATTCAGAATCGGACTGAACTTTGTGAATTATGCTGGATAAATAACATGAGAGCAAATCGCCCACCAGGGCTAAACACCATAGTCCCACTGAAACCTGTGTTAAAAACTAGAAGAAACACCATCTCTTCCAAGACATATTAAGATATACTATTCCCCTTTTTTTCATTTCACTATACATAATTAATATTCACATGTTCTTAAATATTTGTGCTTATTTTTACAATATGTGCCTGTTTGAATTTTGTTATTGTTTTGTGGACACACACACACATATTGTCGACACCCACAGTGTCATTACACATTTTCACTTACAGGCTGTTATGTCAATGTTAGTTTCACCATAAGAGCAATCATAACATCATGTATTTTTTATCCTAATAATATATTTACAAGTGATTGTTTTCAAAAAAGAACATTGCTAAATGGATTTGCTATATGGAAGGACTGATTAAGAAATAATTTTATCTTTAGATAGCATGAAACACTTGCTTTTCCTATTGATGTATTGATTGGTCCTATATAGGCTTTTGATTACACTATTGGTTGCTATTAATTGGAAACACCAATAGTGGTTAGTTATTTTTGCAAATGAATCAAGCTGCTTTATGTATATGATGTTTTTAGCTTTCTGCTCGATTTATCCTAATAATATATTTACAAGTGATTAACTTAAAAAAGAACATTGCTAAATGGATTCGCCATGTGGAAGGACTGACAAAGAAATAATTGCATCTTCAGATAGCACAAAATACTTTTTCTGTTGATGTATTGATTGGTTCTATGTAAGCTTTTGATTACACTATTGGCTGCTATTAACTGGGAACACCAATAGTGGATAGTTCCTTTTGCAAATGAATCAAGCTGTTTTATGTATATGAAGTTTTTAGTTTTCAGTTTTCTGCTTGATTTTGTTGAAGAAGCTTTGACTTGCTTACTACATTTGATTAGAAAAGCTTTGTGATTAATGTGATTATAATGACAGTCTGAGAATGGAGCAATATTGAGTTCAGAAAATAATTTCAGTCAGCTTATGTTTTTGCCGTTATTTAAGATGACAAGGAGTGTAGCAGCATGATGCGCTTTGACCCCGTATACTATGTGAATGAGCACATGTTGCCAGCTACATATATAATATAAATTTGCTATCCCTTGTCACCTATTTATACTTGTATTTTACTTATATTTTATGATGAACATCGACTTGAGTGATGTGATAGATACTGGATATTTTGTTGTTGTTAGATCTAGTGGCTTCCCTGTTTCTGAAAGAATCGAAACATGACTATGTTTACTTTTGAGTAGTGTATATTATATATATTTTTATTTAATGCTAAAGGATGATTTATACATGGGATTTATATGCTATATTGGCATTCTATGATAATTTTTTTATGATAGATCACTGGAAATTTAGTACATGACAATCACATTGATAAACTGTAGAAATTGAATGGGCATTCCGATGGCTGCATCAAGCTTTCTATAGCCAATTTAAAAGAATGGAAGAAACAACTATTTTGTATAAACTTGGCGCCAAACTTCAAAACATAGTATCATTTTGAATCTATGCGATAGGCTACAAGTAGTCTTTTCTATAAGTTGATTGGATATAGCATAACCAACTGAGATTGTGAATCAATGAAACTAAGATGCAAATTATTTCTAATGCTGAGATTTCATTGGTTGTTTCCTTCTATAAAATTGTAAATGTTAGTCCAAAAATTTTACGATCTGAAGAAGGCTAGAAGCCGAAAGCGCTTATCCAGTTTGTAAGGACTATTTTGTCAGGACTTTTAGACCATTTTATTGATTTTATTACAGTTCAATAAATTCTTGGATTTTTACTTATTGGCACGCATTGGATTTTGCTGTTCATATCAGACCAGACATCTCTGTGGTGGATTACCAGAGGTTCTTTCCACTTTATTTGCTTTCCTTTCCACTGGCAAACCTTTAACAGTGTAAGGAGAGTTTTTCCTTGAAGTTACATATGTAGATCATTTATTTACTAGCACTGGCTTGTGACCAGACCTGTTCATGCAAGCAGCCATTCTAGAGATGCCAGCAAGCTCAACAATGTTTTCTTGGTATGGCCAAATATTTAAGCAAGTTTATACAAGACTTCAGTGAATTGACAGCACCTTTGAAAGAGGTGATGTGCAAAAATGTTACATGGTCTTGGTTAGAACAGCACCAGAGAGCATATGAAGACCTTAAGCAGAAAATTGCTATCCCACCTACATTAAGATACTATGATGTCAATAAACCAGTAACTATTTCCTGTAATGCTTCAAAATTTGGTCTTGGCACAGCTATTCTTCAAGAAGGCAGACCAATAGCCTATGCATCTAGAACTCTTACCCAAATTGAAATGCAATATACTCAAATTGAAAAAGAACTTCTGGAAATAGTATTTGCATGTTCAGAGTTTCATGATTATATTTATGGTCGAGCTATTCAGATTTAAACCGATATGATCACCAGCCTCTAGTCACTATTTTAAAGAAGCCTATGCATTCAGCTCCAGTGAGATTACAAAGAATGATGCTCAGACTGCAAAAGTACAACTTCAAAATGGTCTATACAAAATCCAAACTTCTTTATCTGGCTTATACCTTATCCAGATCATCCAGAAATATAATAGAACAGCTTAATGCTGAGAATTTTGACTTTGATGTCATGGAAGTTTGTAATTTTTCTACCATGAGACTTGATGAGCTGAGAGATCATACAAAGACTGATCTAGTTTTGCAAAAGCTCAACCAGTACATTAATGTTGGATGGCCATCAAAGCAATCTAGTGGATCACCTGAAGTGCAAACTTATTTTCCTTACAGAGATGAAATTTTGATGGAAGATGGCATTATTTTCAAAAGTTCTAAAATTGTTGTTCCTGCTACCTTACAATGTAAATACATCCAGATTTTGCATCGTGGTCACCCAGGTTCTGAATCTACTAAAAGAAGGGCAAGAGGACTAGTATTTTGGACTTCTCTAGCAAAAGATATCGATAAAGTACTTTCTTCATGTTCAGCATGCAATAGTACTAAACTGCATTTGCAAAAAGAACCACTTCACCTAATTCAAGTTCCTGAACTACCTTGGTCAACAGTAGCAACTGATATATTTGAGTGGAACATTCAACATTACTTAGTGTTGTTAGACTCTTACTCAAACTAGTTTAAGATCAATTTACCTAATGTCCACTGCTGTTATCACCAAGCTGAAACATAATTTCTCAGTCCATGGTAGTCCACACAAAGTTATTTCTGACAATGGTACCCAATTTACCAGTCAGTTGTTTCAGAAATTTGCAAAAGAATGGGACTTTGTACATGTTACTAGTAGTCCAGAATACCCACAGTCAAATGTACTAGCTGAACTTGCAGTACAGAGTGCAAAGCAATTACTAGAGAAGCCAACACATGATAATACCAATGTGTTTTTGAATTTACTTAGTCTCAGAAACATATCCCATGATGATATACTTGGCTCACCTGCTCAGAGACTTCTATCTAGGCAAACTGGAACAACCTTGCCTATCAGTTCCATTTTTTGAGGCCTAAAGCAAAGAACAACAGAATAATCAGAGCCCAACTATTCAGAAAGCATTCTTTCCAGAAGTCCAACTATGATATATTGAGCAGATTTCTTCATCCATTGAATGAAGGAGAGACAGTGAGAATACAAACAAGGAAAGGTTTCAACCAGATTGGTCAAGTAACAGGTATATGTACTGAGCTGAGATCCTACTTGGTAGAATCTGAGCGTGTGGATTACAGGAGGAATTGCAGGCATCTTCTTCCTGTATCAGAATCAATATTGCAGCATTGTTCCTGTGATACAGACTCTAGATCTCAAAGCACTCCAGATAATGTTCCTGTTGTAGAAAGTGCCTCTTAACTTCTCCTTCCATTCCTGATGATATTCTTGATGTCCCAAAGCTGAACATTCAGCAGAGACAGTCCCATTTGCTAGACCTATTTCTAATTTCTATGTGACATGATTTGGTTGTATTTCTGGACCTAGTGTGAAATACACAGCAGCCTGGACATAGTTGTCTATATGTATTTAGTTCTGTATAATTGCACGTCAAAGAATTATTTGTATCAATTGCATGTCAATTAACGTCATCAATAATGCATGACTCATTTCTCAAAGAGGATGTAGAATAGTGTGTGTGTGTGTGTGTGTGTGTGTGTGTGTGTGTGTGTGTGTGTGTGTGTGTGTGTGTGTGTGTTATCATTAATGCTCTAGAGATAAATGTAGATGGCAAGTAAACGTTGATCAATGTGAATCGTTAAGATAGTCACGTGGTAGCAGTTAAATATTGACAAAATAAACACTTTTATTTGATGTATGGGTCAGACCAAACAGAGTCTCCTTCAAATATCATTTCAGAAGCTGTTTAGATCTTCATATACATTGGCATGAAACTGGTTACTTATTTAACATTAAACACTTTCAGATAGCATTGCAAAATCATAGAAATTAAGGATCATTTCTTAGATAACTGACTCATGAACAGTGTATTGTGGGTGTTTTATTTCTAGGGTTATGGTGTGAGCCACAGAACTGTGATAATAAAAACTCACAGCTGCACCATGCAACTTTCTAAAGCAGACATAAACAAAATATGCGGTGGTGGTGCTGCGGTAGCGTTGTCGCCTCACAGTTAGACGTTGCCCGTTCGATTCTCAGTTAGAGCGTCTTCTGTGTGTCGAC
Organism: Protopterus annectens; assembly: GCF_019279795.1. Classification (NCBI taxonomy): domain Eukaryota; kingdom Metazoa; phylum Chordata; order Ceratodontiformes; family Protopteridae; genus Protopterus; species Protopterus annectens. The sequence goes on along the minus strand of NC_056729.1, from coordinate 1,515,646,216 downwards.
ATGCGTGAATGGGCGTTCCTTCATTGAAGGTTGTGCGTTAGGCCCAGCAAGTCAGCACATAAAACTCTACTGCCAATCATTAGTGGACCAGAGTTCCGCTGTGATGACCCCTAACCGGGAAAAGCCGAAAGACAGTTTTTTAGTAAATCTGCAAGAGATGTATGAAGCTGCATCAGAGAACAGCAATGACAGCCTGTCATGACTGTCAAAGAAGTTAAGAGAGCGGCACGGAATCAAGAAAGATAGAGACAGTTGACACAACAAACTGACCTCATGTAGAAAACAGATAAAAGGGGACCAATAAAAAGTCACCTGGACTTGCGGTTTTACCCTACAGTGCTGATGACATTCGGGGTGTGTGGGAATCACAAGGTCAGAAGGTAAGATTTTGATGTTAACATTAAAGTAGACATGACCGAATAACACAATACAATTGGTATATGCACTGTTTGCTGGGTATAATAGTTGTTTCCTTAGATTATATTAACATATATAGACTTTAACAAAATATTTGATTCTAGCAGGATTCATAGGTAAGTACTAAGCGATAAGCTTACAGACTGGCATGGCTAGACAATATCAAAATATGAGATTCAAATGTTGTATCTTGTGTCTAAGAGATAAACATATTAAATGTTATGCCAGTCCCAATTCCAACAAGGGAAAAGGCAACACTTTGATTTTTCAATGATAAATAGTTTAGTTAAGTTTTGGAAGGGGGTGTGCATACTTAGATATAAAAAACAATAAAAAAACAACTAGACTTGAATTTATTTTGCATTTTCTTCATGTTTGAAAAGGTGCTAGGCAATAAAAATAATTTTAGATTCATTTTTGCTCAAGCTGTTATCTTGATTGATTCATTCATTGCTTCATTCATTCATTTATTTATTTGTCAATTCTAGATAAAATGTCCCTAGTACAAAATGTTGAAATTAGGAAAAACATTTCATTACTCTGGAATTTTCAGTTACTTTCTGTCACTGGTGGATCATAAGCCATAGCCCACATTGTGAGAATGGCCCCTCCGTGGATGAGGGGAACAATCTAGCCAATTCCGAAATTCTCACTTTTTCCTCTGTGGAGGGTTTTGCCAATAGGGGGATGAGGTCCACCTCGGGGTGGTCATTTGGTGGAGGTCTTGTGATCAGAGTTCTTTGATGGCTCTGGTTTAAGAAGGCTTAAGTTGACCCTTTCGCTTTATTGCATCTGTGGGAGTAAGGTTTGTTATCTTTAGTCTAGCTTTTAATATGACTTTATTTTGACTTAATTTTATTTAATTTGTAAGACTATAGCAGGTTGTTTCCTAGGAATGTAGGAGCAGTTGTGCAGCTATGCAGCTATGCCTGATGCTCTATGGATGGTCTTTGTTGCCAGAAAAGACTTTTGCTGAAGTTTCATTTCTAGAGGAGGAGGTTTTTGCTTCACCAGTAGTTTCTTATCTGTAAAAGAGAATTCCTAAAAGGGTCTATATTAGAAGACAGAAGACGCATTCTTTCAAATGTGTCTTGGTCAAACTTAAAAGGCTGAAAATGCAAAATATCGAAGCGGCTGTTAAGCAAATTCTTTCCTTGGGAAGGAATTTGCTTGGCCACTTCGGTACTATGCTGTTTTTGGCACTGTAGTGCAGTCTCGGAGTTGGTATATTTAAGTAGGGGGGTGTGGGGGCAAAGCCCCCCACTTAATGTAATGTTTGAAATTGATTTTTATTTATTTATTTTTTTTTGTTGGAACAGCGATTTTTTTTCCTTGGAAAAAAATCACTGTTCTGACACTTCGACATTGTAAGCTTTCACTTACATAGGGTCGATCAATCACCATTCACTTTTTTAAGCATTTGGTGATTTAATATAGACCCTCCTAAAAACATTTCTATGGTGGAGAAGGCAGTCAAACAACACATGGATGTTGAGCTTTAAGTTTCTTTATTCATTTTCAAGAAGATGCACTGTTTATTGCCTAGACAGGGGGTGTGTCCCTGGTTGCCAAATAAACAGTGTGCATGAGTGTGTGAAGGGTGTGTGGTCTTTATTTTTCCAGCAGTGGCGTGTTGTTGGCTACCCTGGGAATCCCCTTGCAGTCTTGTTAAGGGTCATATATTATTTCTAAAAAACAAAAGTTTGCAACAAATTTCATCCTTTTACCTTAGTTACAAAACATGCTTACATTGATATCAAGTGGTGCTTTCACATTCTACATTATGAATGCTTCTCCTTAGTGTCTACAAATTAAAATGATCATAACACATTAACTGAAATTATTTAAAATCTACTCATGGAGGAAGTGAAGGTATAGTGGTGCGGGGCTTGAGAGGGTGCACTATTTGGTGGGTTACTAGAGTTAAAAGTAGGGATAGATGGCAATAATAAAGGGGGTTAGGGTTGGAGCTGGAGGGGGGATTTGTGAATCAGAGGTTAGAAACTAAATAAAGAAAACGTGGTTTAGACCTTACATGTTCGAGAAGACTAGGAGGGTAGGGGCGGAACAGTCTCAGGTTTAGAAAGAAGGTAGAGGGCCTTGTGTGGAGGTGAGTGATGGGGAGTAAAAGCAGAGGAATGGGAGGTCCAGCCACATAGTGGCAAACCAGGAAGGATTACTGACTAAACCATTTAAAATAGCAGGTTTACCATCGGTGCGCAGGGAGCTGTAATTCAACGGAAGGACTCTAAGTGAAATTTAAGTGCATTGCTTTGCAAAGAGAATATTAATATCGAAGTCGTGGAAAGGACAGAATCTTTGTCTCCTTCTAATGGTTTAACTAGCCCTGGTTCTTAACTGGGCCTATTGATTAAATGGAATTCAACAGGAACCATTCAAAAAATTCAAAAGGGAGATGGCTCAGAAAATGTTGGAAACAATTAGGGGGGGACGGAGGCAAACTAAAGTATGTGTGTCTTTATTAGTCCTATAATCTACTATGTAAAGGCATCTTAAAATACTACTTTCACACAAGTAAAAGCAATATAGAAATTTATTATGGTGAGGGTCGTTAGTGATGGACTATAAAGCAGAGAGACCGGGGATGCGGCCATGTGGCTGCAATCAGTTTGTTTGTGTCTTTTGGCTTTTCCCGGTTAGGGGTCGCCACAGCGGAACTCCGGTCCACTAATGATTGGTAGTGGATTTTTATGTACCGGGTTACCAGCCCTGATGCACAACCTTCAACGAATTCATGCCCCATTCACGTATGCCTCCACACAGAAGACGCTCTAGCTGAGAATCGAATGGGACGACATCTTGCTATGAGGTGACAACGCTACCGCAGCACCACCACTGCAGTCTCAAGTATATGTGACTTTAAGCTCCTATTGTTTGTTTGTTTGTGTCTTTCGGCTTTTCCCGGTTAGGGGTCGCCACAGCGGAACTCCGGTCCACTAATGATTGGCAGTAGAGTTTTCCATGCTGGCTTGCTGGGCCTAACGCACAACCTTCAATTAAGGAATCCCCATTCACGCATGTCGCCACACAGAAGACGCTCTAACTGAGAATCGAACGGGCAACGTCTAACTGTGAGGTGACAATGCTACCGCAGCACCACCACCGCAGTACGTGGCTGCAATCAGTAATGATACTTAAAAAATAATAACTGCAGTTTATGGCACAGAATGGGCAGAGGGGGGAAAAGTCAAATTAACTCATGTCAGAGCTCACTGTCAGCTAGCACCAGCTGTGGATATCAGCCCATATATGTCCAGCTGTGTGGGGTATTTTACTTAAATCGGTTAAACTAGCTTAAGCTATTACTAAAAACTATAAAATGAAAGAAAAAAAATGAAGCTTCTATAAATGAAAAATGAACTCAAAATCAAAATAAAATGAAAGGAAGTCTGGACTTAGATGGCCTGGAAAGCAAAGTAAATGGTGAATGTTGGATAAACTGTCTGGGGACAGAAGATAAATAGCATTTACATGCCTTTTTAGTCCTAAGAATATCTAAGAATACGCATCCTAAAACCAAAGAGTTACCACGGTATATGTATTAAATCAAGCCATACCTTTTTTAAAAAACAAACCACCAGACCTGGGTTGCATTAAGGAAGAATTTTTAGTCTAATAAAACCAACCTGTTGTTATAAAACTTAACCTCGTAAATAACTGGGCAAGTTATACAGGTCAAATCAAGGTCATATAAGGGAAAAGTACAAAATAAGCAATTTATTGATAACTCAAAAAAGTTGGGGGAAAATAAGGTAAAAGGAATTGAAAGGCCACCAATAAAAAAGAGGAAGTAGATACATTTTGGAGAAGTATCTATAAGATCCTGTGGAACATAACAAAGATGCTAAATGGATAGAAGAAGTAAAAGAAAGACTAAGAAATTTAAAGGTACATGATATGAAATAGGATGAAGTAACACCCAGAGAGACTGAAACAAAGTTGACAAAAGTCTCTAACTAGAAACCCCAGGCCCAGATGCAGTACCTAACTTTTGGTTAAAAGTATTAACATCTTTGTACGAGGATTTAGCCATAAGTAAGAACTATTTATATGCGCACCCCAAACAGACACCACACTGGGTAACAACAGGCAAAACAATGCTCTTACTGAAGAGTGAACCAGCTACCCTAAAAAGTATACCCCAATAACTTGCCTTCCGATAGTTTTGGAGTGATTGACTGGCCCCAAAAGGTGTTGGATAGATTAGATATTAAAGCAAGAAGGATGCTTCATGCTCACCAAATGATTGATAAAAATCAGTTTATACCAAGATTATATATTCCCTGTTCTGAAGGAGGGATGGGCCTCCTTGAAATTGATTACATGTATAGATCTGCAATCATGGGACTCCACACATATCTACTGATCTCACAAGATCCAAATGTAGTGAAAATTTTGAAACATAAGGAGAATAAATCTAAGATGACTTCTCTGTTTAATTTAGCAGAAGCATATCAACGTCAAGCAGGAATGGAAATCAAACCAGAAGTAGATAAAAACCAAGCAGCAACTGAATGTGCCAAAAAACAAAAGAAAGAATATAAGGTGAAAGACCAGATGAGAAGGCAAGAAATGTGGAAAAAACATAAATATAGTTGCAAGTATAAAAAAGTTCTGTAAGATCCTCATGTTGATCAAGAATGAAGGCAGGAATGGTTAAGGAGCGGTGAATTCACACCAAGAAAAGAAAGGTTAATATTGGCAGCCCAAGATAGTGGGCTATGTACACACCGGTTTACAAAGTCCATTGAACATGTGGGAGAAACAGACACATGTAGGTTTTGTAAAACTGAATTGGAAACAGTCACACACCTTGTTTCTGGTTTCGACACACTAATAGCAGAAGGACTGTATACTGAAAGGCATAATAATGTGTCGAGACTGTTGCACTAGGGATTGTGCAAACATTATGGTATTGAAGTGGCTGAAAAACATTGGAAACATGAGCCACAAAGCATCATAGAAAATGATGAAGTTTATATCACATGGGATCACCTATTACCAACAGTTAAAAAACAGATGCTAGAAAACCGGACATAGTGATCCAAGAAAGGAAGATAAAAGTAGCATTGATCATTGAAATCATCTCACCCAGTGACTACAGTGTCTTGTATACATAGAGACACACAAGTCATAAAATACCAGGATCTGCAGGCAGAAACGAGAGCAATGTGGAAGAAAGATACCAAGACAGTTCCAATAGTAGTAGGAGCAATGGGTCTTATAAAAAAGAATTTACAATCATATTTAGATATATTACCAATCCATGTAACTCCATACGAATTGCAGAAGGAGTCATTACTGGGCACATTGCAGGTGCTGCGAAGAGCACTTTTAGCTGACATCAAAGATTGAAGCAATACTAATTTCATGAACTTTAATCATACTTTGACTTAGGAATGGGGACAATTCCCGACATGGTATTAGAAACCCAAATGATTTGGAGAAATTAGAAAAGTCAAATCAAGGAGTCTGGAGGGAGCTGGAATTTAGCCAAATTAATCGCGACTTGCTGGACTTGTTTACAGGGAATTTAAAAAAACTGTAAAAATCTGTCCTGACTTTTTAATAATATCAAACGCCTTGCCTAGGGTTGAGTGAGTATCATATTAAGTGCAGTTTAAATTACACTATAGCTAAAGAAAACTTAACATTGTTGCAATTTGGGTAATTAATTCAGGCTCAATTTGTGCACAGAAATACACATGGAATGGTGAGAAACCAACTATAATGAGTGTGGTAAAAGTGAACTATTTAGCAAACCAGTCATAAAACCGGTGTTTCTAACAGTTTACCTGGAGTCCTGAGTTCTGAGAGTCTCATAGTGAGTGTAGATCAATTGTTACCTTAAAAAGGGTGACATTATCATTAAAAAGAAATGAACAGAAACATTTTAAGAGCTGACTTGAAAATACCTTTAAAGTATACAAGTAACCATTAAATCTTAAGAAAAAAATAAACGTAGTGTGTTTATACCAATATAGTACAAAGTCTTTTGGTATTCCAAGTGTTTATCTGGAGTCATGAACCCAAAATTTCTTTCAGTGAGTGTAGTTCTGTCCTCACCACTTATGGACTGTGGGATCCACAAGCTGGTAGAAACTGGTGAAGCGACAAAGTCCTGTTACGGTGCCCTGCTGAAGTCTTAAGTCAACCGGGTCAGTGTTTAGCCAAATTCCTTGTGGTCCATAGTCCTCAAATTTAGAACTGGGATTATGGAGTCCATGGTGTTCAGTCCCAGTCTATCTCTGGCTTGGAGCCTTATTTGCCAGATGAGCTCTTTTTTTTCCAGAAGGTTTTTGTGGCTCCCATTTAGGTGTATCTTTGGTACTTGGTTGAGGTGTGAAACAGAACACGATTGTGGCAGGTGTGACTTTTGGCATGGATCGCTGGGGGTTGGTGTGGTGGAGGTACTGGATGTCATGCAGGTGCTTAGCGATCCTAGTCCTCTTTTGGTTAACAGTTTTCCCATGCTGAAGCAAAAATCTCCTCCACTAGAAATGAGGCTTCAGCAACAGTCTTTTCCAGCAACAAAGACCATCCATAGAGCATCACACATAGCAGCACAACTGCACATCTGGTTCCACATTCATAGGAAACAGCCTGCTCTAGTTTTTATGAATTAAATAAAATAAAGTCAAAATAAAGTCATATTAAAAGCTAGACTAAAGGTAACAAACCTTACTCCCACAGGTGCAATAGAGTGGAAGGGCCAAATAAAGCCTTCTTAAACCAGAGCCTTCACAGAACTCTGATCACAAGACATCCACCAAACAACCATCCCGAGGTGGACCTCATCCCCCTATTGGCAAAATCCTCTACAGAGGAAAAAGCGAGAATTTCGGAATTGGTTATTTTCTATCATTAGAAATGATGAGCTTTTAAATCTTATATGTCAGGCATTTTCCTTTGAATGTGATACAGAATAAAGAAAGATGCATTATCTGAATAAACAGGTTAGAGAGAAGGTACTTGTGATTCACTATGAGAAATATATTTTTCTGAAAAAAAGAGCTTCAAAACAGGTTAAGATACTTTTGCAAGAACATCTATCCTTTTTCTGCCAAGACCAGTAAGTCTGCTTTTCATCAGACCAGTAAGCCTGCTTTTCATCAGATGACTGAATGGCGAAGTGCAAAGGAGGATTTTTCAATGACTGAGCAACAAAAGGTTACAGACAAATTTTATCCAACATATTCGTGTTGGGAACAAGCTCTTAACTAGTTTATTGGAGCCTACAATGTTTTCACAAATGATTTTAAAGAGATTGGTGGGTATTCTGATTTATATAAAAAAAAAAACAAAAGTATTTCCTTGCACAGTATGATCAGTCAGAATATGCCTTCCCTAAGATCAAGATAAACTCAGAAATAATCAAAAATACAATTATGGTGTTGTCACATCAAAAAGCTCCAGACCTTGATGCACTCCCTTAGATGTTTATAAAAATGTATTTTGGATTTATTCCCAGATTAAGCCACATTGATACATGCACTAGCTTGGAGCAGAGGTAGTACAACTCACTAAAGGAAACACTCATAAATGTATTGAAAGCTTCTAAGTAATTCCATTATTAAATACTGATTATAACATATGTACTAAATATATGAATAATTATTTGCCACCATCTATTCATTCCATGCAGGTGTTACTTATTTTCATCCAGAATAATTGACAGATTCTGGTGAAAATATAAAGTTTTGCTCAATGGACAGATGCACCATTAATAAGCAATATATTTTTCTTATTTTGTAATCCTTGAAAACTCTAAAATTTATATATAATATACTTAGGGGTTATTTTAATACCTTACAATATTATTTAAGCATGAAGGACTTTAAATCTCATACAAAAATTCAAGTATAAGCTGCAGTGGTGCAGCGGTAGCGTTGTTGCCTCACAGCAAGAGGTACTCCCGTTCAATGCTCGGCTGGAGCGCCTTCTGTGTGGAGTCTGCATATCCTCCCCATGGTCAAGTAGCATTCGAAAGACATGAATGAATGGGCATGCCTTCACTGAAGATTGGGCATCGGGCTGGCAACCTGACACCATAAAAATCTGCTGCCAATCATTAGTGGACAAGTGGGCAAACTACAACCTCCAGTACCCTCACTGTCCAGCCAGCGCTTCGTCTCTCTGCCCAAGTAGCTGACACAACACACACACACACTTTGAGATAAGTATTTATACACTTTACAGACACTCCTGGGAAAGGCTGACACAGATTCTCCAGCTATGCCCCTTTACCCAGACTATATGGTAGTAATTACTGCCACCACCCAGTTAATACTATTTGCTACTAAAAGGCCCTTAAAAGGGTGTCCAATTATTACTGTGCAATATTAATATCCAGTGGTAATGTGACTATACAGTCTAAGGCTTATCAGAGTAGCCTATTACAATAAATGTTATATAAATATGCAATGTACTCTAGAGCTTATCTCTACACAAAGCAGCCACAGGTAGAAGGTTTTAAAAATATTTAATAATAAATAATTTAAACACAAGACAAAACTACTACATCACAGAGATATCTAAGAGTTCACAGATCACACAGAAACTTAAAATAATACAGTAGGACAGGTCTGGTTTCAAAGAAAAATACCTAATTAATCTTTACTAGCTTTAACTATTCCTACAAGATATCACAGTGCTACAAACGTACATGTGAGCATAAGCAGAGTGCTGATAAGTTAGTTGTCCAAGATCAAAATGCTTCCTGGTGTCTTGTGAGAAATAGTATTTAAACATTACTAACAAACATGTCTCTAAGGCCCTCCCAAAATTACATCATTTTTGACACTTAGGTTTTCCCAGTATTCATATTGCATCATCTTAACACCTGGTCTGAGTTCTCAGGCCACAAACTGCATTATTTAGCAATCTAACACCTGCACAGAAGCTTACAACAATAGAAGACATTTCACATGTATATACTAAGCAAGAAAGCACCTTCCATATCTAAATTCTAGTCATAAACTTTAGCCTAAAACAATGGGCATGAAATCTTCATCCAGCCGCCCTCAGGCCGAATTCTAACATGAAAGGATACAACATGCTTCATTGGGCCAGTAGAGTTCAATGTTGTCACATATTTTGCAGTTCCACATTTCACAGTGTTTTCTTACATTTAAAAACACAAGCCTGTATTTTACATTTGTTTATACAGTTGATAGAATTATATATCAAATTCTATTTGATTAGGCTGGCAGCCTTTGCCCATATCTCCCCAATCGTCACATCTCTTTCCCCCCAGAGAACTGAAGCAAGTTTTTCAAGTGCCCCTTGAGAAACATCACTTGAGAGTGTCAGGTCTATCTGGGCTTACCTCACCCCATTCCCTGTCTTAAGAGCTCATCTGCAGTGGCATTGCTACTCCCACTGTGGTGCTGCACTGACATATCATATGCTTGCAACTCCAGGCTCCATCTTAGCAACTTGGCATTTTGCTGACTGGCTCTGTTTAACCATGTTAGAGGGTTGTGATCTGCCATCACAGTAAATTTTCTTCCATACAGATAAGGCTGAAGGTTTTGTAGTGCCCACACTATGTCTAGACATTCCTTTCCTATTGCTGCATAGCATTCCTCCCTCAGTTGGAGCCTATGACTGAGATAAACCACTGGGTGCTCTTCTCCCTCTGAATAAATCTGGCTAAGTACAGCCCCCTCCCCATAGTTTGAAGCATCCACCTGTACAACAAAGTATTTTCTGTAGTCTGGACTGGCTAACACAAGGGGTCCTCCCAAAGCTTCCTTAAGCTTCTGAAATGCCTGCTCACATGCTGGGGTCCACAATACCTTATCTGGCCTGTTCTTCCTTGTCAGGTCTGTGAGAAGAGCAGCTATGGTACTATAACTGGTAACAAACTTTCTGTAGTACCCTGCTGTCCCTAAGAATGCCCTCACCTGCTTTTTGGTAACAGATGCAGGCCATGCCTGAATAGCTTCCACTTTGGCAGGTTCTGGCCTTATCTTACCACTCCCCACTCTATGTCCTAGGTAGGAGACCTCTGCCATACCCACCTGGCATTTGCTCGGCTTAATGGTCAACCCTGCCCTCTGTAGTCTGTCCAGCACCTCCCTGACATGCTGAAGGTGCTCTTGCCAGGAATGGCTGTAGATAGCAATATCATCCATGTAAGCAAGGGCAAACCCTCCTGCTCCTGCTAAGATATGATCTACCAGCCTCTGGAAAATCACTGGGGCATTCTTCATCCCAAAGGGCATCTTTGTGAACTCATACAAGCCAAAAGGAGTCACAAAGGCTGACTTCTGTCTAGCACTGGGGAGTCAAGGGCACCTGCCAGTAATCCTTGGTAAGATCAATGGTTGTAGGATACTTAGCCCCAACCCAGCTGCTCTAGAGTCTCATCTGTCCTAGGCATGGAATAAGCATCTGACTCTGTGTGACTATTTAATTTCCTGTAATCCACACAGAACCTGTTGCTGCCATCCTTCTTTGGCACCAACACTACTGGCGAGGCCCAGGGACTGTTAGACTCTTGAATCACCCCTAGTTCCAACATCTCCTGTACCTCCTCCCTCAGTGTCTGACAGGAATGAGAACCATCACCTGCTGCCCTACAGCATACTTTCTAGCTCGAGCATTCCTGTCATACCACACCTTTTTCTGTTGTTAGGCTTCTGCCAGGTTCTCCTGGGCCTGGCCCATGAGTTCCCTGAGCCTTGTCCTGAGGTTCAGGACATATGCCACAAAAGACTCCTTGTGAGACTCACACTCTCCTTCCCACTCATCTCGAATTAAATCTAGAGGTCCCCTCACCCTATGCCCATACAGCAACTCAAAGGGTGAAAAAACTATGGATTCCTGGGGAACCTTTCTTTAAGCAAACAACAGATGGGGCAAACATTTGTCCCACTCCCTCTTAAACTGATCTGCAAATTCCCGTAGCATGGACTTGATTGTAGAGTTTAACCTCTCAACAAGGCCATTAGTCTGGGGATGGTAGGGGGTGGTCTTCATGTGCTTCACTCCACAGGACTTCCACAATCAAGCCAGCAGGACTGACATAAAATTGGCACCTCTGTCAGACAGGATTTCCTTTGGGAAACCTATCCTACTGAAAATCTCTAGCAATGCATTTGCCACCTTCTCTGCCTCAATGGAGGACAAAGCCACTGCCTCAGGGTATCATGTAGCATAATCTACGATCACTTGGATATACTTTTTCCCTGTGGAACACGGGGTACTCAGAGGACCCACAATATCCATAGCTACCCTCCAAAATGGCTCCTCAATCACAGGCAAAGGCATCAGAGGACCTCTCACCTTGTCTCCTGCCTTGCTTACCTTTTTGAACTGCTCACAGGTCCTGCAGGACCCTGTTACATCTCTGCCGTGTTATATCTCTGGAAATTCCAGGCCACTAACTCCCCACCTAAACACACTGTTCAACCTCAGCCTCTCCACAGGCTATGTGCCCATAGAATGGCACACAGCAATGGCTCTTCCACTCCACAAAGGAGGGGCCAAAACTGACCCTGGTAACTATCGTCCCATAAGCCTGACTAGCCTGGTCTGCAAGGCTATGGAGAACATCATTATGGAACTCATTAACAAAGACATTGGGAGCCTCCAAACACTTGACCCGACCCAGTTCAGCTTTGGTAAGGGCAGATCATGCCTACTAAACCTGGTTGACTTCTTCGAGACAGTCCCCAAGGCTATAGATAAGGGAAAGGTGGTTCACAGAGCCTACCTTGATCTCACCATGGCATTTGACACCATTCCTCACTCGAGTATTATAGAAAAACTCACCAGCCTGAACATAAACCCCTACGTCACAAGATGGGTTGCCAACTGGCTTACAGACAGAACTCACACAGTAAGAATAGCGGGCTCAAGGTCCAACTCTAAACCAGTCACAAGTGGTGTCCCATAAGGCTCTGTTCTGGGACCCCCACTGTTCGGCATATATTTCTCAGAAATACAGGCAAACACATGTGGACTATGGCTAACCAAGTTCGCAGATGACTGCAAACTGGGAGCCATAATTGACTCTCCGGCTGACATGGACATCCTTCAAAAAGGCCTTACTGAGACAGACACCTGGTGTCAAAGTCATGGCCTCAAGCTAAATGCCAAAAAATGCATAGTCATCCCATTTGGGAAAAACAAAACACCCACGAATTACCACATAGGCGGCAGCCCCTTAATACAAAAGAGGTAATAAGAGATCTGGGGATGCAGGTAGATAGTAATCTCTCCTTTGACAATCATATTGCCAAAGTAGTTAGGAAATCCTCCTATGTGGCCCATCTAATTACTAAGGGGTTCACATCTAGAAATACAGAGGTTATAGTGCCCTTCTAGTCGTCACTCATCAGACCCATCATAGAGTACAATGTTCCATTTGGGATGTACCTCACAAGACACTTCCAAAAACTGGAAAGACCACAAAAGCACCTCACCAAGAGGATTACTGGCCTCAAACATATGTCCTATGTAGCACGACTGAGAAAACTCCAGCTGTACTCAGTGGCATATCGCTTTCTCAGAGGTGATCTCTGCCTGACTTACAAAGCCATGTCCAACTCAGAATTGATGGACATGATCCACCTAAAGAAATCCAAGTCACTGCAAGCCACGCGCTCTAGTGAGCTAAACCTCACAACAACAATAAATAGAACATGCTGGAGGGATAGATTCCTGTCACAGAGACTCCCCATGCTTTGGAACAAAATTCCTAACTACATTAGGTAGAGCCCCTCACTAACACTCTTCAAGAGAAGCCTTGATGAGTGGATGGGTAACAGAAAATACACCCCTGGGTTCACTTCATTGGCTCTGCTTGAAAGAGCCTCAGTTAATTAATCAATGGGGTGGTGAAAGCCGACACACTCTGGCTAGGCTTAAAAATGCCCTTGGGCAGATAGCTTAGTACCTACCTATGAACCTATAAAAGTTTTGCATAATACGCCTCTTTGTACATTTTATGCCCATATGACCTGCAAAGGGAATATCATGGGCTATGGCTAGAAGTGCCAGATGGTAAGCTCTAGGCACTACCAACTGCTGTACTCTCTCACCTTCCAGCCCTCCCTCAGGGGTCCATTCTCTGTACAGTAACCCTTTGTTCCAGTATACAGATTCCTCCTTACCTTGAGAATCAGGTGCCTCCCTAGCTACCTGCCTCAGACCTTGCAATGTAGGGTCTGAGGGCTGAGCCTGTTTCAAGTCTTTCCTTGTAACCCTTCCCAGCTCCCCTTCCACAGGAAGTCTGGCATCCTCTGAAAGTAGTGCCTCACTGTCAGCCTGGGTACTACTACTCACCTCTACCTTTGGAGTTACCCTGTACAAGGGAACATCAATACCCACAAGCAGCTGTGGCTCACATTCAGTTTCACTGCTACAGCGTAGTTCACTCCCTGAAGTGACCACCTTAGCAGCCCTGGCTGCAAGTATGCAGTCTGTCTGGGTCTCCCCCAGGCTACCAGACCCACATGCTTGTCTCCTAGCCTCACTGCATTTAACTGCAAAAGTACATGGTACTGCCTCATCCAAATCCTTCCCTCTCAGGACATCTGCAGGATGGTAGTTCCATACCCCTGTTGTCTCAAGATAACCTACTATTGGCATTTTGTCTTTCCCACTTACTGGCTCTCTCACCTTTGGTTCCCCACCATGCCTCCGTGGACATCTGTATGTCACATGGCCCCACTTGTTGCATTCAAAACATTTAACCCTAGCTACTGGGCATATACCTGGACTAGTGGCTTCCCCTGCTACTGGCGAATTCTGTTGAGGCAGTCTGTGCTGCCCACCATGTGTTCCTTTAGTCCCATGAGCAGTACTGGGGGTCCCTTTCCTGTGCAGGGCTGCCCTACTTGCTAGGTATAGGTCTCCCTTCTTCCCCAACAACTCTGAAGTAGCTCACTGTTTATCAGCTAACCAGATCCTCATGTCCTCAGGCAAAGTGCTAAGGGCTAGTTCCCTTACCAAAAGGTCTGCCAGCCCTTCAGAAGTGGTGACCTGACATCCACTCACCCAGCTATGAAAATAAGTGCTCACTTCAAAAACATATTCACATACATTTTCATCTGCCTCGCATCTATGCTCACAAAACTTTTTCCTATACATTTCAAGTGTTAGCTTAAAACATTCTAACAAATGTCTTTTTACAGCAGTATAATCAAAACAGTGTTGTGCATTTTTGCTAAACAAGTTACAGCTTTACCATAAACCGTACCCAGAGCCTTTGGTCAACTTCATACTGTTTACATACCCACTCAAACATATGAATGAAGCTATCAAAATTATCCCCCTCTTTAAACTGTGGAAGAAATTTACTGACATTTTGTGCTACTGGGGTCTGGTTACTCCCTTCCCCATTACCTCCATGACTCTGGCAAAGAGTCAGCATTTCCCTCTCATGCTTTATCTGCCGTTCCTGTTCTTCAGCTTCTAGGCTCCTCATTCTCTCGGCTGCTTCAAGTTCCATACGTCTGACCTTCAACTCAAGTCTCTTTAGCTCCAGCTGGATTTTTAAGTCCACTGCAGAAAGGTTGAGCTGTCCATTCTCCGAGAATATTGTATATCCACTGTCAGTCTGATTATCCTCCAGGCTGCTGTTTTCTGATGCAGCTGTAACCAAGGCTGCAATCAGGTCTGCCTTAGGTTTCCATGCACCAGCCCCCTAGCCTGGCACATATCCGCCAGCTGGCTTCTTGTCAGCTTTCCATACTCTTCTGCTGACATGTTGCCTGCTCACCCTGACTAACACTAAGCTAACAAAAGAAATAAACAATTGTGACCTGAACTCTTGGTATACACTGCAAGGTTGTTTTAGAGTACAAAACACTTTTAGTGATCACTGTACATAAGCTACAGGAATTAGCTGTACCCCACACCACTACAATCCAATTAGTATGTGAAGTAGATCCCACCACTGCCAAACACTTGTGACAACTGTGCCCGGGCCCAGCAATCAAGGAGCCTCAGTCCTCACCACTAACACCAGGGTGGTTGTCTCCTAGATGAGGAAAGGATAACTAATACACATATTAAAGTACAATTTCCCTTAAGTGCACACAGAGATCACAGTCAGTCTGGGGCTGGCTGCTCCCTTGCTCACCAGGTCCCCAATAAGACTCCCCACTGGCACAGCTATGGGGTCCAGGTTTCAGCCTAACTGGACAAGCTAGAACTTCCAGTACACTCTCTGTCCAACCAGCACTTCGTGTCCCTTCCCAAGTAGCTGACACAATACACACACACTTTGAGATAAGTATTTATACACTTTACAGACACTCCTGGGAAAGGCTGACACAGATTCTCCAGCTGTGCCCCTTTACCCAGACTATACGGTAGTAATTACTGCCACCACCCAGTTAATACTATCAGCTACTAAAAGGCCCTTAGAAGGGGGTCAAATTATTACTGTGCAATATTAATATTCAGTGGTAATGTGACTATACAGTCTAAAGCTTATCAGAGTGGCCTATTCCAATAAACTCTATATAAATATGCAATGTACTCTAGAGCTTATCTCTACACAAAGCAGCCACAGGTAGAAGATTTTAAAAATATTTAATAATAAATAATTTAAACACAAGACAAAACTACTACATCACAGAGATATCTAAGAGTTCACAGATCACACAGAAACTTAAAATAATACAGTAGGACAGGTCTGGTTTCAAAAAAAAATATCTAATTAATCTTTACTAGCTTTAACTATTCCTACAAGATATCTCAGTGCTACAAACTTACATGTGAGCATAAGCAGAGTGCTGATAAGTTAGATGTCCAAGATCAAAATGCTTCCTGGTCTCTTGTGAGAAATAGTATTTAAACATTACTAACAAAGATGTCTCTAAGGCCCTCCCAAAATTACATCATTTTTGACAGGTTTTCCCAGTCTTCATATTGCATCATCTTAATGCCTGGTCTGAGTTCTCAGGCCACAAACTGCATTATTTGGCAATCTAACACCTGCACATAAACTTACAACAATAGAAGACATTTCACATGTATATACTAAGCAAGAAAGCACCTTCCACATCTAAATTCTAGTCATAAACTTTAGCCTAAAACAATGGGCATGAAATCTTCATCCAGCCACCCTCAGGCCGAATTCTAATATGAAAGGATACAACATGCTTTATTGGGCCAGTAGAGTGCAATGTTGTCACATATTTTGCAGTTCCACATTTCACAGTGTTTTCTTACATTTAAAAACACAAGCCTGTATTTTACATTTGTTTATACAGTTGATAGAATTATATATCAAATTCTATTTGACTAGGCTGGCAGCCTTCGCCCATATCTCCCCAATTGTCACATCTCTTCCCCCCCAGGGAACTGAAGCAAGTTTTTCAAGTGCCCCTTGAGAAACATCACTTGAGAGTGTCAGGTCTATCTTGGTGTACTTCACCCCATTCCCTGTCTTGAGAGCCCATCTGCATTGGCATTGCTACTCCAACTGCGGTGCTGCACTGACATATCATATGCTTGCAACCCCAGGCTCCATCTTAGCAACTTGGCATTTTGCTGACTGGCTCTGTTTAGCCATGTTAGAGGGTTGTGATCTGCCATCACAGTAAATTTTCTTCCATACAGATAAGGCTGAAATTTTTGTAGTGCCCACACTATGTCTAGACATTCCTTCTCTACCGCTGCATAGTATTCCTCCCTCGGTTGGAGCCTATGACTGAGATAAACCACTGGGTGCTCTTCTCCCTCTGAAGAATCTGGCTAAGTACAGCCCCCTCCCCATAGCTTGAAGCATCCACCTGTACAACAAAGTCTTTGCTGTAGTCTGGACTGGCTAACACAGGGTGTCCTCCCAAAGCTTCCTTAATCTTCTGAAATGCCTGCTCCCATGCTGGGGTCCACACTACCTTATCTGGCATGTTCTTCCTTGTCAGGTCTGTGAGGTGAGCAGCTATGGTACTATAACTGGGAACAAATTTCTGTTGTACCCTGCTGTCCCTAAGAATGTCCTCACCTGTTTTTTGGTAACAGGTGCAGGCCATGCCTGAATAGCTTCCACTTTGGCAGGTTCTGGCCTTATCTTACCACTCCCCACTCTACGTTCTAGGTAGGAGACCTCTGCCATACCCACCTGGCATTTGCTCGGCTTAATGGTCAACCCTGCCCTCTGTAGTCTGCCCAGCACTTCCCTGACATGCTGAAGGTGCTCTTGCCAGGAATGGCTATAGATAGCATTATCATCCATTTAAGCAAGGGCAAACCCAAATGCTCCTGCTAAGATATGATCTACCAGCCTCTGGAAAGTCACTGGGGCATTCTTCATCCCACAGAGCATCTTTGTGAACTCATACAAGCCAAAAGGAGTCACAAAGGCTGACTTCTCTCTAGCACTGGGAGTCAAGGGCACCTGCCAGTAACCCTTGGTAAGATCAATGGTTGTAAGATACTTAGCCCCACCCAGCTGCTCTAGAGCCTCATCTGTCCTAGGCATGGAGTAAGCATCTGACTCTGTGTGACTATTTAATTTCCTGTAATTCACACAGAACCTGTTGCTACCATCCTTCTTTGGCACCAACACCACTGGTGAGGCCCAGGGACTGTTAGACTCTTGAATCACCCCTAGTTCCAACATCTCCTGTATCTCCTCCCTCAGAGTCTGTTTGACTCTCTCAGGCACCCTATAAGGGGCCTGCCTGATAGGCCTTTGGGTCCTGTATCCACCTGGTGCTGCACTAGGTGGGTGCTCCCTGGTTTCCCAGTGAACATGTCCCCAAACTACTGCAACACTGTTCGGATTTCTCAAACCTTGGTAGGAGATAGCTGCTGGGACATTGCTACCCCTTCCACCGAGGTGTCAGCCCGAGCCTCACTGAGGAGATCAGTCCACAGATTTCCCTTAGACTCCTCCTGCAATCCACTGCAAATATTCAGCACAAGGGCCTCCCTATCATGGTAACGTTTCATCATGTTAACATGGTACAATTTGTGCCCCTGCTGTCTGCCTAGCACCTCCACCATGTAGTTAACCTCACTTACCTTTCTTACCACCTTGTAGGGTCCCTCCCAAGCTGTCTGCAACTTGTTGTGTCTGTCAGGAATGAGAACCATCACCTGCTGCCCTACAGCATACTTTCTAGCTCAAGCATTCCTGTCATACCACACCTTTTTCTGTTGTTAGGCTTCTGCCAGGTTCTCCTGGGCCTGGCCCATGAGTTCCCTGAGCCTTGTCCTGAGGTTCAGGACATATGCCACAAAAGACTCCTTGTGACATGCACACTCACCTTCCCACTCATCTCAAATTAAATCTAGAGGTCCCCTCACCCTATGCCCATACAGCAACTCAAAGGGTGAAAAACCTGTGGATTTCTGGGGAACTTCTCTATAAGCAAACAACAGATGGGGCAAACATCTGTCCCACTTCCTCTTAAACTGTTCTGCAAATGCCCGTAGCATGGACTTGTTTGTAGAGTTTAACCTCTCAACAAGACCATTAGTCTGGGGATGGTAGGGGGTGGTCTTCATGTGCTTCACTCCACAGGACTTCCACAGACAAGCCATCAGGTCTGAAATAAAATTGGCACCTCTGTCAGACAGTATTTCCTTTGGGAAACCTATCCTGCTGAAAATTTCTAGCAACGCATTTGCCACCTTCTCTGCCTCAATGGAGGACAAAGCCACTGCCTCAGGGTATCATGTAGCATAATCTACGATCACTAAGATAAACTTTTTCCCTGTGGAACTTGGGTTACTCAGAGAACCCACAATATCCATAGCTACCCTGCGAAATGGCTCCTCAATCACAGGCAAAGGCATCAGAGGAGCTCTCACCTTGTCTCCTGCCTTGCCTACCTTTTTGCACTGCTCACAGGTCCTGTAGTACCCTGTTACATCTCTGCCATGTTACATCTCTAGAAATTCCAGGCCACTAACCCCCAACCTAAACACGTTGTTCAACCTCAGCCTCTCCACAGGCTATGTGCCCATAGAATGGCACACAGCAATGGTTGTTCCACTCCACAAAGGAGGGGCCAAAACTGACCCTGGTAACTATCGCCCCATAAGCCTGACTAGATTGGTCTGCAAGGCTATGGAGCGCATCATTATGGAACTCATTAACAAAGACATTGGGAACCTCCAAACACTTGACCCAACCCAGTTCAGCTTTGTTAAGGGCAGATCATGCCTACTAAACCTGGTTGACTTCTTCGAGACAGTCCCCAAGGTCAGAGATGAGGGAAAGGTGGTTCACACAGCCTACCTTGATCTCGCCAAGGCATCTGACACCATTCCTCACTCGGGTATTACAGAATAACTCATCTGCCTGAACATAAACCCCTATGTCACAAGATGGATTGCCAACTGGCTTACAGACAGAACTCACACGGTAAGAATAGCGGGCTCCAGGTCCGACTCTAAGCCAGTCACAAGTGGTGTCCCGCAAGGCTCTGTTCTGGGACCCCTACTGTTCGGCATATATTTCTCAGAAGTACAGGCAAACACAGGAGGACTATGGCTAACCGAGTTTGCCGATGACTGCAAACTGAGAGCCATAATTGACCCTCCGGCTGACACGGACATCCTTCAAAAAGGCCTTACTGAGACAGACACCTGGTGTCAAAGTCATGGCCTCGACCTAACTGCCAAAAAATGCATAGTCATCCCGTTTGGGAAAAACAAAACACCCACGAATTACCACATAGGTGGCAGACCTTAATACAGAAAAGATAATAAGAGATCTGAGGATCTAGGTAGATAGGAATCTCTCCTTTGACAATCATATTGCCAAAGTAGTTAGGAAATCCTTCTATGTGGCCCATCTAATTACTAAGGGGTTCGCATCTAGAAATAAAGAGGTTATAGTGCCCCGCTACTCGTCACTCATCAGACCCATCATAGAGTACAATGCCCCATTTGGGATGTACCTCACAAGACTCTTCCAACAGCTGGAAAGACCACAAAAGCACCTCACCAAGAGGATTACTGGCCTCAAACATATGTCCTATGCAGCACGACTCAGAAAACTCCAGATGTACTCAGTGGCATATCGTTTACTCAGAGGTGATCTCTGCCTGACTTACAAAGCCATGTCCAACTCAGAATTGATGGACATGCTCCACCTAAAGAAATCCAAGTCACTGCAAGCCACGTGCTCTAGTGAGCTAAACCTCACCACAACAATAAATAGAACATGCTGGAGGGATAGATTCCTTTCACAGAGACTCCCCATGCTTTGGAACAAAATTCCTAACTACATTAGGCAGAGCCCCTCACTAACACTATTCAAGAGAAGCCTTGATGAGTGGATGGGTAACAGAAAATACACCCCTGGGTTCACTTCATTGGCTCTGCTTGAAAGAGGCTCAGTTAATTAAACAATGGGGTGGCGAAAGCCGACACACTCTGCCTAGGCTTAAAAATGCCCCTGGGCAGATAGCCTAGTACCTACCTATGAACCTATAAAAGTTTTGCAAAATACGCCTCTTTGTACGTTTTATGCCCATATGACCTGCAAAGGGAATATCATGTGCTATGGCTAGAAGCGCCAGATGGTAAGCTCTAGGTACTACCAACTGCTGTACTCTCTCACCTTCTAGCCCTCCCTCAGGGGTCCATTCTCTGTACAGTAACCCTTTGTTCCAGTATACAGATTCCTCCTTCCCTTGAGAATCAGGTGCCTCCCTAGCTACCTGCCTCAGGCCTTGCAATGTAGGGTCTGAGAGCTGAGCCTGTTTCACATCTTTCCTTGTAACCCTTCCCAGCTCCCCTTCCACAGAAAGTCTGGCATCCACTGACAGCGGTGCCTCACTGTCAGCCTGGGTACTACTACTCACCTCTACCTTTGCAGTTACCCTGTCCAAGGGAACATCAGTACCCACAAACAGCTGTGGCTCACATTCCGTCTCACTGCTACAGCGTAGTTCACTCCCTGAAGTAACCACCTTAGCAGCCCTGGCTGCAAGTATGCAGTCTGTCTGGGTCTCCCCCAGGCTACCAGACCCACGTGCTTGTCTCCTAGCCTCACTGCATTTAACTGCATAAGTACATGGTACTGCCTCATCCAAATCCTTCCCTCTCAGGACATCTGCAGGATGGTAGTTCCACACCCCTGTTGTCTCAAGATAACCTACTATTGGCATCTTGTCTTTCCCGCTTACTGCCTCTCTCACCTTTGGTTCCCCACCATGCCTCCGTGGACATCTGTATGCCACATGGCCCCACTTGTTACATTCAAAACATTTAACCCTAGCTCCTGGACATATACCTGGACTAGTGGCTTCCCCTGCTACTGGCGGATTCTGTTGGGGCAGTCTGTGCTGCCCAGCATGTGTTCCTTTAGTCCCATGAGCAGTACTGGGGGTCCCTTTCCTGTGCAGGGTTGCCCTACTTGATAGGTATAGGTCTCCCTTCTTCCCCAACACCTCTGAAGTAGTGTACTGTTTATCAGCTAACCAGATCCTAATGTCCTCAGGCAAAGTGCTAAGGGCTTGTTCCCTTACCAAAAGGTCTGCCAGCCCTTCAGAAGTGGTGACCTGATATCCACTCACCCAGCTATGAAAATAAGTGCTCAGTTCAACAACATATTCACATAAATTTTCATCTGCCTTGCATCTATGCTCACAAAACTTTTTCCGATACTTTTCAAGTGTTAGCTTAAAACATTCTAACAAATGTCTTTTTACAGCAGTATAATCAAAACAGTCAATGTCATGCATTTTTGCTAAACAAGTTACAGCTTTACCATGAACCGTACCCAGAGCTTTTGGTCAACTTCATACTGTTTACATACCCACTCAAACATATGAAGGAAGCTATCAAAATTATCCCCCTCTTTAAACTGTGGAAGAAATTTACTGACATTTTGTGCTTCTGGGGTCCGGTTACTCCCTTCCCCATTACTTCCATGACTCTGGCGAAGAGTCAGCATTTCCCTCTCATGCTTTCTCTGCCATTCCTGTTCTTCAGCTTCTAGGCTCCTCATTCTCTCGGCTGCTTCCAGTTCCATACGTCTTGCCTCCAACTCAAGTCTCTTTAGCTCCAGTTGGATTTTTAAGTCCACTGCAGAAAGGTTGAGCTGTCTCTTCTCCGAGAATATTGTGTCTCCACTCTCAGTCTGATTATCCTCCATGCTGCTGTTTTCTGATGCAGCTGTAACCAAGGCTGCAATCAGGTCTGCCTTAGTCAGGTTTCCATGCACCAGCCCCCTAGCCTGGCACATCTCCGCCAGCTGGCTCCTTGTCAGCTTTCAATACTCTTCTGCTGACATGTTGCCTGCTCACTCTGACTAACACTAAGTTGATTTAGAGTACAAAACACTTTTAGAGATCATTGTACATAAGCTACAGGAATTAGATCTACACCACACCACTACAAGCCAATTAGTATGTGAAGTAGAACCCACCACTGCCAATCACTTGTGACGACTGTGCCCTGGACCAGCAATCAAGGAGCCTCAATCCTCACCACTAACACCAGGGAAGTTGTCTCCTAGATGAGGAAAGGATAAGTAATACACACAGTAAAGTGCAATTTCCCTTAAGTGCACACAGAGATCACAGTCAGTCTGGGGCTGGCTGCTCCCTTGCTCACCAGGTCCCCAATAAGACTCCCCACTGGCACAGCTATGGGGTCCAGGTCTCAGCCTAACTGGGCAAGCTAGAACCTCCAGTACACTCTCTGTCCAACAAGCACTTCATGTCTCTGCCCAAGTGGCTGACACAACACACACACACACTTTGAGATAAGTATTTATACACTTTACAGACACTCCTGGAAAAGGCTGACACAGATTCTCCAACTGTGCCCCTTTACCCAGACTATGCGGTAGTAATTACTGCCACCGCCCAGTTAATAATATCAGCTACTAAAAGGCCCTTAAAAGGGTGTCCAATTATTACTGTGCAATATTAATATCCATTGGTAATGTGACTATACAGTCTAAGGCTTATCAGAGTGGCCTATTACAATAAACTCTATAAAAATATGTAATGTACTCTAGAGCTTATCTCCACACAAAGCAGCCACAGGTAGAAGGTTTTAAAAATATTTAATAATAAATAATTAAAACACAAGACAAAACTACTACACCACAGAGATATCTAAGAGCTCACAGATCACATAGAATCTTAAAATAATACAGTAGGACAGGTCTGGTTTCAAAGAAAAATACCAAATTAATCTTTACTAGCTTTAACTATTCCTACAAGATATCACAGTGCTACAAACTTACATGTGGGCATAAGCAGAGTGCTGATAAGTTAGATGTCCAAGATCAAAATGCTTCCTGGTCTCTTGTGAGAAATAGTATTTAAGCATTACTAACAAACATGTCTCTAAGGCCCTCCCAAAATTACATCATTTTTGACACTTAGGTTTTCCCAGTATTCATATTGCATCATGTTAACACCTGGTCTGAGTTCTTAGGCCACAAACTGCATTATTTAGCAATCTAACACCTGCACAGAAACTTACAACAATAGAAGACATTTCACATGTATATACTAACAGAAACTAAAGCAATAAGGCCCCTTCCATATCTAAATTCTAGTCATAAACTTTAGCCTAAAACAATGGACATGAAATCTTCATCCAGCCGCCCTCGGGCTGAATTCTAACATGAAAGGATACAACATGCTTCACTGGGCCAGTAGAGTGCAATGTTGTCACATATTTTGCAGTTCCACATTTCACAGTGTTTTCTTACATTTAAAAACACAAGCCTGTATTTTACATTTATTTATACAGTTGATAGAATTATATATCAAATTCTATTTGACTAGGCTGGCAGCCTTTGCTCATATCTCCCCAATCGTCACAATGTCTTCTGTCCAACTTCAGCTAATATTAATCCCTATAGAGAGAGCAATACAAAACTAAAGAGATGCTGACTGTTATTGGCAAGGATAAATGGATAACATTCCTAGTTTATGTGGAAGATTTTATGTTCACAGTAACTTTAGTTACTTCTTTATGAAAAAACTTTTTTAAATGGCACAAGGATCGCAAAACAATCAGGGATGCATAATTAATCCAACCATATACAAGGCTTTGTAGCTAGTTCCAGGTACAAATAGAAGATATTCTGAAATGTTGGGATAGCACTATTCAGCTAATTTACATATCACCATTCAGATCTATAACTCTCAGGTATATGATAATATGAAGCTGCTGAGTAGGAAAACTAATGTTTGACATCTTTCAGTTGATCAGGGTCTTACAGAAGTGATCAAACTCAGAGAAGCAAACGAAGATGAGTGTTGTTTTTATCAGTTTTCTTCATCTAATCCAAGAATGTGAGTTTCAGAGTTGGTAAATACGTATGTATATATATATATATATATATATATATATATATATATATATATATATATCTAGATCTAGGACTATTGAACGAAAGTTCAATAGTCCGAATCCACAATCACAGAACACACTTTAACAAAAGTGCTTTCACTGAAACAGCGCTTTCGTTAAAGTGTGTTTAAAAAAATAAAATAAAAACATTACTTTTATGTTTTTGCAAGGGGGCAAGCCCCCCCTGCACCCCCACCCGCCCCCTACTTATATATTCTCACTCTGAGGTCGCACTACAGCTGGGAAAAGGGAATTATCCCTTATCCCCACTGTAGTGCGATCTCCGCAACAGGCATACTTATGCAAATGTGCCTTTCGGTGAAAAGCACTTTCGCGCAAGTATGCCCGGCCGAATCTGTTTCGGTTATGTTGCCATTCGGTGATTCGTACGGATCGCATACATATATATATATATATATGTATATATATGTATATGTGTGCATTTGAGTGTGTGCGTGTGTGTGCATGTGTGTGTGTGTGTGTGTGTGTGTGTGTGTGTGTGTGTGTGTGTGTGTGTGTGTGTGTGTGTGTGTGCGCACATTTGTGTGTGTGTGTGTGTGTGTGTGTGTGTGTGTGTGTGTGTGTGTGTGTGTGTGTGTGTGTGTGTGTGCATGCCCACACTTCAAACAACTCAGTATCCAAGCATACCAGCACATCTATCCTCTTATCTAGCCTACTCTAACCCCAACCTGCAAACCCTCATACATATATCAACTTCAATGCCAAAACTTTATTACAGATAAATGTTTGGCATTACTGCCTACTACCACTTACTGTACATTCATTGTTGCACACTTTAGCAATTCCTGCCCTTGAAAACATGAAGATTCAATCGTTTCTGACAGCAGAAAATCCTTTGACCAAGGGTAAGGTTCACCAGTTGCAGAGATATATAGTTGGGGTGTCCCCACAGCAGGAACTGCAGGGAGGCAAGGCATTGTTTTGCAACTTTGAGAGTCTAGTTGTTTTGAGCAGCAATTTCCCAAGAATTTAGAAGTCTTGCAGTCAAATAATCATGTATCAATTAAACAAAATGAGAATATTGATTGCAGACCACTCTCTGAATAACGGTATTCCCTGACATTTCTGTAAATTCTCATTTATAGGGAGAATGAACTTTTCTAAACCTTAAAAAGTTTCCCTTAACTTTTTATCGATTTAACTGCACCTTGCTGCAATCACTACTCTGCATTTAGGAAAGGCTAGTATAATTTTCTATTAAGTGGGGGGGGGGGGTTCCACATACACCCTTGACTGCATTATTAGCTTCAAATGATAATATGAAGGAGGTTAAAGAACTGTACATTTAGAATTATTGTTTTTTTCACATATATTGATTAAAATCTTTTGTGTGAAACACAGAACAATACATCTATAAACTATATTATCAGATAATGCTCAACTGTAACAAGACTAAAATCTTGTACATCCGCACAACCATGATGCAAAACAATTTTTTATATATCCCAGACCAGTCCCACCACTTACTCCAACAACTTCAGCATTGAACCCATAACCTTACTTTAAGTACCTGGGCATTATTTTACATCCCTACTTCAGAATGGACAGCCACATCAGTCTCCCTCATTGGAATAAACAGCCACATTAACCTCCCCACATTGAAAATCAACAAAGCTATCAAAGCTGTTGCTCATCTAGTCAGGATAAAATAGATGAGTTTTTATGGGTCCTGTTCAAGCAGCTTTATTATGTACAAACCCATCAGGATTGAGGCTTAATACCTTTAACTTAGATAAACTTATAAACAAATTAACTATTACACTCATACATGCTCACTCTCAGGCCGCATTCCCAAAATGGCACTGAAGCTTGCACGTGCTGGCTATTTATATGCACATGCTGACCTTGAAACGCTTCTTAAAGGTACGCCATACACACACTATTCTACAAATGTATTTTGGTACATCTCAGGATTACTAACCTCTAAGAAGAGGGCTGCCATTAGTATGGGCATTCTGCAGCATCAGTTAGTATACAGCCTCCCGCTACTAGCATTCTCATTCATAAAGAACCCAACAGATCGAAACACATCCTCCAACCACATAAGTAGAAACATCTTCATTTAATCACTATGTGAACATCATTATTTCCTTTTACCTATCATTATTTATTTATTTTTGTGTGTGTGTATTGGGTCTCCATTATTGATGTCAAATTACGGCAGAGCCTGACATAGAGATTACAGCCAGTGCCTTAGTGAGTGGGTTTTGATCAAAGCTCTTCTGACATCTTCAGTGATATGCCTAAATCCAACACCTCGTCATTATTTAGACACTCTGTGTACTTGTCCTTTACTCCTGTGTATCAACTATTTAAAAGTTATCAGACAAAGGAACGATATATGCCTACAAAATAATGTAAATACTAAGTGTACATCTCAATACAATAAAACTATGTAGTCATACATTTTAATTTATAGTTTAGTTCAGTGTTTATGTGATGTGCATCTTCTGTACTGTAATCATATTTTAATCCAAATGTATAAGCAAACATGAAATTACCTAGCAGTAACCTTCATCTGCATGTTTGTTCAAACGTTGCTGTCTGTCACTTTGTACATTACCGAACTTAGCTTTCTATGAATTACTAACAAGATCAACTCTCCACCACTAGTATGCAATACCCGTGATCCCCAATTACTTATCACTGTGTCACTAATTAATATATGTTGATTGTATGTCATATACCTTAGACTGCTGTATCATCTTTTAACTACTAGTTTATGTACCAGCTTCTAAATTGTACAATTAGGGCTGTAGTTGAATTGGGTCACTTATGACCAGTCCACTAATCAGGTAAAGAAATAATTAATAAATAATACTATATAGCATTCACCTACACATACTGTTAGCATAAAAATCTCACCTTTTTTGGTAATTCAGTAGCCGTTGTTGTCTGTGACTGAAGAGGTCTCTTTTGGAATCATGTGAAAGAAACAGAGTATCAGAATATGGTGAAAGTTAGAGTCTTGTGTTTAGATGAGTGACCTCACTTCCCCTTGCAAATTGCTAGCAAGGTTTTGCAGTCTGCATCTGTTCAAACTCAAGAGTTAAATGAACTGAGCCTTGCTTAGCTCACACAATTCCAGCTGTTTACTTAAACTAGCAAGTCTCATTTAATACAGAGTTTTTCAGTATGCCCATAAATTCTTTTGGGTGACACAATGTCATTATGCAAATGAGTGGGTGATCAGAATGCAGATCATATGCAAGGCTATAAAGTGTTCATCTGAATTATGTAGTCATGGTATTTGTTTACATCATGGCTGATGAATAGATAACAGGTTGCAGCCTAGAACTTGCCTACTCACTATTCCCTTCAGTATTTTCATCTGGGCCACAATAATGAAATTAGAGCTGTTGAAAGAGAAATAACTTTTGTATAGTGTCTGAAAGAGATGCTGCTATGTCTTACTTAGCCTTTTATCAGCAATCTGGCATTGCTTCTTACAGCTGTAGCCTCTTTGAAGTTAATAACACTCACATTAAGATTCCTTCTCCGTTCAAAGTGCCACATAAAATGCACATCCATCAGTATATTCATTATCTT
Source organism: Protopterus annectens (assembly GCF_019279795.1). NCBI lineage: Eukaryota > Metazoa > Chordata > Ceratodontiformes > Protopteridae > Protopterus > Protopterus annectens. Next base: position 1,515,617,902 of record NC_056729.1, on the reverse strand, counting down.
AACAGCCTTCTTATGTTCAGAAATATGAATACTTTCCCAGCTGCCGTCATGTCCACACATTCATGTAAACATTGCACTCTGAGGTTATGCAAGCAATTCAAAACACTAGAATGCTGATGCTTATCATGTGCTTTTTTTGCAAATGGTAAATATAATGTGGGTAACTGAAACCACCTAAGCTGTATAGACCACCATTATGACAGTCACTAACTGTAAAATATTTCCTGTGGGACATTTAGAATATTTTAACTGGGATGCTGTTGACTCCAGTACTGCTAACATACCTGCTAACTGTATAGGATAAAACTGTGACTTCCTAAATTTACATCAAAGCATTTTATTTCGATCTAAAGTTGATCATACAGAGAGAGTTAGACAAATGTCAATATCTGTGACTCTCTGCAATAACGTAAATGTAACCTTACGAGTAAAGGTAATGCACATAAGAAAGCTGCATGCCACATAAGCAGTAGTACCAATGAATGTAATTCTAAGTGTTGTTCAGCAGCTGCATTATAGCATGGTGATACTCTGCATTGTCTATAAAAGGCAGTATTAATGGTTCAAGGCTGAATGCAGGAGAGGTTATTTGAACTGCAATTTAAGTGCGGTCTCATCTGATTTATTAAGTGCATATTATTCAGGTTCATACATTGGTACTAGGATGGCAACCAGTTGGGTCCCGATTATCATGGGCATCTATATGGGGCAAGGGTCATGTTAGTACAGAAGTAACTAAGGATTTGTAGGAGGGGATGTTAGTTAGGATAATGCTTTTCTTATTGACTGCCTCTGCCCTTAAAGAACAAGGGGGGGGGGGTCAGAATGGGAGTAAATTTATGATTTCCCATTCAGTTGTTGAGGTTTTGCTTGAAAAGGGTCAGGGATGAACACTGTTTTACATGGATGGAGACCCTATTCCATAGCCTGAGATTCATCCTTTGGGGCACATATCTCTCCCTCCAGCACATTCTGTTTATGTCACAAGTGAAGCTGAGATTCCTGGATCTAGTATTTCTATTAATGTTTGTTTTGCACATGTGAAACAGATCCATTGGGCTAGGTCTGAGGAAGCACTGTAAGCCAGGCAAAGATTCCCTCTCAGCAGCCCTTAAGAGACTGAATATAGAGACTACACCTTTAAAAGATCAGTGTAAGACAAGAGTATTCATGCCCTGGATTCTGCTTGTGAGAAACCTTTGTTGTCATTCCAAGTGTTGAAAGTTTATGGTTATATACATGCCAAAGGGGCAGTGTGTTTAATGATAGATCTGATAAAGGCTGAGTAGAGTGGTACTATAACTAACTTCCTTGGACCTGGATGCTATACTCTTACCTGTAAGTTGGGAGACATAGAATGATTTTCTTACTATCTTAGCTATATGTTGCTAAAGCCCAGATTGCTATCTACATATATTTGCAAATTCATAGGTTCATAGGTGTGTAATAGGCTAATGGGCCTGGAGCCTTTATAAGCCTATCCCATGGAAGTGCCCTGGCATCGTGCCACCTGACATTACTTCACAGTGCCTCCATCAAGTAGACCCACTGGAGTGATCCCCAGGGTGAACTTTGTATTACCCATTCACTCATCAAGATTTCTCTTGAAGAGGATCAGCGAGGTGCTCTGCTTGACATGTATGGGAAGTCTATTCCAGAGTACGGGCAGTCTCTGGTTGAGGAACCTGTCCCTCCAGCATGTTCTGTTGATTGTGGTAATGAGGTTGAGGTCTATGGAGCATGTGGTGCAGAGGGATTGGGATTTTTTTTTAGATGTAGCATTTCTAACAGAACTGGGTCAGACATGGCTTTGTAAGTCAAGCAGAGATCACCTCTAAGTAGGCGATACAAGACACAGAATAGTTGGAGTCTTTTGAGTCTGTCCGTGAAGGACGTGTTTAATGCCTATGATCCTCTTCATGAGGTACTTCTGTGGCCTCTCCAGCCTTTGCAGGTATCTAGTGAGGTACATGCTAAATGGGGCATTATACTCGATATGGGAAAAGTAGAGAAAGAGAGAGACAATGACCTCTTTCTTCCTGGATGCAAAACCCTTAGTAATGAGATGTGCCACATAGAAGGAATTTTTGACCACAGTGGCAATGTGGTGGTTGAAGGAGAGGTTGCTGTCAACCTGCTTCCCCACATCTTTTATAACACCTTCAGTGTTCGGTGGGCTCCCATCAATGTGGTAATTAGTGGGAACTGAGTTTTACCAACGGGGATGACAACGCATTTTTTTGGCATTAAGCTTAAGGCCATGGTTTCGACACTAGTCATTGGTCTCAGTGAGGCCTTTCTGTAAGATGTCTACATCACTTGGGGAGTTAATAATGGTTCCCAGCTTGCAGACATCTGTGAACTTGGTCAGTCAGAGTCCCTTTGTGTTGCCCTGGACTTCTGAGAAGTAGATGCCGAACAGGAGAGGACCCAGGACTGATCCCTGTGGGACTCCACTCATGACTGGGGTTGGCAGTCTGGTAATCCACAAAGTAGCCTCTGTAGCCCCAAATGAATGTTCTGAACATAAGTTTATTTTCATACAGACAAACATTTTCGTTACCGTAAAGACAGTAACTTCTTCAGAGAAACTGACACTAAAAAAGCGCCAAAATTTAAACTTACAATCACGTCAATGCGTAAAAAGCATCACTATAATTTATGTAAAAACATTATTACATTTAATTTAATATATAAATATATAAAGTTATAAAACGTGAATCAATTACTGCAAATATATATTTTAAAAGTAAATCAAAAACTTGTTTAAGAACAGTAAGAGTATTGTAAGATATTGTTATAAGTAAAAACTACTCGCTATTTACTGTTGAGTTACAACAAAGTGTGTACGCAAAAGCTTACAGAAAAATGTTATTTTGTATACACTAGTTTACCACATTGTGTGTCTTCTAGTATAAATCAATGTCATATATTGTTGTTTAAAACATTATCACATCTCTTAGGTTAACATAAAAGGAAGAATTTAAAAATTTTAAAAATATTAAAAATAGTTAAACACTACACATTTTGATATAGTATACGTTATACTATCCCAAAAAAAATACATATTCATTAATTTAAATATTTTATTGTAAAGAGAAAAATTTTTAAAGCATTGTAAACATAATTAAAAACAAATAATATCTAATGTTATTTATATATGCCCATAGCTGAAGGTTGTTTGAAAGTTCCCATAAACAACTAAGTAAAATACAGTAAAATAAAATAATAAAATAATAAGTGTGTGAGTACTATCCACCTTAATAATGAACACAGTTACTTAAAACAAATATATATAAGGTGCATATATATTATCTCAAAAGACTTTTCAATTTTAGTACACAGGTTATATTACAGTTTTCATTCAAACCAGGTGTACTAAAAGCATCCAAAGTGAGTTGCCACTCTAATTCACGTACCTCTAGTAATAAAGGAAAAGGGCCCCCTCTAATATCAAGGGGGACATGGTCTATAGCTAGGAAGTGAAAACTGTGGTCAGGATTTAAACCAATATGTTTTGCCAAAGCGTTATCCCTCTTATTTTTTCTTATAGTGTAGATATGTTTGTATACTCTTTCACGTAGTTTTTGATCAGTTTTTCCTATGTAGAAAACTGGGCAACAATCACAAGTGGCTAAATAAACAATAGATCGTGACTCACAGTTGAGTTTGTAGTTTATACAATATTTTTTATTCCTAATAGTAAAAGAGTTTGCAGGTTTTAAGTAACCGCACCACTTACACATGCCACAAGAAAATGTACCCTTACATCTTCTAAACGTGGAATAATCTTTTTTTTACTTTCCAATAGCATTTTAAGGTTATTTCCTTTCTTATAAACAATAATGGGGTTAAGTCCTAGTTTTTCTACTAGTTGTTGGTTGCCCTTTATAAGATGCCAGTTTTTAAATAAGATAAGTCTGATTCGATCAGAATCTGTGTTGAAAGTAGTAATAAAACTGGTTTTATAACTTCTGAACAATTCCATACCCATTTGTGTTTGGTCTTCCGAAATGCTTGTGTCCCTATTGTTGACTACTATATTAGCGGCCTCAACATGAGCGCAACATTCATCTTTACTTAGTAATGGGATATATATTCCTTGTTTACGTTTTAAATCAACTTCTTGAAATAAAGTATCAATAAGTGTTAAAGGGTAACTTTGGTTAATAAACATCTCCTTTAATAAAAAGCATTCTGCATAAAATGCTGTGTCTAGGGTACACATTCTTGCATCTCTAATAAACTGACCTTTAACTATGGATCGTTTTTGTTTAAATGGATGTGCACTTGTAAAGTGCAAGAATGAATTGCAGTATGTAGTTTTCCTGAATATTGTCAAAAAATATGAGCAACCATCAGTGTCCTTACTTAGTTTTATGTCCAAGTAATCAAGCTCTTCAGTGTTAAAGTGATAAGTAAACTTAAAAAATTGGGTGGTAGAATTAAAAAAATCAATCAAAGAAGTAGCTTCAGCTTCTTTGCCTTTAAATAAAATAAAAATATCGTCAAGGAATCTCGTGTAATATTTAATCCGAGACACAATATGGGGATTGTTAAAAATGTAGTACTTCTCCCAATAAGCAACAAATAAGTTTGCTACACTGGCACCGCATGGTGAACCCATTGCTATACCTTGCTTCTGTAAAAAATACTCTTTATTGAAAATAAAAAAGTTAGAAGTCAAAATAATATCTAACAGTTCAGTGACAAGATAGATTTCTCTTTGAGTGGCATTCAAGTCTTGGAGCATTAATGCTATCCATTCAACAGCCTCAGTGTGTGGTATAGAGGTATACAGGTCCACCACATCCACTGTTAAAAAATTACAGGAAACATCAAAATTGAGACTGTTGATGTTAGTAAGAAATGTCCAAGAATCCTTGCATACTTGTGGGATTAGTTTTAAATATTTAGAAAGAATGTTGTCGACTAGTTTTGCACATGGATATGTCATAGAGCCACGGCCATCAATAAGGGGTCTCATAGGTGGATTGTGTTGGTCCTTATGTATCTTCGGTATACCAAAAATTACAGGGATTTTTGGAAAAGAAATATCAATAAAGTTGTAAGTGTCTACATCAATCTTAGCTCCAATAAAAAGGTCCCTAAAGTAACCCCTTATTCTGGAATAAGTAACATTCATTTCATTAAGTGAAGACGTGGCATAGGCTGGGCTGTCCAAAACTGACCTCATTTTCGTGTTGTAGTCTGTGATGTCAAAAATTACGAGCCCACCGCCTTTATCTGGTTTAATGACTCTCACTTGTGATGTGCACAAGTCGTTAAACGCCACTTGTTGAACTTTAGAAATGTTAGACTTAAACTGTTTTTTACAGTGATCAAATAATTGGTCAATGTGTCTTATATCTAACTCACAAATGTTTTCAAATAATAATAAGGTAGGATGCAAGGGAGGGTTAAAGGTGCTCATAGGTTTCAAAGTTCTAAATACTGGAGGGACTACATTACTAAACAAAAAATTAAAGTTTAGTTTTCTCACATAACACTTCAAGTCTATTAGTGTTTTTGCTAAGTTAAAACTTTTGCTTGGTACAAAGGTATTTCCTTTGGATAGTAATTCTATCAGTGTAGGTTCTATATCAATTGAAGAAAAATTGTAAATATTAAAGTCTCCCTTCATGTTAACCAAAACTTTCATTTTGGGACCTTGGTGTGGAATATTTTCAACCGTCACTTTTGGCGGTTGTTCCAGTTCTTGTTCTTCTGGTAACGAGGGTTCCGAGCTCCTAAAAAATTTTTCTTGTTGGAATTTGTACAAGAATTAGCATCGGCACTATTCACTTGTTGGTGTCCCTGAGAGTTATTATTAGCCGAAGTCTGTTGTTTCGTCTAGGTACTTCAGTAAATGTTTCTTGTTGATCTTCTTCCATTATATCATCACTTATTGCATTAGAAGTAGAAGGGTGAGATGTTATTGTATTGTCGTTAATATGAAGACTCGTCAATGGCTTAGCTGCACCAGAACTAGGTTGCAGTTTAGGGTAAGCATTGCCAACCCTATAAGCTGTTCTGTCACATTCTAGTTTCTTAGTCTTATTAGATTTAAGTTTTTCAACAGGTGTATCTATGCTAGAAAAAATACGACTATAGTCATATTTATAACTAATAAAGTCCAAGTCATTTTTAATCGAATTGTCTAAGTCATTAACATCAGTGGTGATCAGTCCAATGTGCAGCGAGTAATGTTTTACCATCAATTCAAGCAATTGTGCCCCTTGTAGTTCAAATAATGCAACTAAGTCATTGTAAAATACAGGGTCAGGAAGCAGACCAGTTGGAAGAAAGTTACACCAAAGACCCTTAGGGACTACCTTTTCTTCCAAGCATTGCTTAAAATAAGCGACCTCAAGTTGTAGTTTTTTTAATTTCAATAACTTGCCGTCTAACATTTTCAGCTTTTCAGCTATAACATGTGTACTTACAGCAAGTGGCTCTGTACCCGCAGCCGGTCATTCCTGGTTGGATGGAAAAGTGAAATTAAACTTTTCTGTGTTCTTAATCCAGTCTTGAATCACAGGAACACCAATAAGCGCCGAGTCTGAGTCACGTACATCGGAGCTGCAAGCCCGGTTTACAGTTTGAGCATAAGTTCGCTGACCCTGTGGTGAAGGCAGAAGACAGGTTGTGGATTTGTTACTAGTAGAAGCGTTCAAAGTATGTAATATATTACCATTATTTTGCGAATTATTATGTCCATTAATTTCCAAGTGTTGATGCTGCCCAACTGACCCAACTTGTTGTCCTGGTGGAATCGAGGAGGCAGTTCTGCTACTTGGCACATGAACAGGCATCTGGTTAGACTCTGACAAAGATGCCTGTATCTTGTCAGTTTCTCTTTTGTCAATAACATCTAATCGAGTTGACATGTTCTCTATACGTTGAGAAAGTGAGCGTAATAAGGAAGGTATATCCATAAAGTCTCCTTGATTATCTGAACCAAGTAGATTCGGACTGTCTAGACTACCAGTGGAACTTGAAGCCATAGCAAACAAAACGAACTAGTGAAAAAACACAAGGAACTGAAAACCACGAAAACCAATGGTAAGGTAATCTACAAAGTAGCCTCTGTAGTCCCAAATGAATGTTCTGAACGTAAGTTTATTTTCATACAGACAAACGTTTTCGTTACCATAAAGACAGTAACTTCTTCAGAGAAACTGACACTAAAAAAGCGCCAAAATTTAAACTTACAATCACGTCAATGCGTAAAAAGCATCACTATAATTTACGTAAAAACATTAATACATTTAATTTAATATATAAATATATAAAGTTATAAAACATGCATCAATTACTGCAAATATATATTTTAAAAGTAAATCAAAAACTTGTTAAGAACAGTAAGAGTATTGTAAGATACTGTTATAAGTAAAAACTACTCGCTATTTACTGTTGATGAGTTACAACAAAGTGTGTACGCAAAAGCTTACAGAAAAATGTTATTTTGTATACACTAGTTTACCACATTGTGTGTTTTCTAGTATAAATAAATGTCATATATTGTTGTTTAAAACATTATCACATCTCTTAGGTTAACATAAAAAGAAGAATTTAAAAATTTTAAAAATATCAAAAATAGTTAAACACTACACATTTTGATATAGTATACGTTATACTATCCCAAAAAAAATACAATATATGACATTGATTTATACTAGAAGACACACAATGTGGTAGTTCCTTGTGTTTTTTCACTGGTTGGCAGTCTGACTTAGAATCAGCTACTTTCACACTGTGGGTTCTATCTGTGTGACAATTTGCAATCCACCTAGTGATATAGGGGTTGATGCCTAATTTGGTGAGTTTATCAATAATCAAAGTTGTTACTTATGCACAGTACCTTCATCCACAGTCCTAGTGACTGACTCAATGAAGTCAACAAGGTTGAGCAAGCATGATCTCCCTTTCACAAAGCCAAATTGTATATCTTTGTTAATCAGGTCCATGATGATGTGCCCCTTAGCTTTACATATCATATATTAAATTAAATGGGGTAATAATTCCAGGGTCTGTAGTCGTCCTTTATAGAGAGGGATGTGAGAACCAGCCATGGATATTATTGAGTGCTTTAACACATTGTGATTGGTCCTTGTGGATGTAAAGTTGACACTGAATCTGTTGGCCAGTATCCGGGCAATATCTGTTGCTGAGTATAGGAGGTACCATTGTGCAGTATCTCAGAAGAAGTTATTGCCTTTTCTTGATAGCTATAGAAGGCTTGTCTGTAGTGAAAATTCTGCCTTCAAAGCTTACTTTCAGAACATTTGATTTGGGATCTCAACTTTTTGTTGAGGCTAATAATTGAGTTTTACCATTGGGACTTCACCTTTTTCTGCTTCCTAGGTTGACTCTAGTTCGTTTTGTTTGCTATTGCTTCAGGTTCCACTGGTAGTCTGGACAGTCCGAATCTACTTGGTTCAGATAATCAAGGAGACTTTATGGATATACCTTCCTTATTATGCTCACTTTCTCAACGTATAGAGAACATGTCAACTCGATTAGATGTTATTGACAAAAGAGAAACTGACAAGATACAGGCATCTTTGTCAGAGTCTAACCAGATGCCTGTTCATGTGCCAAGTAACGGAACTGCCTCCTCGATTCCACCAGGACAACAAGTTGGGTCTGTTGGGCAGCATCAACACTTAATCATTCACAAAATAATGGTAATATATTACATACTTCGAATGCTTCTACTAGTAACAAATCCACAACCTGTCTTCTGCCTTCAGAACAGGGTCAGCGAACTTATGCTCAAACTGTAAACCGGGCTTGCAGCTCCGATGTACGTGACTCAGACTCGGCGCTTATTGGTGTTCCTGTGATACAAGACTGGATTAAGAACACAGAAAAGTTTAATTTCACTATTCCATCCAACCAGGAACGACCGGCTGCGGGTACAGAGCCACTTGCTGTAAGTACACATGTTATAGCTGAAAAGCTGAAAATGTTAGACGGCAAATTATTGAAATTAAAAAAACTACAACTTGAGGTCGCTTATTTTAAGCAATGCTTGGAAGAAAAGGTAGTCCCTAAGGGTCTCCGGTGTAACTTTCTTCCAACTGATCTGCTTCCTGACCCTGTATTTTACAATGACTTAGTTGTGTTATTTGAACTACAAGGGGCACAATTGCTTGAATTTATGGTAAAACATTACTCGTTGCACATTGGACTGATCACCACTGATGTTAATGACTTAGACAATTCGATTAAAAATGACTTGGACTTTATTAGGTATAAATATGACTATAGTCGTATTTTTTCTAGCATAGATACACTTGTTGAAAAACTTAAATCTAATAAGACTAAGAAACTAGAACGTGACAGAACAGCTTATAGGGTTGGCAATGCTTACCCTAAACTGCAACCTAGTTCTGGTGCAGCTAAGCCATTGACGAGTCTTCATATTAACGACAATACAATAACATCTCACCCTTCTACTTCTAATGCAATAAGTGATGATATAATGGAAGAAGATCAACAAGAAACATTTACTGAAGTACCTAGACGAAGCAACAGACTTCGAGCTAATAATAACTCTCAGGGACACCAAAAGTGAATAGTGCTGATGCTAATTCTTGTACAAATTACAACAAGAAAAATTTTTTAGGAGCTCAGAACACTCGTTACCAGAAGAACAAGAACTGGAACAACCGCCGAAAGTGACGGTTGAAAATATTCCACACCAAGGTCCCAAAATGAAAGTTTTGGTTAACATAAAGGGAGACTTTAATATTTACAATTTTTCTTCAATTGATATAGAACCTACACTGATAGAATTACTATCCAAAGGAAACACCTTTGTACCAAGCAAAAGTTTTAACTTAGCAAAAACACTAATAGAATTGAAGTGTTATGTGAGAAAACTAAACTTGAATTTTTTGTTTAGTAATATAGTCCCTCCAGTATTTAGAACTTTAAAACCTATGAGCACCTTTAACCCTCCCTTGCATCCTACCTTATTATTATTTGAAAACATTTGTGAGTTAGATATAAGACACATTGACCAATTATTTGATCACTGTAAAAAACAGTTTAAGTCTAACATTTCTAAAGTTCAACAAGTGGCGTTTAACGACTTGTGCACATCACAAGTGAGAGTCATTAAACCAGATAAAGGTGGTGGGCTCGTAATTTTTGACATCACAGACTACAACACGAAAATGAGGTCAGTTTTGGACAGCCCAGCCTATACCATGTCTTCACTTAATGAAATGAATGTTACTTATTCCAGAATAAGGGGTTACTTTAGGGACCTTTTTATTGGAGCTAAGATTGATGTAGACATTTACAACTTTATTGATATTTCTTTTCCAAAAATCCCTGTAATTTTTGGTATACCGAAGATACATAAGGACCAACACAATCCACCTATGAGACCCCTTATTGATGACCGAGGCTCTATGACATATCCATGTGCAAAACTAGTCGACAACATTCTTTCTAAATATTTAAAACTAATCCCACAAGTATGCAAGGATTCTTGGACACTTCTTACTAACATCAACAGTCTCAATTTTGATGTTTCCTGTAATTTTTTAACAGTGGATGTGGTAGATCTGTATACCTCTATACCACACACTGAGGCTGTTGAATGGATAGCATTAATGCTCCAAGACTTGAATGCCACTCAAAGAGAAATCTATCTTGTCACTGAACTGTTAGATATTATTTTGACTTCTAACTTTTTTATTTTCAATAAAGAGTATTTTTTACAGAAGCAAGATATAGCAATGGGTTCACCATGCGGTGCCAGTGTAGCAAACTTATTTGTTGCTTATTGGGAGAAGTACTACATTTTTAACAATCCCCATATTGTGTCTCGGATTAAATATTACACGAGATTCCTTGACGATATTTTTATTTTATTTAAAGGCAAAGAAGCTGAAGCTACTTCATTGATTGATTTTTTTAATTCTACCACCCAATTTTTTAAGTTTACTTATCACTTTAACACTGAAGAGATTGATTACTTGGACATAAAACTAAGTAAGGACACTGATGGTTGCTCATATTTTTCGACAATTTTCAGGAAAACTCCATACTGCAATTCATTCTTGCACTTTACAAGTGCACATCCATTTAAACAAAAACGATCCATAGTTAAAGGTCAGTTTATTAGAGCTGCAAGAATGTGTACCCTAGACACAGCATTTTATGCAGAATGCTCTTTATTAAAGGAGATGTTTATTAACTGAAGTTACCCTTTAACACTTATTGATACTTTATTCCAAGAAGTTGATTTAAAACGTAAACAAGGAATATATATCCCATTACTAAGTAAAGATGAATGTTGCGCTCATGTTGAGGCTGCTAATATAGTAGTCAACAATAGGGACGCAAGCATTTCGGAAGAACAAACACAAATGGGTATGGAATTGTCCAGAAGTTATAAAACCAGTTTTATTACTACTTTCAACACAGATTCTGATCGAATCAGACTTATCTTATTTAAAAACTGGCATCTTATAAAGGGCAACCAACAACTAGTAGAAAAATTAGGACTTAACCCCATTATTGTTTATAAGAAAGGAAATAACCTTAAAATGCTATTGGAAAGTAAAAAAGATTATTCCACGTTTAGAAGATGTAAGGGTACATTTTTTTGTGGCATGTGTAAGTGGTGCGGTTAATTAAAACCTGCAAACTCTTTTACTATTAGGGATAAAAAATATTGTATAAACTACAAACTCAACTGTGAGTCACGATTTACTGTTTATTTAGCCACTTGTGATTGTTGCCCAGCTTTCTACGTAGGAAAAACTGATCGAAAACTACGTGAAAGAGTATATGAACATTTCTACGCTATAAGAAAAAAGAGTGATAACGCTTTGGCAAAACATATTGGTTTAAATCCTGGCCACAGTTTTCACTTCCTAGCTATAGACCATGTCCCCCTTGATATTAGAGGGGGCCCTTTTCCTTTATTACTAGAGGTACGTGAATTAGAGTGGCAACTCACTTTGGATGCTTTTAGTACACCTGGCTTGAATGAAAACTCTAATATAACCTGTGTACTAAAATTGAAAAATCTTTTGAGATAATATATATGCACCCTATATTTATTTGTTTTAAGTAACTGTGTTCATTATTAAGGTGGATAGTACTTACACACTTATTATTTTATTATTTTATTTTACTGTATTTTACTTAGTTGTTTATGGGAACTTTCAAACAACCTTCAGCTATGGGCATATATAAATAATATTAGATATTAATTGTTTTTAATTATGTTGACAATGCTTTAAAAAATTTTCTCTTTACAATAAAATATTTAAATTAATGAATATGTATTTTTTCTGGGATACTATAACGTATACTATATCAAAATGTGTAGTGTTTAACTATTTTTAATATTTTTTAAATTTTTAAATTCTTCCTTTTATGTTAACCTCAGAGATGTGATAATGTTTTAAACAACAATATATGACATTGATTTATACTAGAAGACACACAATGTGGTAATCTAGTGTATACAAAATAACATTTTTCTGTAAGCTTTTGCATACAGACTTTGTTGTAACTCATCAGCAGTAAATAGCGAGTAGTTTTTACTTATAACAGTGTCTTACAATACTCTTACTGTTCTTAAACAAGTTTTTGATTTACTTTTAAAATATATATTTGCAGTAATTGATTCACGTTTTATAACTTTATATATTTATATATTAAATTAAATGTAATAATGTTTTTACGTAAATTATAGTGATGCTTTTTACGCATTGACGTGATTGCAAGTTTAAATTTTGGCACTTCTTTAGTGTCAGTTTCTCTGAAGAAGTTACTGTCTTTACGGTAACGAAAACGTTTGTATGAAAATAAACTTACATTCAGAACATTCATTTGGGACTACAGAGGCTACTTTGTGGATTACCTTACCATTGGTTTTCATGGTTTTCAGTTCCTTGTGTTTTTTCACTGGTTGGCAGTCTGACTTAGAATCAGCTACTTTCACACTGTGGGTTCTATCTGTGTGCCAATTTGCAATCCACCTAGTGATATAGGGGTTGATGCCTAATTTGGTGAGTTTATCAATAATTCCCGAGTGAGGAATGGTATCAAAGGCCTTGGCCAGATTGTGGTAGGCTGTATGCACTGCCTTACCTTCATCCACAGTCCTAGTGACTGACTCAATGAAGTCAACAAGGTTGAGCAAGCATGATCTCCCTTTCACAAAGCCAAATTGTGTGGGATCTAGAGTTTGGAGATTTCCTATATCTTTGTTAATCAGGTCCATGATGATGTGCCCCTTAGCTTTACATATCAGACTCTTCAGGCTAATGTGACTATAATTCCCAGGGTCTGTAGTCGCTCCTCCTTTATAGAGAGGGATGACTGTAGCAGTGCACCATTCGGTATAGACAAAACCTGAGATGAGTCTATGACTGAACAGGGCACACAGATGTGGTGCCGGTTCACTTTTTAGTTCATGTAGAACACAGCCATGGATATTATTGAGTGCCATGGAAGCTGTATTCCAGGCCTTGGACAATGCAGCTTTAACCTGTGCTGCAGTAATGCTGGGTGGCTGGCATTCTTCTGGTATTGTGATTGGTCCTTTGTGGAGGAGAGAGGTGTAAAGTTGACACTGAATCTGTTGGCCAGTATGTCGGCAATATCTGTTGGCTGAGTATAGGAGGTACCATTGTGCAGTATCTCAGAGCAGATCTGGTTATTGCCTTGGAGGTTCTTGATATAGCTATAGAAGGCTTAGTGATTGTTTTTAGTGTCTGCCACAATTCTGCCTTCATAGCTGGCTTTAGATGATTTGATGAGGGATCTCAACTTTTTGTTCAGGCTAATAATTGAGTTTTTCCAGTCTTGGGACTTCACCTTTTTCTGCTTACTCCTAGGTTGACTCTTAGGCATGTTTTATTGATGGAATAATTAACGTGGGTTGACAGTTTCCCAAAGGGCATTATAATGCATTTTTTTGGCGTTGAGTTTTAGGCCATGGCTTTGGCACCAGTCATCTGTTTGTGTTAAACCCTCTTGCAAGACGTTGGTGTCTTGGGGGTAGATATATAATAGCTCCCAATTTACAGTCATCTGTGAACACCACAGGGAGGTTGGCATAATAGTGAAGATATTCGATTCTCACATGGGTTAATTTGCTAGGCTTAAAATGTCCCACAAGGGCAGTTAGCCTAGTACTAATCTATGATCTATGATGAGCCAGACATTTTAAACATTAGCTTTGATCTCTGAGAAGTACATGCCAAACAGCATTGGGCTCAGCATGGAGCCCAGGGGTACTCCGCTAGTGACTAGTTTCTTGATGGAGGTGGCCTCACCAATCCTGACTTCTTGGGTCCTGTCTGGGAGTCACCTAGCAATACACTGAGTTATTTATGATTTATGCCTAGCTCAGAGAGCTTGTCAACAATGCTTGAGTGGGGTATTGTAGTGAATGCCTTGAGCAGGTCAAGACATGCAGTACATTCTATTTTACCCTCTCCCATTGCCTTGGTAATCCTCTCAAAGAAGTCTACCAAGTTAAGTAGTTACAACCTTCCCGTACCAAAGCTAAACTGGAATGAGTCCAGTGTCTGTAAGTTGCCAATGTCCTTGTTTATCATTTCCATAATAATTCATTCAATGGCTTTGCATATTAGGCTTGTCAGTCTAATGAGACTGTAGTTCTGTGGGTCAATTGATAGTCTGCCCTTATAGGATCATAGGATCATAGGAGATTACTAGGCTATCATCCCAGAGATCATTTTAAGCCTAGCCATTTCAACCCAATGTAGTACCATAGAGGTACTAGTCAATACCCAAGATTGTATTTAGTGATGACTACCCATGTCCAGGAGAGTTGTGGGTGCTATCCCCGGTAAGAATTTATGGTGCTCCATCCACTCATCCAGGTTTCTGTTGAACAGTGTAATAGAGGTATTCTATTTCATATGAATTGGTATCCTGTTCCAAAGAAGTAGCAGTCATGAGGACATAAATCTCTCCCTCCAGTATGTCCTATTTATTCACAGGCCATATTTAATTCCCTGGAATGGGTAGCCCTAGACCCATTTGATTTAGGGATATGCAGTAGGTTCATTAGGTTTGGGTCTTGGGTTGCTCTGTAGGCCAGGCATAGGTGTTTCCTAAGAAATCTATAGTGACCGGGATTTTAGTTGGTCCTTGAAAGCACAAGCTGGGGGCCCTTGATCTTCTTTGTCAGAAACCTCTGAGGTGTCTCTAAGTGCTGTAGATGCTTAGTATGGTACACAATGAATGGGGTGTTATACTCAATTATGTGCCAAATAAATGTAGAGTATACTAATCAAATGAGCTATGTGGAAAGCTTTCCTTCAAATGGTAGACACAAGGTGGTCAGAGTTAAAGTCGCGGTCATCCCGTGATCCCAGGTCCTTCACCACTTCATGGGTACTTAATGTATTGTTATTGTTAATGTATTGTTATTGATTTGGTAATGTGAAGGGACATTATTTATGCTGAAGGGAATGATGATGCATTTCTTTGCATTCAGATTGAGACCATGATTAATACACCAGTCGTTGGTCTGTGTGTGACCAACCTGGAGTATACTGAAATCACTTGGGGATGCAATGATTGCACCTAGTTTGCAGTCATCTGCAAACTTATTTATTTATTTATAACATTTGTTTACCTGGAAATTCCAACTGGACATAGGTCCTTTTCAGCAGAGGCCTGGGGAGAAAAGCTCCAACAAGTACAAAATCAGAGAGATGTACAGTAGAGGAATTTTACAATATAATGTTACACTAGTAAATCTATCCATAATCAACATGTAGTTCAGATTACACAGTACAGTAGTAAGAACAAAAAGTAGACAATAAATGATACTTAAGGGGTTAGGCTGCTAATAGGATAAGAGTGTTTAGGAGGTGCATTAGTCAGGGTTTGGGCAAGAGCAGAGCCAGTGCATTTTTAGGTGAGACTTGAGAGTGGGTTTGAATAGACTGCTGAAAGGTAGTTTGGTTATTGAGGAGGGGGGTTATTCCCTAGTTTGGAAATAGCATAAGAGAAAAGGGTATTTTCTGCTGAGTTTTTGGGTTTAGTGGTAAGAAGTAGATTTCTGCTATTGGATCATAGGGGGTCTTGAAGAAGTATAGGGCTGTAGTAAGTTTTGAAGTGATGGGATATTGTGGGGGTGGTTTATTAGTTTGTGGGCAAATGAGAGTTGATTCAGGTGAAGAAGTTGTGGGAATTCAAGCCAATCTAGTTCCCTAAGTGAGTTGCAATGGTGGCTGCGGTAGGATGTACCTGTAGCAAACTTTGCAATTTTATTGTAGCAGGATTCTAGTCTGTTTAGGACAATCTGTCTAAGGTTGGTAAGTATGAGTGAGACATAGAGTAAGGTGGAGATTAGCTGAGAGTTGGCAATAGCAGTCCTGGTTGTGTTGGTTAGGCATTGTTTGTTTCTATATAGTGCCCTGAGATTTTTATGAACTTTTTTTATGGTGAGAGATATGTGGAGGTTGAATTTGAGTTTGTTGTCTATTTCAACACCTAGAAGTTTTGTGTGGTCAAATGGAAAGATGATGGTGTTGTTCTTGGCATGAATATTGATGTGAATGGAGGAGTGTATAGATTTAGAGGGTTGAAAGATAAGGAGTTTGGTTTTGTTTGGATTGAGCAAAAGTTGGGCCTTGGAAAGCCAGGTTTCTACAGATGTGAAAGATTCTTGTGTGATATTTTGGAGTTCTGGTAAAGTGGGGGCAGAGCAGATGAGAGTAGAGTCATCTGCATAGCTTGTTTGGTGGAGGAGTGAAGGTTGTTAATGAATAGGGAGAATAGCAGTGGGCCAAGGATAGAGCCTTGGGGAACCTCAAGAGAGACAGGAAGAGGAGGTGAGAGCTGATCATGCCAAATCACAGATTGCCGTCGGCCTGAGAGATAGCTGTGAAACCAGTTGGTGACAGAGTAGGAAAAGGAGAGATTAGTGAGGTCAGAGAGAAGGATTTTGTGAGATACCATATCAAAAGCTTTTGATAGGTCCAGAAATATAGCAGAAGAGTATAGGCCTTTGTTTTTATGGTGCAGGGTTGTGTCAGTGAAGGAGAGTAGAGCTGTGGTGGTGCTGTAAAATGGCCTGACACCATGCTGGGTTTTGGAGAGGAGATTGTTAGTTAATAGTTTAGCACCTGAGAATTTATAAATTTCTCAAGAATCTTGGAGAGTGGGGAAAGGATGGTGACTGGGCGGTAGTTGTAGAGGTCAGTGAAGGAGCCCCCTTTGTGTAGAGGAATGATGTGAGAGATCTTCCATAGAGTGGGCAAGTAGGTAAGTCACAACCCTTTAGTTTTGAGCTGAACTTCTGAGAAGTATATACCAAACAGTGGGGGACCTAGCACTGACCTCTGTGGCACCCTGCTGGTAACAGGTCTGCTAGATGATGTGGAGTCACCTACTTTTATAGTGTGTGTCTGGTTGTGAGCCAGTTGGCAACTCATCTTACAACAAAAGGGTTTACATTCATTTTGCTAAGATTATCAGTAATGTCTGAATGTGGGATTGTGTTGAAAGCCTTTGTCAAGTCGAGGTATGCTGTGTGCACAGATTTGCCCTCATCAATGGCCTTGTTCACACTTTTAAAGAAATTCACCAGATTTAACAGGCAAGATCTGTCTTCACGAAGCTGGATTAAGTAGGGTCCAGGGTTTGGAGGTCACCTATGTCTTTATTTATGAGGTCCATAATGGTACGTTCCATGGCCTTACAGATGAGGCTGGGCAGGTTTATGGGTCTGTAATTCCCCGGATCAGTTGCTAGACCACCAAAACTGTATCAGTTCTCCATTCCGCAGGAACAAACCTTGTGGTTAGGCTATGTTTGAAAAGGGTACTTAGTTATGCTAGTTCATATTTTAGGCTGCTTAGAAGATAGCCTTATAGAGGGGAATCACTGGTGTCATCTTCCATTCACCTGAAATGTAGCTTGTTTCACAAATGTAGTTGAAGAGTGTCTCAAGTGGTCCCGATAGGTCATGTTTTAGACTGTTCAGTAGGCAACTGGGGATGTTGTTGGGACCCATGTAGGGGGGGGGGTGTTCTTGGCTTTAGTGAGTTCTGCCAGCACCTGGTCCCTGCTGATAGCTGGGAGAAGTATGTTGGAGGGGATTTCACCTAGTGCAGCTGAGAGGGAGGGAGTGGGGGGGGTGAAGTCTGAACTGAATTTATCAGTCAGGAGATAAAGTCACACTGATGCATGAAGATGGTACTGTTCATCACTAGTTCAGCCCACTGCTGTGTGTTACCTTTAATGTTCCAGACATAGCTGATGAAGGCCTTATGATTATCCTTCTCCTTTCAGGCTATTCTGACCTCATAGTTGGTTGTCTTGGACTTAATTACACCTCTTAGTTTCTTGCTTGGTTGTGTAAGAGAGCAACTGCATTCCTGATTTTGGCCATGAGTTTTCTTTTTTTATTATATACTCTATTTAGATGAGGATTCCACCAGTGGAATTTGTTTTTAGTATTTGTTTTCGATTTACCTCTGGTAGACACAAAAGCCTCTGTGTAGCCATTAACATTTGTACAGAGAATCATTGAATAATTTGGTATAGGTAGCTGTAGTCTGAGGGAGAGGGGTAGTCTTGAATTTTGGCAAACCAATGTAGTTTGCCTTAAATAGTACTTAACTGTTACTGGCTTCACTGGCTTTCCTGGGCTAATTTTACTTCAAAATAGACAGCTTTGTGATTTGACCTTGCTAGTGAGGGCGTGACATGGGGGGGGGGGTGTGCAAAGCTCTCACATGTTTATGAGTAACAAATCCAGTATGTTTGATCCTCTGGTTGGAGTGTGCACTGTCTGTTCCAGGGCGTTTGACTTAATAAAGACCCAGAAGCATTATGCCTCTGAGTTTGGGGCAGTATAGGTTTCCCAATCTATATATCGGTAGTTAAAGTCACCCATGAATAGGGTGTTTGGTTGGATGGTGCCTCTAGTACGTGTAAGTGAGAGTCGTGAGACTCTAGGGGCAGAGATGGTCACCTGTAGCTAGCCATGATATGCTGATGGACCTTATCTATGGTGACTTACTTGTGAATGAGTTCCATGGTATTATCCTGTTTAAATAACCTAGAGGTATGTTTGTTGCTAATGTAGATCAGGGCATCTACACTTTTGGCCACAGTCTGTGCTGTTGTTGGTCTAAATGAGTGGCAGGCTATGTAGCCCTACACTGCCAGAGTCCTTTCTATGTCCTTAAACCATGTCTCAATCATCACACAGATGTCTACATTCTCCAGATTGAGGAGGGCTTCAAGGGTATGGCGATATTTGCATTGAACAGTAACACCTTAAGGTTGCTTGGAGACTTTTTCACTATGCTGGTAGTTTTGTCTTTTTGCCATTGTCTAATAAAATTTTAGCCAATGTCCAAAAGCCTAGGGTGGACAGGTAAACCCATCCTTGGTAAAGCAACACGGTCTGTTGAGCATGTCCTTCCACATTGACAGATATTGGATCCCCATGGAGTGACACCAGAAAATAAGCTAATTATTAAAATCAATAATTTTATACTCATAGTGTAGCATCATCCTTGGTGAAGGTAGAATGTTGCTCAGTGCAAGGCTCATATTCCGAGAGATCCATTAGGTCTCTTGTCATATAGTCCATGATGTGTCAGGGCATTTATACTCACATGATCTATGATAGATTCATATTGGTATCTATGGTGCAGTAACTTGAGTGAATGCATGATGTTGCAAATCCTGGCTCAGATAGGCAACTAAATGTTATCTTCTTCTTGTCAGTGAGTGGCACATCTGTATGTCACACAAAGGAGTCCCCAGTAACAAGAGTATTAAGTAAAATGTATGCTTGCCTTATGGGCTTTGCACTTGTGGGACCATTAGGTGTAGGATTATTTGAGATTTTTGGTGTTGCATTTTGTGTGTTTGTTATTGATTGCTGAGGAGCAGTGTTCTCGTGAGGTGGTTTTTGGTAGTCTTTGAGATTTGGGATGTTTTCTTTTAGCATTGCTAATTTGTGTAGTATAAGCAGGGTTTTGTTTATTTATTTCTGTTTTTGAATTTATGTATGCTGTTGTTGTATATAGAGTTGTGTGCACTGTACAATGTTTATTTGTGGGACAGTCTTATTTGCTTCACTTTTTCTTTCCATTTGACGTTTTTGCTATTTCAGACAGTCACAGATATGGATGTTTATGATTAACATTGGATTGATGAGACATACAGTACTTTGATCTAAAGTTAGGTAACCTAAAATTGCATATTAATGCAGATGGAAGTTACAAGAGTAAAACCCAACAATTGTAGTTTTTTTTTTTGGTTTCACCACTTATCACATGGTTCTATTCATCTGCACAATTAAATTCTCTTTTGCCCTTGAAAACTGGATTGTTAGCCTTAGAAGGGTTACTTCATAGAATATTTCAACAAATAAAGTACATTTAGATGAAACTTAGCTAAAATTTCGCTTCCTATAGTACCCAGATCTCTGAATTAGATCATTGACAGACGACAAGTAGAAAGACAGAAAGATGGAGAAACTAGACCTACAATCATAGTAGTAAAACTGCAGTTCTGAGGAATCTTGGTTGTCTCTGTTTGTATGAGATATTAATTCATTGCCTAATGTTTTTACATGCACATTTACAAGTTTATGATTCCATTGTCAGTAGTTTCAGCAATGAAGAAAATCTACCTGCTAGACAAAATGCTTTTAATGAAGTGAAAGCTAGCTCCATTATAGCTGGCTGTGGACATGTAAGTTCCACATTTCTATATGCAGTGTTCCATAATGGACTGGCAAGCTGTTCCGACCGTATGATGACGAAACAATATTTATTTACTATTTTATTTTCTTTATAGTGCCTTTACAGCTGAAAGTATTTGGCATAACCATTACAGGAAGACAGTTTCCTTTTACTAGGCTCAAAAATATGCAGTCAAGAAATAATTGTTTTGTCAGTTACACACCATAACTTTGGATATGTGAGATGATGTCTCTGGCAGTATAACTTACTGTTTGTATATGTTCCTACTATCTGCTTCACAACTCATTGGATACCTTACCTAGTGACATTTTAAGATGTCCTCCAGATTCCTTAGCTCTTACCTAACCTAGATAGTCTCCACCTACTATTTCAATTTTATGCTTGCTGTAACCTGTTTTTACAATTAGGGAAGACTTACAAATGTTTGAACTGTATTTATTGCAAGAATAAAATCACCAGGATATCAGAACTTTGTTATATAACAAATAAGAGTTATGCATCATCCAGCTATTTTACTCGAATGTCCATCTATATTGTTTATTTAACATGGCACTCCAGTTGCAAAGCATGTTATTTGAGTAGAACAACGAGAAGGTTCAAAAAAACTATTCAAGTAATAAAAATCTGCAGCATAAAAAATGTATGTGAAATATAAATGCTTATAATTCTTAATAAAGATACTAGGAAAATAGCTGGTGTCCCTGCTGAATGGTTCTCTCACCAAAAATGTCCAAAACTGCTGAAGTTCGTAGTGAGATACCAACCACAAAAGAAAGAGAAATGAAACGTTTCTGCATCAATCACTAGTAATGAATCAGGAGGCTCAGGTGGCTCTCAAAGTGTCCAAAACTTTTATTCAGGATACAAGGAATAAGCGCTTTCGCGTGGTACATCCACGCTTCATCAGATAACAATTAAAATCAGCTGTTCTGTTTATATACTTCCGCTGAAGCGCGGGAAAAACTTTTCATTTATTTAAAAAACGCTAATTTATATTTTGTAGCTATTAGCTACAAATACTTTCATTTCATTAACATTGTTAAAAACATACTTAGGAGATTGTATTTCTCTAAGAAAATATATATATATATATATATATAAAACTCTATGATGTCAACATTTCTTAAAGCTATATATATCTATTTATATCATAAGTGTTCATCAAGGCTGATGATTATACCTAAGAATAACAATCAATTCTGCTTATATAGAACCATGTCGTGAAACATGGCGCAAGCCCATATATATCATATTAAAAAAGCTTTTAAGCTCATAATATGTAAACAGATTGTTAAAGTTCTGTGCGAAAAAAGTATGCATCAAAAAGGCAATGACCTAGCCTTAAAGTAAAATCCATGAATACGAAATGAGCATTCTGAACTACTGCTATCAAATCTATATACCCTGTTATCATAAATATTACATATTTAGTATGATAAAAGCTTATACTAATTTGACCTATTATTAAAACACATATAATCCAAGATAACAATGATACATAAAATCTATATGCATAAGACAAACTTAAAAAATATATATAATAACACTTCAAATATAAATATGATAAATGAATATAAGATATATGTAAAATAATAAAAATGTGTATGTATACATATCTTGTATATTATGAGTTATATATGTATTATGTAAAAATATGAATATGATATGATAAATTTTTTATTTCTTGGAAATCAGTAAGTTTAATTGATAGATAATTGTTTATTCCTGGTATAATATGTGCTCCTAGCCTTAATATCCAATTTAATTCCATAAGTGCAAGGTCATTCTCTGAGTCACCACCTCTGACATTCTGTGGTGCCTCCTGTAAAACTCTAAAACAAAACATATGAGTGAAAAATTCCATAATATGTTTTGCTAAAGCATTGGTTTCTACAGCATTACGTATATCATACAAGTGATTATAGATGCGTTCTTCCAATCTTCTCTTAGTCAACCCTACATAAAATGCCTGACATTTTGTACAAGTGGCAAGATAAACTAAGTTACGAGTATTACAATTAGCATAGGAGTGTGGTCTAAAAACATAATCAGTGCATGGATGTTTGAAGGGTTGCTCCTTGGTTATGTATTTACATCTATTGCAGTTAAGGCATGGGAATGTGCCTTTGCTATTACTGTGGATCCTGTTGGATGTGTAGTCCATCTTATTCAAAGTAATGTGATGGTCTCCACATAAAAGCCTCTTAAGGTTTCTACTGTTCTTATAAAGAAATCTAGGATATTTACCAACAATATCCCTAGTTCTAGAATCTATGGTTAGGATGTGCCAATTATCATAAACAATCTGTTGCACATTCTTTATGTCACTGGTGTAGGTGATGGTATATTTAATATGACTATCCATCGCACCCTCTTTTTTATGGTGTTTGTTGTAATATTTCATATAGCTTATCTTCGTGTTTTTATATACTACAGATATTCTATCACCTAATACCTCTTGTTTGATGTTCCTGACCATTGTAGGGTCATATCCTCTGTCAATGAATAATGTTTCTAAGGAAAGAGCCTCTTTATTTAGGTCTTCAGTTCTGCTACATAATCTGAGTAACTTTACATATTGACTTTTCACTATTCCATGAAAAATGTGTCTCGGATGCATGCTATCAAAGGTTAATATTGTATTTTTCCATGTGGGTTTCCTGTATAATGTTGAAATTATATTGCCCTCTGGGGTTAAACTAAGTGTAACATCAAGGAAATGTATTTCTTTGACAGAAGATTCCTTGGTAAAACGTAGGAATGTAGTTGTTTCTAGGTATTGTAAAAATATACTAAACAATTCCAACGTGCCCTCCCAAACAATCATAATGTCATCCACAAAACACCTGTAGAATTTAACGAACCTGAATTTGTCATTATTAAATAAATATTGCTTTTCCCACCACAGAACTACCAAATTGGCGTAAGTATTTGTGCAGGGGGTGCCCATGGCTACCCCCCATTTTTGCAGATAGTAAGAATCGCCAAAGATGAACGCATTGTTCAATAGAATTAGCTCTAAAAGTTGACAAACTAAAATAATTCTGTCGTTGGTAAAGGTAGTTTCTTTAGTAAGGAGTTCTCTTATGTATTCTATACCTGTTTCATTGGGTATCGATGTAAATAAATTCTTAACATCCAATGTGATGAGTATGTTATGTTGTTTATTATCTAATTTTAACTTCTTTAGGCTGTTTAAAAGATCATATGTATCTTTGAGTATGGTGGGGAACTGGTTCACAACTGGTCTTAAAATGTCTTCTATAAACATAGAGACATGTGCTGTGATCCAATGTTCCCCTGATACAATAGGCCTGAAAGGGACTGGATGTGTTCCCTTGTGAACTTTAGGTATACCTTTGATTGTAGGTGTGGTGGGATACTCTATGTTCAGAAATTCAAAGGTCTCCTGACTTATTTGGCGACACATGAGGAGGTCATAAAGGACATCCTTGACAGTTTTCACAATATGAACTATTTCTCTGGATGTTATAGGAGTATAAGTATCAGCTTGCGATAGCATGTTAATCATACTAGTGATGTATACTTGACTATCCAGAACTACTATACCCCCTCCCTTATCGGCCGGTTTCACAACTATATCCGGATTCTGTCTAAGTTCATTCAGACAGCTTGCTTCTGTTGGTGTTAAATTATAAAACCTTCCCTTTTTACTTTTATTACTAAACATTAGGTAATACTGGTGTTCACAAGCTTTCAGGAAACATTCTATGTGTGGCGGCATAGATGGAGTGCAAACGCTCCTAATCCTGTAACGTACAATGTCTTGTTCATTGTTAATGTCAGTGTTAAATAGTAATTTCAAACATAATCTCCTGCAAAATAATCTGAGGTCAATTAGCGTTTCCGTTAAAATGGCCGGAGTCGCTGGGATGAAAGAGAGACCTCTATTTAAAACACTGATGCAAGATGGATCCAGAACAGAACTAGAAAGATTAAAAAGTAAATTAGCCTGTTTTTACAATTAGGGAAGACTTACAAATGTTTTAACTGTATTTATTGCAAGAATAAAATCACCAGGATATCAGAACTTTGTTATATAACAAATAAGAGTTATGCATCATCCAGCTATTTTACTCGAATGTCCATCTATATTGTTTATTTAACATGGCACTCCAGTTGCAAAGCATGTTATTTGAGTAGAACAACCAGAAGGTTCAAAAAAACTATTCAAGTAATAAAAATCTGCAGCATAAAAAATGTATGTGAAATATAAATGCTTATAATTCTTAATAAAGATATGCAAGGTGGAGCAGGTTGCTCCCTTCCAACAACCACCTACAATCACATGACTGAGACTGGCCCCCGAGATGGAGACTAACCTCTTATAGTGTTCCCTCCAAGTAAGTCAAAGGTTTTGCCATATTGTAATGCAATGTAGCTGAACAACTACTTTAAAAGGCACACTTTGGATAACTTGTGCCCTCTTCAAACTTTGAAAAGATAACAGAAATTATTGAGCTTTATGCAGTGCTGTTGTACTGTTCATGTATTAATGCAGGTGCCTGTAAATGTCCATCATAAGCAAAAGTCATTCATCTTGAATAATCTTAGGCAGGAACACCAACACAAAATTGTACTTCTTAACAAAGATATGCTAGGTGGAATAGGTTGCTTCCTTACAACTATAAGTATAGAATCAAACACCTTGAAACTCAGTTTTTCCCTAGACATCTCTCAGTGGAACCCTCCCAAGCAGTGTTGTCACACTTACCATCCATGGCCTTCAATAGAACATGCACCTTTGTTAGTCCTAGCACAAAAACTGGTCAAAATAGCTCACTCCCTTCCCTGATAGTACATACAGTAAAAACCTGCTATAATGGATGGGCAGTTTCCCATCATTTCACTGACCAGACTGATTGACATGGGCATTCTGAAGCAATGCAATAATTGCCTTATGCATACCGATAACCACTTACTCTTAAAACAAACAAATATCCTATGTGAGAGATGTAATTACAATATGCAATTGGAATCAATTCTCCCACGTAACAACAAACCAGACATCAAACAGGATGTCAGCACACACACTTCATCTGTCACTTAAAATATGGTCATGTCACATAAACCCACATATGCATAAGTACTCACTAGAAGCCTACCCAAAGATCAGAGACCACCCAGATGTAAACTACTTGCACACACTACTTTGCAAATAGAAACCTGTACACATAACAATACATACACTCAAAACCTAATGTCTTGGTCATAGTCGACTCCCTAGTGAGACACACAGATGTCCCCCTCACCAGGCTGGACAAGGTGAAGTTCATGGTCAGTGAGCTGTCAGGTGCCAGGATCCATCAAATCACACAAGCACTAAAGTCCTCAACAACAAGTACCATTATGACTCTGTCATAGTCCATGTTGGGGTGAATGACGTGAGACATACCTCTCTGGAATGTATGAAGAGAGACATGACTGAACTCTCAGGCAGGTATGTCCCTAGCTCTAAGCAGCATTCTACCTTCACCCAGGATGATGCCACAATATAAATAAAAATGACTGACTTCTACAATTGCCTTAGCTTGTGGTGTCAGTCAAGGGGATCCAGTATCTGTCAGCCTGGGAAAACATGGTTGACAGGCCAAGCTGCTTTGCCAGAAATGGTCTGCACCTGTCTCCTGTAGGCTTTTGGATACTGGTAAATGTGCTTGCCTCCCCCATAGTGCCTTTTTAGGCAATGTCAAAACAACAAAATTTCTGATGTAAAGAAATCCACTCAAAACAAATTCAGGGTTATGCTGCTTAATGGTAGGAGACTAAACATGAAACTGCATGCCCAGGAAGCACTTGTCACTATGGAAGATGCTGACATCTGTGCAGTCACTGAGACATGCTTCAAGGACACGGATAGCACCTCGGCCATGCAAGGCTATAATGCCTTCCACCATTCTCAGACCTCAAAATGAGCACGGAAGAACCAAAGATGGGGGTGTATCCATCTTCATTAAAGCCAAGTACACCTTGAGACGGGGTCAGATAGATGACTCTCTAAAACTACTCCATGTCCAATTAACTATAGGCAAAATGCCTTACTACATCATTGCTAGCAATAGGTCTCCCACCATGAAACAAGAAAAGCACATCGCCTACCTGGACTTACTGGAATCACTCACCATACAGCCTAACACATTAGTCATGGGAGATTTCAACTATCCTTCCATTGGCAGAGTGACATACATGAGCATGAACATGGTCACCCAGAAGTTCCTGGACACATAGTCTGCACCCCCACAAGGGGTTCAAATGTCTTAGACATTTAGACATAGCACTTATACCAACACGGGGGGGGTTACGGTACCCCCTGCCATGTGATGCCCTTCCTAGTAAGGTCAGACCATAAATTAGTCTTGTTCGAAGTAACTGTTGGACCTGTCACCAGCACAGGAGCAAAAAAATCTGAAACCTTTTCCAAAGTAAACTACAGCCTACTAAGCGATGGTATAAAAAGTTGTATACCCCCCACAATTACAGACAATTACTTCTATGCATAGATGTAGACAAATGCCCTATATAAACACTTAAGCAACTGCATAGACTCAGCTGTAGCTGACCAGATTAAAACCAGGTCCTCCTGAAGAAACAAGCTACCCTGGTGGACCTCAAGTGTAAATAGGTTATATAACAAAAGGAAGAAACTGGTGTCTAAGAACAAGTGGGACCTGACCTAGCAGAGAAAGAATTCCCTCCAAAGCTTGAACAAGCAAATCAAAAATATTGTAAGGTCCTCTGAAGCTAATTATAAAGCTAAAATAGTATCCCTAGCTAAGGGGAATCATAAAGCATTCTTTAACTATGTCCAGAATCTAAAAGGGAATGCCCATTTATGTGCTGAACTTGTATTAGATGGTACCACTCATACTACACCAGAGAAAATTGCCAACCTGCTATCTGACAGATTTGGCACAAACTTCACCCCCTTCTCCCCACTAGCCATAGTCCAAAGCATATCTGACACCAGTCATCTGCCTAGTATCTCTAGAGATCAGGTCATATCTATGCTCTCCAAGTCCAGAAACCTGGCCTCAATGGGACCAGATAACATCCCAGGTTGCTTATTAAGCAATCTGAAATAGGACCTAGTGGACCCACTTGGCATTCTCTTTAACCATAGCCTGAGAACTGGCTTTATTCTAGCAGAGTGGAGAACAGCAACAGTCATCCCCTTGTGCAAAGGTGGATCATTAACTGACCCCGGGGAACTATAGACCCATAAGTCTAACCAGCCTCATCTGCAAGGTCATGGAAAGAATTGTCATGGACCTTATCAACAAGGATATAGGCGACCTTTAAACTCTAGACCCAACCCAGTTAGGCTTTGTTAAGGGCAGATCATACTTATTAAACCTAGCACACTTCTTCAGGAAAATCACCAAAGCCCCGGATGAAGGTAAGACAGTACATACTGCCTATCTTGACCTAGCCAAGGCTTTTGACAATCCCCCACTCAGGTATCATTGAGAAACTCTCCTAGCTGGGATTAACCCTTATGTCACTAGATGGGTAGCCAACTGGCTCACCGACAGAACACATGCTGTCAAAGTTGGTGACTCCACCTCTACCAGTAGATCTGTCAGCAGTGGCATACCACAAGGATACATGTTGGGCCCTTTACAGTTTGAAATTTATTTCTTGGAAGTCCAGGCTAAAATGGATAGCCTTTGACTTACTAAGTTCGCTGATGATCGCGAATTGGGTGCAGTCATTGAGTCCCCCATTGATGTTAACATATTACAGGAGGGGCTAACACAGACAAATGACTGGTGCCAAAGCCAAGGTCTAAAACTAAATACAAAAAAGTGCATTATTATCCCCTTTGGCAAAGTGGAATTCCCTGCTAATTACAATAGTGACAGCAGCCCCCTAAGTTAAAACTCAGTGGTGTGAGATCTGGGAACACAGGTAGATAGGTTCATAGGTTCATAGGTTGGTACTAGGCTATTGGTCCTAAGGCCTATACAAGCCTAGCCATAAAAATTCCCTGGCTATTTCTTCCCACAGTATTTACTTCCTTGGCCCCCTGTCTAGCAGGGTGACTGACGTGATCCCCAGGGTGAATTTCCTATCTCCCATCCAATCATCAAGGTTTCTTTTGAAGAGGGCCAAAGCAGTGCTCTGCTTGACATGTATGGGCAGTCTATTCCAGAGTCTGGGGAGTCTTAGCAATCTGAGCTTCATCCATCAAATTTCCACAGTGGTAAGGAAAGTATTCTACAATGCACATCTCATAAGTAAGGGCATTGCATCCAGGTCTAAGGATGTTATAACTCCACTGTACTTGACCATCATCAGACCATTAATAGAGTACAATGCTCCCTTCTGGGTGTACATCCCCAGACAGCTGCAACAGCTGAAGTAATCATAGAAGTTTGTCACAAAAAAAATATAGAATCTCCAAACCATGACTTACATGGATAGACTGAAAACCCTGTCACTATACTCTATATAGTACAGGCTGCAGAGAGGTGACTTGTAAATGGCCTATAGGACAGTCTCTGACCCTGCCCTGATGGAAATGCTGCACATCTGCAAGTCAAATGGCACAAGAGTCACTCACTCTAGGGATCTTAACTTAGCCTGTGACATTAACAGAACATGTTGAAGAGACAGATGTATCTCCCAGAGATTGCTGCTACTCTGGAATAAACTTCCAATTCACATGAAGCAGAGCTCCTCACTGACCCTGTTCAAGAATAACCTAGACAAATGGATGGGAGACCGCAAATTCATCTGGGGTGGCACCCATGTCCCTCATGGACAGAGGTAGTCGGTGTTACTCATAGACTTGTTCTGCAAATTATATCCATCTAACCAAGGACAATTGAGGCAACTCACGAATTACATGGCTACACTTGTAAGGGCTCTAGGGCCGCTAGCCTAGTAACCTCCTATGAACCTATAAACAATCTTGCTGACATTTTCAACAGAGGATACATTAAGAACAAAAAGTAGGATAATTTAAAGAAATACGATAGTCTTGAAGAAAATGAAAAATGGTTCTGAATGGAACAAGTCTGGAGATTAGATGTATGGCTGGCTGAAGAAGTAACCACTAAAGAGAATGTTCTTCTATATAAAAAATGAGTAGCACTTCACTGATAGAAATATAGAGTTATTTTATAAGTATATTAAGATCTCACAGTGGATTGAATGCCACACCATCTGCATACAGCCTTGTATAATGGTCTTACAGAATTTAAGAAAACTGAGAACATGCACCTGCACTGTCATGGAAGTTAGTGAAAACAGGGAGGTGAGATTTGTTAGGTGAGTAAATGAGACCTGAATACAATTATGATGCTAGTATTCAAGGAAATTGTCTATTTATTTATTTTATTTATTGATTATTCGTTATCTGACCCTCTTCAGTTATGACCTAGGCACAGAGAGCAGAAAATGCACAGCAAAATACAAGATGCACACAGTAAAGTATACCTTACATAAAACAGTACAGTATTGCAGCATTTACATTATTAATGGAAAAGCTGTACAAATAAGTATTCACCTTACAATTAATGCATCCGAGTAAAGCTAGACTCTACACTTTGTCTCTGAAACAGGTACAAATGTCTGCTTTCAACAACATTTTTTTAATTCAGTTTTGAAAGCTGTTAGGGTATCCTGGTTTACTAATTCACTTGGATCTTTGTTCCATGTGTCAGGGGAAAACATGGAATAGGCTCTTCCTCCAATGGTAGTCTTGAATAGGGGTCTAACAGGAGGTCTTCATCTATATTACCTCTGAGATAGAAAGACTTGTACCCTTAGTGGTTCTATTCTTCTTAAGGGTGGACAATGTCCTAAGTGAATTGCTTTGTGTAGTGAGGCACTAATCAGAAGACTAGCTCTAAGAGAAACAGTGAACCAGCTAACAGCCTTTAGTACCTCTCAAGTACAACAGTTAGATCCCACTGCTGTTGTAGAAGAACCACATCATTATCCATCTGTAGTCATAAACGTTTTGAGTTGATGTTTCTTAAACAGTTTAGACAATGTGAGATATATACAAATTACTTATAAGTATGAATTATTCCTTCTACCAGCCTTTACCAAACAATATTTAAAACAGATGCTGGGTACCCTTCCCCAAGTTTCAAGGACACATTTCAAACTGTCTGCACACATGGATCCCTGGAGATTTCATTTCAGACCATCTCTCGACCCAGAGGTTATGAAATCTGATTTCTTCCATAGCTAGTATCTATTATATTTTCCTCAGATTCACATGTTTCTCATTGGTTGCATTTCTCTATAATGCTTACTAGTCTGTTAAAGTTAAAGCATTCCTGTCACACACATCAACCCTGCTCATTCACCATGCTCAGCCATCTCTGTGCTGCAGGACAGTGGAGAATGCTGACAATGAAAAACATATTTTACTCCATTTCACCATCAATAATTTTTATGTTTGACTTCTCTAGCATGATTTGGTGATACTGACTACAGAAGAAACAGAGAAGCTATATTTATCATTCACCATAGCTCTACGTACCCATTATCTTAAAGAAAGACCTATTTTTTTACTAATTCTCTTCAGTCAGCCTTGTTTTTCTGCTTATTATTGCTTTGCTTTGCATGTATTCCCTTTATTTCGTTTGTTGTTTTATATTTGTTATGTTTCTTTACTTTTATTATCCACTCCCTTCTGCCCGTCTGCAGTCCTGTAGTATTACTTATGTCCCTCTCTAGAAGCTGTCAAGCTGGTATGATCCCTCCTTCCTCATTATCGCTCCTTTGTTTCCTGTGAACCTCTCCTTATTTATCTCTTGCATCTGTTTGCCTTTCTCCACAGCTCCTCCCATTGTAGCCATACAGACAGGGAGATGGACAGACAATCAGACAGACCGACAGACATATGTATGCACACAAGCACACAGACATGTTTTTGGCTGGTAAGCTCAACTAAGGTAGTATACTTGCCTCACTGATGGCACTGGTGCAAGGCATCTTCTGAATGGACTGCAGTTCCTATTATTTGCCTGGTGGGGTTGGTTGGATTACAGTCTCTGCTGGTTCATCTGCATTTTATTGAGAAAATTATAGGGGAGCCTGGAACATGTCCCTAGTCTTCCATTTTCATCTCACCTAGTTCAGGATACACTTCTGC
The DNA here is from genome assembly GCF_019279795.1 of Protopterus annectens. Classification (NCBI taxonomy): domain Eukaryota; kingdom Metazoa; phylum Chordata; order Ceratodontiformes; family Protopteridae; genus Protopterus; species Protopterus annectens. The sequence goes on along the minus strand of NC_056729.1, from coordinate 1,515,586,015 downwards.
ACCAAAGAGCATGGTGCATGTTGAAAGAAGAAGTCACAAATGAGAGGTTCACATCATTAGCCAAAAGTCTGAGGATCATGCAGACATGAAGACTGACAGCAATGCCAGTTTGCATTCTACCAGCCAGTCTAACACTTCCAAGGATTTTAGGCAGCAACTTTCTTGAAATGGACAGTATGCATCCGGTAGTTCAGTGTCCTGATAGACAGGTTGGAGGACATGAACACAAGCTTCTCAAATGGTTTACTGTACTGGATTCCTTATCAGGAGGAGAGGCCACTGTCACCTGTAAGGTAAGATTGCTTCCATGCAGTCTGAATTACAGCCTGTTGCTATGGTGTGTCAGTGCTTTGATGTAGGGATTAAATGGGCTCTAAATTCTACAAGAATGTCATCAGTGGTGCACATCCTAAACAATGCAAGTCAGAGTTATGGTCCTCAAATAAAATATTAACTTCCTTTAAATAATATAATATGGAAAGCAATGTAATAATGATTTCTACTATTAGGATCCTTTCTTATGAAAATATTAATTTTTGAGTTGGAGAGCAGTACATCATCATATCATTAATGTACTTGTATAAAGAGATTAGAAATGTATTACATATTTCCTCTAGCAAGTGCTTTCATTAGTCAACAATAAAATTTTACTTGTTAGACTAACACTAGTCATTGAGATTATGGTATTTTAAAAATAAGCTTGAGACTTTTCCTTGCTATTTTATTATTTCTCTGGGATTATTAGGGCCCATTTACTTGGAAGTGGATGGCATGATTGCATGGAAGAGGCTGGACATCCTATGTATCTAAGAAACAAGATAGAAGGGCAGTGCAGTAAAGCCATTTGGCTAGGGATCTAGTCTCTACTACTCAGGAGGAGGACAGGCTAGAAATGATGTATGAATTATGGCGAGAGACAGGCTTCAGAAGGCTGTGAGGGTGGTCATCAGAATTAGTGACAGACTAATGGCAATCAGACTCCAGTGTAATGATTCATAATCTTAGCCTATGCCCCAGAGCGGGGTTGTGATAGTGAAGAAAAAAGTGCATTCATGCAGCAGTTGCAGGACCTGCTAGATAAAGCAGGACAACAGGAAATAGTGCTGATAATGAGTAACATAAATGCACATATCTGGACAGACAGAACAGGGTATGAGGACTGCTTGGGTCCAGATGGGTGGGGCAACAGGAATAAAGAAGGAGAGGCCATTCTAGACTTATGTCTGGCAAATGGCTTGATGGTAGCAAACACATGGTTCAGAAAAAGAGACAGTCACAAGATCGCATACAAGAGTGGCCAACATGCAACTCAGGTAGACTTCCTGCTAGTAAGGAAAGGACACTGGAGTAGAATCAGATTGTAAAGTAGAAGTAGATTGCAAAGTCATACCCAGTGAAACACTTGGCCTACAGCATAAACCACTTTTTGCCACAATCAGGTGCAAACAGTGGTAAGAGAAGTCTCTAATGTCAACAGAGATCAGACTGAAGACCTTGAAGTTAACTGGAGAGAAAGTACAACGGTTCAAGGAGTTACCCAGGAATCTAGCACCCCATGAAGAGGAGAAGGAAATAGGTGGAGATAAAGAAGAATGGCAATGTGTCAAAACAGTATGTGTGAGGACTATAGAACAGCTATGTGGCTAAGCCAGGTATGGAAATAAGGTACATAAGGAAAGATGGTGGTGGAATGCAGAAGTCCAGAAAGTCATCAAAAGAAAGAAGAAGAGCAGGAAAAAGTGAGAGACAGAAAAGATGGACAGGCTAGGAAGGAATACTGAACTCCAGCTCTATTCAGTCTCATATGGCCTTGTTCAAGAGGAATCTTGACCAATGGATGGGAGGTTGCAGATATACCCCAGGGATTACTTCAGCGTCACTGCTTGACAGAGGCACAGCAAAATGATAGGCATAGTTTTATTTCAAAAAAAAAGGGGTGGCGAAAGCCACATAACTATGGGCTAGGCTTGTAAATGCCCTTGGGCAGATAGCCTAGTATGAACCTATGAACCTATGAACCTATACTGGTTGGCTACCAAAGAAGCTAAGAAAGAAGTTGCAATAGCAAAGAACAGGGCATCAGAGGCATCCTACCACCTTCTGAAAAGTGACTCAGTAGGTGGCACGAAGAAACTATATCAGGTTGCAAGGTAAAGACAGAAAGATTAATAAGACAGTCAGACACCCTTCATAAGCAACAACCTGCTCACCAGCTAACAGGACATTAAAGGCAGATGGAGGGAGTACTTCTAGCAGCTATATTAACCCAGACACAGCCTACAATGAGATAAGAAGAGGAGCCCATCTTAGAAGAAGTAAGACTAGCACTAAGGAAAATAAAGTCATGGAAATCAGCAGACTCAGATGAGGCCACAGCAGATATGATAAAGATGCAGGATGAGATAGGAGAGAAATGTCTCCTGAGGGTACTCATAGGAGCGTGGAAAGAAAGGCATATCGCAGATGGCTGGAGAATAAGCATATTCATGCCAGTGTACAAGAACAAAGGGAACATACACAACTGTTTGCAGCCCAGAGGTATCAAACTCCTGTCACATTGCATGAAAGTTCTGGAGAGGGTGATTGATAAATGGATATGCAGGATAGTAGAAAGGAAGATGTGAGATGAGCAGTTTGGATTCAGATCAGGATGCAGCACAACTGACCTGATGTTTGCAGCAGTGAGACAGATAGTTGGGAAGGAGTTAGAGATGAGGAAAGAGTCCAACTGAGCATTCCTTAACTTGGACAAAGCACATGACAAGGTCCCAATAAAGCTTATTTAGGCAGTACTGCAGTGTTGTGAAGTCCCAGAAAGATTGATTGAATTGGTGCAGGCTATTTACAAGGACACAATGACTCAAGTATGAACAGTGTTCAGTTTCACAGAGGGGTTCCTACTGGATGTAGGTATACATCAGGGTTCAGTTCTGAGCCCACTGTTTTTCATAATGTTGATAGACTACATCAGCAAACAGGTCTGAAAGGACATATCAACAAATCTGTTGCATTCAGGTGATGTGGCATTACAGGCAGACTCTGAGCAAGAACTTCAGCAAAGCATAGGGGAATGGAATGCAAAACTGATGACACATGGGATGAAATTAAGTACAGTTAAGACAGTGGTAATGGCAGCAAATTGAGAAAATCAGAAGATGCTTATTATTGAAATAGAAGGGAAGACAGTGGAACAAGTTAACAGCTTGAAGTATCTGGAAGGGGTGGTTGAGGAGAAGGGAAGTCTGAATGAAGATGTCAAAGCTAGAATCAGAGGGGCTGCAGCCAATTGGCATAGAGTGTCATGTATAGGGTATGACAGAAGAATGCCAAAGAAGCTAAAAAGCAAGGTGTACAAATCAGTAGTGCTACCAGTACTGCTGTATGCTACAGAAACCTAGGCAGTAAAGGTAGAGTAGATTAGGAAGCTAGAGGTGATGGAAATGAAGTGCCTGAGATGGGTGGTAGGAAGTACACTGTGGAACAGATGAAGAAATGAGGACATGAGAGAAGAAGCCAAAGTAGCTCCAATTGCAGAAAAGATCAAAGAGAAAAGATTAAGCTGGTTCAGGCACATGTTGAGAAAAGCATAAGAAAATGTAGTGAAGAAGATTTGAGACAGGTAGGAAGAAGGTAAGAAGAAACAAGGGCATATAGCAAAGAGGTAGACGGGTTGTGTGAGAGAAGATCTGCAACAGTCAGGCATAAGTGTCAAAGAGATTTATGACATACAAAAAGTGTGGAGATTTATGACATACACTGACAAGGCAGCTTGAGTGTTTTTTTTTTTTTTGCTTTGTGTAAACTCTGAAAGCATCAAGATTTGATTTCCCACCGAAAATGCTTTTTTCCTCACTAGAGACAACTTCTGCTGTGCGTGAGCCTATTTAGATACTTTTTAACAAGTTTATGAAGCTGCAGCTTGAGGAAGCAACAGTGATGACATCACTTGACTTTTTGAACTTGTTAAATGGCTGCATTTAGAATTCTTTCTCTTGAAATTCTGTTATCCTTCACTTAGATACTTTAAATGGTAAATAATTAGTTCTGATAAAAGTGTTTAACTCCTTTGAAAATATCTATGTTCTTTTATAGATGCATACATTCTGCAGATTCAGTGACACTTTTAGTAACTAAATGACATCAAATGAACTAGGAGCTACATTAGAAAACTCATTATGCATATTAACATCAGACTTATGTTACATAACTAAACCTTTAGTAATTAAACAGAGGGTTGTGAGGCTTTTTTGTAATGTGTTTTATATATATATATATATATATATATATATATATATATATATATATATATATATATATATATAATGTATATATTTTTTTCAACAGATCCTTACATCAAAAATGTTAGCTAGATGACTGACAAAATTGTTAAAACATCTGATGTTTCTTGAAAAATCTTGAAAATATCGACAATCTTCTTAACATTTAGCTTCTAATGTTTATACATACTTTGATTGGATGTGTATTTCTGACATATCTACTTATCAGAGGTGCTATTATTATATGTGACATATTCATATAGCTTCAGTTATATTGGACACTCTCATTTTAATGAATATTTCATGGACTCATATTTCTTCAGTTGCTTTCATAATGCTTTTTTTTTGTTGTTATAATATATTCTAAGCAGAGATGGATAATTTGTGTCTTTTGGAGTTGGAGAGGTGGTGGATGGATGGTTTGGTTAAGTTTTTAACTAAACCAGAAACTTTATGTTTCATGTATGTGTTTATAAATAGTTTTGGGTTTTTGAAAGTACTGCTTAATACATGTTATACATCCATGATAAGTAAGTTTTCAGTAGATTTCAAGTCAACATGGAAGAAAGGTCTTACAGTAAGTAACAACATGCACATTATAGTCAATGACTTCTAAATTTTTATCATTAAATATTAATGGTTTGAACAATAATGTCAAAAGAGCTGGTTTGCTTAAATATATCAAAATGCATAAAGCCCAATCATTTTTTTACAGGAAACCCATCTATTAAAAAAAGACCTACAAAAATACTCATTTAATGGCTATACAATTCTGGCTGATTCATGTTTTAAGACTAAGAGAAGGGGGGGGGTCTTATTATATGGCAAATACTTATACTATGCCAAGAATTATAGATACAATTTCAGATAAAGATGGGATGCTAAGCATGGTTATTTTGGAAATCAATAAATAGTATTATACTTTGATTAATACATACTGGATAGCAGGACTAAGTACTAAATATGTTGACAAATATCTGGACCTGATTACTTTAAATGCAAAAGGGGAAATTATAGCAACAGGTGATTTTAACTGCCTATTATTAGGCAATGATACTTCTAAAAATGATAAAAAATAAAACTAACATCTCAAGCCAAGATGTTAAATGACTTTACAGACCAGATGAATCTTAAAGATATACATGGTCTAAGAGAACATTATTCCTTATTCTATACACACCATTCATATCAGTGTGGTACACAAACAAACATTGATAAGGTCTTTGTATCAAATAATATATACTCAAAAATAAGTGACATATCTATAATGATTTGTCCACTTTCATACCATAATGCTATAAACTTTACATTAGCTATGCATACAGATGATTTAAGATTTCTACAGAGAATTCCTGCTTACATAACTAACTTAAAATACTTTAGGGAATGCATAATGAAAGAAATAGACATGTTTATGGAAATAAATGATAATGATGAAGTGACTGATACTATGCTATGAGAAGCCTTTAAAGTATATATATATATATATATATATATATATATATATATATATATATAGTAGAATACAATCTTGGTACCTTAAAAAAGGAGAGAGTGGGACAAAGAACGTTTAGACTTATAAAAAAATAGACAAGATAAAATAGATGCAAAACTAAATAACAAAGTAGCACATAAATTACTAAGTTAAATCAAAAATACTTAGAAGTTCTGAATCATAAGGTAGCCTTAAACCTGAAAAAATTGAAATTACAATCTTATGCTGTAATTCCTAAATATTTACATAAAATAATAGCAAGATCCAAAAAGATAAACAATCAAAATCTTATTAATGAGATTAAATATAAAACTGATGGTTCAGTTAAGACTACATCTAACTTAATGGGCATATTAGAAGTGTTCAAAAACTACTATAAAGATATAAATAATAACACGCCACTTTTGGAGACAGATAATGTAATAAATACATTTATTCAAGAAAATATAACTACTAAGGTGTCACTGCAACAAAACAACATATTAAATAAACAAATAATACTAACAGAAGTAAAAGAGAAAATAAAACATTTAAAAGACAATAAAGCTCCAGGACTGGATAGAATAATTCCTGAACTATATAAGAGTTTTCCTGAATATATAATAAAGAAAATGATGAGTGCCTTTACAATGGTTAAGCAAAAATGTATAACACACCCATCATGGAAATATTCAATTATCTCACCCATTTTAAAACAAGCTAAGGGCCCCAAATCTTGTGATGCATATAGGCCAATTTCATTACTAAATACCGATTATAAAATGTTCATGACAATATTAGCTAATAAGATAAAGAAAATATTACCTAATCTAATACATAATTATCAGACAGGGTTCATTCTTCATAGAAAAGTGCAAAATAACATTATTAAATTACTATCATAAATAGACATATCATGCAAATACAAAAAACAACTAACTATTATCAGCCTAGACACAGAAAAGGCTTTAGATTCTATTAGTTGTTCTTATCTACAAAGTATTCTGATTGGTTTTGAATTCTCCTCAAATTTTTTCAACTTATTAATGAAAACTTATAGTGGAGCATAAGTTTATGTGAAAATTGGATCATGTCTATCCCCACCACTAGACATCCTGAAGGGAACTAGACAAGGTTGTCCTTTGTCACCATTATTGTTTGCTCTTTCAATTGAACCTTTTGCTACATATATCAGAAACAAGCAAAATATAAAAGGCTTTCAAGTTAATAAGGACTATTGTCCTAAGATACAATTATTTGCTGATGATATGATGTTAACATTGGGTGATATTGATGATTCTTTGCATGATGTTATAGATACCTTAAGCAAGTTTGAAAGAATTTCAGGGCTCACATTTAATCATAATAAATCCAAAACATTACTAATTAACACAAAAGATCAACAAAGACCTAAGAGAGAATAGCCTGTTTAATTGCGAGAATGATGTATTAGAATATTTGGGTGTCAGTGTAAAGAGTACATGGAAAGAGTCTGTTAAACTAAACTACAATAATTTAATAACCACCATTAGTGAACTAGTCAAAAGATGGAATAGAATGTTCTTCACAATGGAGGATAGGATCTCTTTAATTAAAATTGTAATTTTACCTAAAATTTTGTTTTATATACAGTCATTGATTCTACCCCCTCCCAAAAACGTATTTAATAAATTAGATTCCATGCTACTTAAATGTTTATGGTTCTCCTTAAAACCTAGGATTGCATATAAATGGCACATTAGAGCTTGGAACAGTAATGGAATAGCATTCCCTAGCTTAGGTCTTTATTCCAAATCATTTATAATTAATGTTATGTTATATTGGATCTCGCCTACCTATATATCTGGCTGGAAAATAATACATGAGATTCATATAATTGATGTCAGAACTATAGAAAATAAATTTAAGGAACAATACAGAATAAGTAGAGTTCATTGGCTTTTACGTGAATTTTGTTTATTTAATAAGAAGTTTGATCATTTTTCTTATGGTATTAAAATATTTAATAACTTTAAAAATATAATTGATTGTAATTATAACATTAAACAATTCCTATGTCTTATATTCCCTATAGCATACTCCCCCGATTGCCTAGATTCTTTCAACATCAATGAGATGCAAAAATTAAAGGAAAATGACTTGATATTCTGACATCAGTTTATTGAAAATAAAAATATTAAACCATTAAACTCTCTTCTATGTAGTTTTGATAATAGTCAAGACAGTTGGCTGCTTCTACACTCATTACGGCAGTTTATAGAAAAAATAATGAGAGTATCAATCAACCTAGAGACTGAATCTATACCTAGTTTGATCCAGCTTTTTATAGCATACTCCCCCGATTGCCTAGATTCTTTCAACATCAATGAGATGCAAAAATTAAAGGAAAATGACTTGATATTCTGACATCAGTTTATTGAAAATAAAAATATTAAACCATTAAACTCTCTTCTATGTAGTTTTGATAATAGTCAAGACAGTTGGCTGCTTCTACACTCATTACTGCAGTTTATAGAAAAAATAATGAGAGTATCAATCAACCTAGAGACTGAATCTATACCTAGTTTGATCCAGCTTTTTATTAGGTGTCTTGAAAAGACAGATGATCAAAAATGAAGTATCTCACCTATCTATAAGATACTAAGAGAAGACACTCTAAAGTTTGACCCGGATATTTGGAATTACTATGTAAAGATTAATGGAGAACAAATATCTGATGAATCCAAAAAAACTGTTATTGAAATATACGTATGGTACCTCTTCTTCAATATATTGGAGATTGTATGCATGGAAATTTATGAATAGGAGTTTCTATATGCCACATAAAATAAATCTTATACTCAAAAACAGTGAAAGTAATTGTTGGAAATGTGATGAATTACTAGAGGCCAACTGGGTTCACATGTTCATTGAATGTAGAAATGTTGTTCAATACTGGAAAGACTTCAAATATTTTGCAAAGGCTTTATGGTCTGATAACTTGTCATATTTCTAACTCACCAACCCTATTAATTGTTCCTATACCTAATGTAATACCTAAATCTCAGATTCAATTACTCTGGTCAATTCTTGTAATTGCCAGAAAAGTTATTACTTTGAACTGGAAAAGTAAACAAGATTTGATGTTTAAAGAATTTTTCAATTTAGCAAAAGCTGTTTATAAAAAAGAACTGCAAACCATTTGTTATAGAACTCATGACATTACTCATAAAAATAGCATGGCAAAAATTGGAAAACCTTTTGAACAAATACTGATAACTTCTCATGGATAAAATTATTCTTTACCATGGATGAATGTAAATATTGTAAATAGTTTTGTTATTGTTTTATTGTATTTGCTATATGTACCTTTGCATATGTTTACAATGAAAACAAAATAAAAATGTTTTTGGAAAAAAATATTGTTTCATCCCTTGTTTGAAGTGTAACTGCATCCACATCTTAATCTTTGTCATCAGAGTATTTTTTTAAGAGTTGCAACCTATTGCTCTAAAAACCAAATGTAATCCTAAATGCCAGCTGATCCCAAAGAAACCCGAAAAGGTAAAGTATGCTACATTGCTACACATAGTAGGGGGGAAGAAATTCTACAAGTGTGTAATATATTTGTGTTTCCATGGAGTAGAAAAGTGAATACTGTAGAAACAAGGTGAAAGTCTCAGAATTATGATTAGCTAAGAAATAATCGGCCATTTATTTACAAAATGTTTGAGAGACTGTACATTTCTTCAGTGTTTATTAATGCTTATGTTACTGTTAAAGAAAGAAAAACAAGGCTGTAAATCTGATGAGATGCATGATTTATTTAAGTGAAGCAGAATTTTGTGTAATACCAGAAATTTTCAAACAAAAGTCAGATCACTAAAATAATTAGATCTGACATAAAATGTTAGCTGAAGAGAGTAAAATTGTGTTGTCATAATATGTGTCGAATAAATTGTGAGATGGAAGAACTGAAAAATGAGTTGCTCTCAGTGTAAGTCTGCCCTGATTCCGAAAGACTTACTCAAAATGTAAGTGACTTACTTTGATACAAGACTGATGGAAAAACAAGCTTATAATAGTGGCCAGAATCCAAAAGACTTGCTATCACTGTAAGTGACTTTCCTTGGTGTAAGACCGACCTATAGGCAGTCTTGCTATGGGGACAAGATTCCAAAACACCTGCTCTCAGCCTTTTTTCAGTATAGGTTCATAGGTAGGTACTAGGCTATCGGCCCTGGGGCCTATACAAGCCCAGCAAAAAAGATACCCTGGCTTTTGCCACCCAATGGTCACTTACACTAACAGCAAGTCTTTTGGAATTGGGGCCTTATTCTAATATATCTGGAAAAAAATGAGAAGCAAGGCAAACATGGTATAAAGTAAGCTTTGTGTGACATGAGTGATTATAAGTATTGTGACAATGGGACGTATTGCCAGCTATGTCAGGAGAAGTAGGGCAGTGGATGTGTAACATATACCAGCACAGCTAGCTGGAATTTTGTAAATAATTATATGTCATTTGTATATCAAACTGATTTGTACAGGTGCTGTGTTGAAAATGCATTTGTAAAGCTGCTTGTGTTAAAAACTGTACTAACAGTGGATCCTGACTGTATTGTAGCTTATTAAATGCATATGTTTTAACAGAGAATACTTGAAGAGAAGAGGTTAATCTCAAAGGTTTGGACTGCACAGTGGAGCAGAGGTAACATTGTCACCTGACAGCAAGAGGTTCTCCGGTTCAATTCTTAGCTGGTGTGCCTTCTGTGTGGAGTCTGCATATCCTCCCTGCATTCGTGTGGGTTTCCTCTGGGTGCTCCAGTTTCCTCCCACATTACAAAACATGTGTCTGGAGTGTTTCCTCTCTCTGGGCCAGTAATCAAACAGCCTGAATCCTCACCACTGACAATGGATAGGGACATTAATTTGGAACAAAAATGGATACACCCAGTATTTCCAGATGCAGCTCTGTGCATCAAACACAATTTCCCTTAAGAGCACACATGGAACTCAGTCAGGGGTCTAGATTTCTCTCTCTGTGTCACTCCAGGTCCCTAGTAAGTCTCTCCACTGGTACAGCTATAGAGATAAGGCCTCAGCTGAGTATCCAAGCCAAGTCCTCCAGCACCTTTTTTTGCGAAACCAGTCCTTTGCGTCCCTGCTCCAAGCAGCTAGCATACACACTCTTTGAGATTTAATTCTCATACACACACACACACACACACACACACACACACACACACACACACACACACACATCATACTTGGGAAAGACTGACACAGATATACTAGCTATGACCCCTTCTACCCAGACTATAAGGTAGTTACTGCCACCAAACCCTCCAAAGCCAATCACTCTAAGGCTTTTACAAAGGTACCCAATTATACTGAGTGAAATTAATATTAATACAAATTATAGTATTTGACCAAAGCAGTAAGGCTTTTAGGAGTGGCCACAGAGTTACCAAATAGAAATAAGTATGTTCAAAGTTTAAAATATTCTCTAAAGGACCAGTCAAAATGAAATGTTTAAATATATTTAATAATAAATAATAAAATAACATGAAAATACTAAATGTCTATTTACGATAAACACTAGAGTTTCAATCACAGAAAATATTAAAATAACACAGAAGAATAGAATTGCACAGATACAGAAAAACAGTACTTAACTAATCTCACTATATTTTCCTGACTGATCCAAAGAATTACTATTCCCTGGTTCACTTACTTTAGCAAGATGAAGTAGGTGAGGGGTCATTCCTTGTCTACCAAAAAATATGCTCTGAGACTTCAGTCACACCTAGTATTAAAACATCATTTTTAGTGATGGATTATAGAATGACATCACATACATCTTGCCATCTGACTTCTGGTTTCCATGCTACTCACTTGGCTAGAAGCCACTAGGATTTAGCACATATCTGTTAGCAAACACACATATATAGCATTGCTGAAATGTGTTACATCATCTAGAAGTTATAAAACCATAACATACTTCCACTCTTCCTACTGGAACTAATAAATCATGCTACTTATAGACATTGCATTTCTGGCTTCATTCAAACCTGTGAGATAACATCTTTATTGTTTAGCTCCAGAAATTTAATTTCGGAATATCTTTCAAATTCAGGTGGATTATGATTAACCTCTTCTTTTCCAGTATTCTCTGTTAAAACATATACATTTAATCAGTTACGATACAGTCATCACCCACTGTTGGTATATTTTTTAACACAAGCAACTTTACAAATACATTTTCAACACAGCACCTGTACAAATCAGTTTGATATACAAATGACATATAATTATTTACAAAATTCCAGCTACCTGTGCTGGCATATGTACACATCTACTCCTCTGCTTCTCCTGGCATAGTTGGCAATGCCTTGCATTGTCATAAGTATAATAAAATTAAATATCCTGCTATTGATGAATGTCTATAATGTGGGACAAAAAAGAAATAATTTTTGTAAACGTGTTCAAATGTGAGACATCATTTTCAGTTGAAAGGGCTGCATGCATTACAACAAAAACATGACACCGAGTCAGCTATGTGCACAATTTGTATTAAAAATATGTAAGTGTGAATGCTATAAATCATAAAAGAAAAGTTCAGAAGGAATAATCCATGTACAAAATGTATCCTATACAGTAAATCCGAGTGTAATATAATGTGTTTTCAAACTTTGGAAGCATTGTGAAAAAGGAGTCATGTAAACTACTAAGTCTAGTCTTCATATTAAACTAAAGTATGAAACAAGAATAACAATGTGCACAATTTAATTTAAAACAGGTAATACTGTGAATGGGGCATCTATATTGAGTTGCTTGACTTTTCTGAAAGCATAATAAAATGACCTGGAAAAGGGAACACAGGGTTAAAGTGCTGATAAAAAAAAAGTCTGACCGATGATTTTCTTAAATAGTACAAACGTTTATTTACTGGCTTGTACTGATGCCACTTTATAATACTCTGAGAGCTCTGACAGTGAAGTCCTGTGTGCTCCAAAAAATATAAAACAAAACAAAATTACATAGAGAAAATGGGTTTGATTCAGAAATGGAGTTTACAAAGGGGGTCAATATCTTGGTTAAAAGTACTGAAGCTGGAAAAAATCAGATTTATAGATTAACAAGACTTGAATAGTGACATGAAAAGAAATCACTATTAACTTCACATAATGTGTATCTCTAAATTATAGTCTTCAACTAAGCATGGATCTACATTATAATGTGTATATATCATTTTAAATTTATTTTGTGGTTTGGAGAGGAGCAGGCTTAGAGATCAACATAGAGGATTAACTACCCTGAGTTCCTGCTGCTGTTCTGTCACTGTATATGTAGTTTGCTCCGGAGGCTAAAACATCTTTTAAAGGCAAAATGGCTGAAGGCAATGTTCCTGGCATGCCTGAAAAGGGGGTCTAAACTGTTAGAGCATTTTACTGAAAACAATGAAAAGCATGACTGAATAAATGAAGAGACAGCAGTCATTGACAAATCACCAGCAGGAAGAACTCTCAGTCTTCACATATAAGGTAGATTACACACATGTCACAGTTAAGAAGCCTGCTTCTATCGTAAGTATAGCTCTCACCTGTCCCTCATTTCACAGAATCTCCTTGACTTCGATTCATATGTTTTGCCTTATTCCTATTAACATGTTTGGTTTTCTAGTATTGCAGCAAGTCAATAATGCCAGATGTTAGAGTTTCATACCTCTTATTGTTCAGAAAATGTATATAAATGTAAAATGGGTTGTCCTAACTATGGTCTGTGACATAAACAGGTCATGCTGGAGGAACAGATTTATCTTCCAGAAACTGCCACGTCTTTGGAACAGGCTACTAATTCATGTGAAACAGAGCACCTCTGTGAAACTGTTCAAGGGGAACCTGCATGAGTGGATGGGGCACCATAAATTCTTACAGGGATAGTGCCCACAACCCTCCTGGACATGGGCAATCATCACTAAATGCAATTTGGGAATTCTCTGGTACTTCTACAGTATTACATTGGGTTGAAATGGCTAGGCTTAAAATGACCTCCTGGTCGATAGCCTAGTAATGTCCTATGATCCTATGTTTACATGAATTAGAGTAATATTTAAAAATTATTACTGGTTTTGTGCCTTTGCCCCCATTGCTGTTTTGGCTTTGTCACTGATTTCTGACCAAAGAAGTTGAAAGTGACAGCAACAAAAAAAAAAAAAAAAATTAATTAAGAAAAACGGTACCATCTCTCTTAGATTTTGTCTAACAAACATTTCACCCTTTGCTACCAACCGATAGTCTACTATATTAACAGTTTCCTCAATCAGAAAGACACCATCAACATAGAAAGTTTCATCACAGCTTCCTATCTGATCTACTTGCTTCCTTAGATGCTCTCTTTTATTAAAATAATGCAGCACCTTAGACTTACAAAGCCTTTTGAAATGATTCCACTTTTTACATTTGTGACATTGCTGACCAAAAGCTAAGCGCTTTTCTCATTTAAGTTCATGGTTACCTCCATAACTATGACAGTTAACAATAAGGTCTGAGGCAGCAAACAACCTCTTTAGTTTATGGTTAGGGTTGGATGGTGACACAATCTGTGGTTTATATTGCTTTTTTATCTTAGCTTTCTGTTGTACACTATCGGCATTCACACTGGTATGATACACATGCATGCTTCTCTCATTCATAAGCATATCTGTGTGTTTCTGTAAGCTCATATATTTTACAAATCTCTGTAGCTTTGCTTAATGTTAAATCTGAACAAAATATTTCTCACTGCATCATTATTAATACCACAAATGTCTGTCTTTTATCAGCTCGTCTCCCAAATCACCAAATCTGTAGATTTTTGCTTTATTTTTCAAATCAGTAATATACTCTGCTATAGTTTCACCAGGCTTTTGATTTCTTGTGTAAAATCTGTGCCTTTCCATTATAATATTCATTTGAGGGTTACATATTTCTCTAAATTTACATTTTAAACACTCAGGATGTTCCAGTTTTTCAGCCTGTATCAAAATATGGTGGTACTCTCCCTCCCCTGCATACACAGCAGGTGCATAAACAAATGAATGTTCCCTCTCAATGGCTTTCAAGCCTGCTAAATTAAGAAGTATGAATGCCTTTGTACGTGCGTGTTTATAAAAAAAAAACAGCCTGCATGAAAATATCATATACTTTTTGAACAATCGCCAATTCTCAGCAATATTGTTATCAAACACCAGTGGTTCAGGTCTGTGAAATCCCTCTGCCATAACAACAAAATACATTTAAACATAAGCATATACCAGGTACTTGTAATTATGCTCAAATGCACATCAGTCTCTTTGAAAAATCTTCACTTTGACACCGGGAACATTGTGAACATTGCAAAAACTTTGGACACTTCAAATAGCTTTAATTAATGCAAAAAAGTAGTACATTGAGAAGAAATGCAGTCATTTTAGCCTTTTCATGTATTTTAATGAATTTCTGAAGTGTTTTAAATATTTCTGTAATTATTTTGAATAATTTTAGCAGTATGTCGCAATTTTAGGCATTTTGTTTATCTTGGTAATTATTTCAAACATTTTGAATGCTTCGCCATACATGCGGCAACTGATAAATCATTTAAACAAATTTAAGTACCTATGAATAATCACTGACCTGTTTGCAAGTTCACTCCAGTGTATTCCTCCACTGTAAACTGCGCACCTCATGTCTTGTGTGTTGCTTCAACTTCGGATCCCACTTCTGACACCATGTCGCTTGTCTCATGCATTCAAAAAAGAAGATAAAGCATTATATGGGTTCAAGATATTTATTGTACATAAACACGTCAGGAACTGTAATTGGAACATGTATTTAAGCTAACTGATTCAATCATTACTTCAAACACACCCACACGTGCATCTACATTCATGCCTGCATTCACTCTGGCTGACTGTACAAAATGGCACTGTTCTTGCACATGCTCAGTACTTACATGCACGTGCTGTCTAGCTATAGTGGCTGACTAGAAACAATACACATAATGATATACATAGCTAAGAGGGGGTTGACATGGACAGAGGCATTCTTTTTGCAGATGCCTTGGAAAAATTAGAGATGCTGACTTGCTTTGCTTTTATTCAAATTTCAATAATGCCTGCCTTCAATGCTCCTTCCTTTCTGGAATGGGAAGTGAAAAGAATTCATAGAATAGTTCTGAAAAGTTGGGGCACTATTCATAGCTGGCTTTGGGCACCAGCATACCCTGCAGTCACTGGGGGCCCCCAACCTCAGCGAGTTAGCTTATCTTGATATTTTGTAACATGTCTGTTAAACCAACAAAAGCTAGTACAGCAGTCTTGTATACTTAATGAACCAGGTGGGTAATAATTAGGATTTGTATTTTTAAAATTCTAAGAAAGATATCTCTGGTTATAGTAACAGTGTTTTAACAAGTAACAATCTTCACAATTCCATTAAATATTCTACCACCGACATAGTGCCGCAGGCTTAGTGAAACCTTGTTGGTGGGCATTCTCCCCACTAAAACTAGTCCAGCTTTAGGCAACTGCAATACCCATGGCTGTGTGGGGGGGCTTAATCATCCTTGACTGTGTGGGGGCCCCACAGAAGCTGTTACTGGTGAGAAAAAATGTATTTATTTCCTGAATAAATGCTTTAACCTGAACAGGGCAGTGATATGACCCTGTTAAGATAAAGCTAATAATGAACATAAACAAGGTAAGCACTAGAGAGATCAGCAGTCCAGAGTGACTGATCTCAATGTAAACATACTACATCCAATCAACAGGGATGGTTTTATTTTTCAGGGATTTTTTATAAATACTGGCAGAACACCTGATACTATAACTTGCAACTTCTTTGCTGAAGAATTCAGTGCAATAATAGCAGAATAAAGTCTCAAAATCACAAACACATTTTAAATATTATTCTTATTCACTTAAAAAGTTAATAGAATAACACCTTTTGCATCAACATGAATTTCTGGACAGTAAGAAATACAAAACTGTGATGTCTGGATTTATTGACTGTGTGTAATACTGAATGATTTACTAGCAAATCTAACCTTTTTGAAAGACATTGCAAAATTATAAGCAAAATCAGAGAATGTCTATGAAATCAGGTACAGTGACAGTTGTACATTACTCCTCAATGAGGTAAATAAAAGTGGCTTACCCCTGCTACTGCTGTCTGACGACTGCTAAACAACAGTCACTGATCTGGAGTGGCAGTACCAATGTTGCACAATGTATGGCTATTTGCTGATATAAGAGAAAAACTAGTATTGTTATGGCTAATGCATGTGTGTGTGTGTGTGTGTGTGTGTGTGTGTGTGTGTGTGTGTGTGTGTGTGTGTGTGTGCGTGTAAAATATCAGAAATTTTTATCTGTGCATACACCCAATAATGCCAGGACATATACACTATTCTACTTTGTATCAGCAAAAAATGCAGTTAACAAGTAATTATATTTCAAAACTTCGGCATAAAATTATCACAGAACATTCATAAACTTAGATCTTTTAGGACTCTGATGGCCCCCACAACCTAGAATATATAAATGGATGCAGGGTATCCCTTATCGTCCTTGACTGTTTGGAAACCCCACAAAAGCTGTTGCTGGTTGGGGGAAAATGAGGAAAAAACATATTAATTTTTTAATGCACTCTTTAAGTTGAAGACTGCTGTAATATGACCCTTTTAGGACAAACTTGATAATGGCCTCCTGCTCTGAAATGCACCCATTCTAAAACCAGCCCTGCTCAGCTGTGTGTGTATGGAAAGCTGCCATAGGCATGTGTGCTGGGGGGTGCTGGGGATTGTGTGATTATTACTTCTTTAATTTTCATCACAGTCAAACCTTAGAGGTATTTGGGCTGAGGACAGTGTGGTCACTGTTTCTTTTGCTTTTCGTACAGACCTCAGAGCTGTACAAAGAAGGTTACTATAGCTTGTGTAGGAGCAGTGCACTGTTTAGATTTTTTCACTTTCCTCACAATTACACATCAGGCACATAAACAGGTGGCTGCCTTTGGGAGTAGGGGTGAGGAGTGAGGAGGCATGCTATATATATTTATGTCAGCAGTGACTTGAAATACATGACTGTGGCAATTCGGACCACTGCTTTCTTTCCAATCTAACACCAGAGGGATGCATGGGCAGTGACTGTCTTTTTAGAAGGTTAGAGAATCAGGCAGCATTCCCAGATAAGACCTGTTTCCTTACAACATTTGGCTTGTTAGTTTATTGTGAGCTACTATTCTGTCAATTTCGAACATTAAGCCCTGGGCATGAATTATATCTTCTTTGAAAGAAAAAAAAATAAGACTGACATTCTTTTCTTACTCATAATATTTGTTGATGCCACCACTGGATTAAAAGGTTGGGAAAATGCTATAAAATACAGCCCAGAGCATCTATAATCCTATGGCTTCTTCAGCCCTGGCTTATTTATTTCCTAAATTGTTATTACTGTACTGGCTTGGTCAGGAAAAGTATGTTGAAAAGATGAAATGACAACGAAAGCTGAACGACAACAATGAATTTCTTCCCTTAATTATAATTTCTTTTCAAGCCATTATTGGATGAAAAAGGTTATGTAAAAAGAAACAAAAACACTTTAAAATGAACTTCAGAACACATAGAAAGTTCTGGCTTCTTGAAAAAGATGAAGAGTAATGCAAAATGTGTGAAAAGGAAGAAAAAATGTAATGTGCATGGTATGATAAGCCCAAGACGGGGAGAAATAAAGGAGAGGAGGGTGTATACATGTGGGGGGTGTTGAAAAGCTGGCCTAGGGCCCAGTTTCACCTAATTCCAGACGTGTATGTAGAGTTGTTGAAATGTATCATTGTTGCAACTAAATGCCAGTAACTGTAAATGTCTCTTTGTGAGATGGGCCAACATAATGTGGTACACAGCCCTGTTGTAATGTAAAACCATTGTAACTATAGGTTATTCTGTGTGTACTACTGCTAAAAGTTTCCAGCATAAACTAAAACATTGCTTGGAATGGAATGCTAACACTGGCCCTGGCACTATGTGCCCAGAGAAGTGATTCATAAGCTATAGTTCTTGTTGCTGTTGTCTTTCGGCTTTTCCCAGTTAGGGGTCGCTACAGTGGAACTCTGGTCCGCTAATGATTGGCAGTAGATTTTCATGGTGCCAAGTTCCCAGCTCGACGCCCAACCTTCAATGAAGGCACGCCCATTCATGCATGTCTTTTGGAACGCCACTCGACCCGCAGGGAGGATATGCAGACTCCACAGTTCTTGAATGTTAAAAATAGTTAACAATGCTCACTGTTTTATGAGATCAGTGTAGACAGAATGGTAATTGCAGTATCCCAAGATTTTTTCCAAAGACTGACATTTGTAAAACTACATATACAGATTGTTTAATTATGGAGTATGAACTCTATACATGCACACACACACGTGCGCACACACACACACACACACACACACACACACACACACACGCACACACACACACACACACACACACACACACACACACACACACACACACACACACACACACACGCACACACGCACACACACACACACACACACACACACACACACACACACACACACTGTGAATAATCAGTATATCTGCTTTTGTCGTTACGTGCTAAATATGTATACAACATTCACAATATTTACCAAAATAATAAAAAAACATAAAACCAGAGAAACACTTCGAAAACTAAGAATGAAAATAACAAAAAAACAGTTTTCAGCTGCAAAACTTGTGCAGAAAGAACACCAGGAGTCAAATTAGTGCTTTTGTTCCTTTTACTTCCAGAACTTCATCAGAAATAAATCACCATTACAAAATTACACTTTAAATACGCAAAATGACGAGCTCATTTCAGTGTCCACAGACAATGCAGTTCATTTAGAGCCTTCTACTTCTATGGGTGAGAATATCAGCGTTGCTTCATTAGTCACTCACAAGGCAGAGAATGGTAGTTCTGACTCGATTTTTTCTTCTCCCTAGGAGGACAAAACAACAAGATCCAAGACACGAGTGAAGGTGAAGAACTGCTGGCCCATGCCTGGCATATCTTTAGCTTGACTGATGTTATTTTTTCTACTGCTGAGACAGAGGTACTGCCAAAAGGATTTTCATTTATTGCTACCCATCACATAGTCCTGGCTCATGTTATTCTTATTTTTAAACAAATAGTCAGGAAGTTGAACCTTAATTTTTTGTTTAAAGATGTTGACAATTATAAAAAACATATGTTTAAGAAACACAGTACAATGAACCCTCTATTATTCTACACTTTAAATGTCTTCAATAAGCTTTGCAAAGACAATATTTATGAATTGTTTCTTAAACCCATTTCAGAGGCGGAAATTAAGAGGGTAAAATTCAATTCAGATAAAAAGCATTTTTTAGCCCTTAATAAATTATGAAGTTATGCTAAACTTAGATACATGCGGGCAGATAAAGAGAACAGTTTAGTTATTATGAGTAAAGTAGATTATGTTTCAGCTAAGCAAGCAATGTTAAATGATGCTAATTGTTCTAAAGTGGTTACCAAAGAATTTGTAAGGAAGATATGTTCTAAAGTGGTTACCAAAGAATTTGTAAGGAAGATATGTTCTAAAGTGGTTACCAAATAATTTGTAAGGAAGATATAGATGTATATAGATCTCACTCTGCTTGATTTATTACATCAGAATTGTTTAACAGTTGAAATGTACAATTTTTGTATTGTTGAACAACCGGAGTTGGGTTTTCTATTTGGAATCCCCAAGATCCATAAAAATAAAAAAAAAATGCCATTTAGACCAATTGTGTCTTTTCCCTGCAATAAAACAGTTACTATTTCTTCATTATTAGATAGTATTCTCAACCCAGTGGTTCAATGCCGCAATTGTTTTCTTAAAGATTCTTGGCTCTTTTTAGACCAGATCAGTAAATATGTTTTTGAAGGTGGAGAGGTTTTGCTGTGCACTGTTGATGTGAATACCCTTTATACTTCCATAGACTAAGATGAAGGTATTGAGTTTGTGGATTTATTTTTAAAAAAGTTCACACACAAATGAAGTTTTGGACAAACTAAGTTGTCCTGGTCCCACGAGCAGGGGGTAAGGGGGGTTATAGCTGTTAGATGTTAATGTGAGTCTTTGTAGGTAGATTAGATAGTAGGATTGAAGTGTAGTGGTTAAAGAGTCAAAGAGAAAGGAGAGGTTAGGGGAAGTGATATAGGGGAGGGAAGGAACTTATAACAGGCTTAAGTGGTAGGGCTCAGAGGCAGTAGGTAGATTTTGGCGTGAGTTGGTAGTGAAGTAGCGGCTAGCTCACATCCAGATGACCTGTAGGTATTGTGGATTCAGGTAGGTCTTGGCTGGCGGGTGTGGCAGCGTTGGTTTAAAGGGGTTTGGGTGGTTAGAGATAGTAGGTAATGTGATGGGGGGATGGAGTTAAGGAGTCTATGGAAGTGGCAGGAATTTGTGTCTGAGAGGGGAACTGTGTGTGGTTGGTGGGTGGTGTATGAATGAGTGCAGTGCTTGGCTTACCTGTGGTGTGCTGTTCGACTTTTTGGTTTCCCAGTGGTCAGGTGGTGAGTGGGGGTGCTGAGGATGCTCGCTTGTGATCCAGTGGTGGTTCCAGTTTATTCTTTGGTCCAGTCGCAGTCTTGGTACTCCAAAGGGGGGGGGGCGATAAGCCCATGCCATCTGGTTGCAGCCATGAGGCTCGGCAGCCTGGTCGGCATATGTCCTGGTGGTCGCGGGTGGCGGTTATGGTGTGTGTGTTTTTTTTCTGTCTTCCTGAATGGATAGCATTGGTGGTAGTGGTTGGGGGATCCCTTAGTTGCTCCCTGGTTGATTCATTTGGTTGTTTGGCCTTTCCACGGTCTTCTGGGTCGGGCTGCTGGTTTTGCGCATGCACATTAAAGGCAGTGGCCATTACCGTGAGTTGGTGTAATGCTTTCCCTGTACAGCAGGGAGAGCTAAGGGATTCCGGGCTTGTCATTCACCTTCCAGATTCACTAAATGTCCAGATTTTGCTTATATTTGCCATGTTCCTCCCAAATGTGCCCTTATAAATGAAATTAAAAAAAAAAAAAAAAAAAAAAAAGAAGCTCCACACCCCATAGGAAATGCCTGTTAAGGCAAGGCCTATTATTCTATCTGGTAAATGGCTAGGACAGTTCAGATGGTTTAAGGTTAAGAGGGTGGCTATAGTCTACAGGGTTCTGGGTTCAAGACCCACAAGTGCTGTTTATTTTTACTTAGCTTAGCTGATGTACTGGTACAGTCCTCTGCTGCTAATGTTCAGGGTCATAGGTTCAACACTTTGGGCTGCTACTTTCGGGGTTGTAATAAGAGCAATAGTTGGCATCTGTCCCTGTTTTCTCCCCTATCAGTTAGGCTTTGTTCAGGTTTTCTTTCTAGGCTAGTAAGGGGGGGGGTAGGGAGCGAATAGGGGACAGCTGCAAGGGGACTGTAGGTCCCTGGTTGTCCTTGTCAAGAGGTCTTGTTCAGAGGTGGACAAGTTTTTTTTTTTTTTTCCTTCAGCTAAAGGGTAGAGGAGGTAGGTGAGTCAGATAAGGGAGGTAGTGCATAGGGCAAGGTGACATACAAGAGGGGCTGGGGATGGAATAGGGCAGTGCAGTCCGAGTAGCAGCATTAATGTTATGTGTTTCTTTTCTTACAGATGACTAACTTACCGGGATTATGTCAGCAATAGCAAGCTATTGTGGCCCAGGCTGAGGGATTATTTCAGGAGGTGGCGATGTCTGAGGTGGTAACGGAACCAGAACAAGCTCCAGGTCAGAAGAGATGACATACCACGGCGAGAACCCCAGCCTGGGGAAAAGACAGCAAAGCAGGCAGTTGCAGTGGAGACATCAGCTCCCAGTACGTCTCAAGACGAAGGCGCAGGTAATAGTTTTGCTTCATCAGTGTTGGCTGGGGAACTAAGTAGTGAGGATTCTGGAGGGAGTGAAGATGAAGGGGAACTGTTAGGTGGGGATCTCGGGGGTGTGGTAAGCGATAGAGGGTGCTCAGCCGGGGCTCTCACAGGGAGCCAGGTACATTGTCGGGAATGCGACTGGGGTGGGTGTAGGTTTGGGGGACAGTTCGGCTTTGAACTCAGAGGTAGGCTTTGGGCTGTAGCCAGGGGACTGGTTAGCCACTCAAGCCTTGGGACAGAAGGCAGGAGTGTTTTTTCTGACTCCGCACATTCTGGGGTTGGTGAAAGAAAAAATTTGGAAAGGGGAGTATGTAGAGGTGTTTGAGTTGATCAATGTGGAAGGGGTCCAGCAGTTAGTGGAGGCAGAGTCATCTAATAGTAAGGACTTGCTAGCAGCTTTGGTGGGTTTGGGGAGGAAAAGGGTAGGTAAGATTCGCCCTAGAACGTGGGATAATTGGGTGGTTGGCTTTATTTACTATATGGCTGTGCAGATGGAGAAGGATGCGTCATTGGCCTTGCCTCTTCTAGGTTATTTCCTTACCATTTGGGAGGCACAAGGCCGGGGAATGCATGGCTTTGATACGATCATCGTTTCCACAAATGGAAGGCTGTGGACCATTCACTACATTGAGAGGTGCATCATCCGAATATATGGTTAGCTACAATCTTCTTCTCTTTCAGCTGTTCCCATTAGGGCTTGCCACAGTGGATCATCTGTTTCCATTTCTTCCTGTCCTCTGCATATTGGTGTCACAGTAACCACCTGCATGTCCTCTCTCACCACATCCATAAACCTTATCTTAGACCTTCCTCTTTTCCTCTTACCTGGCAGCTCCATCCTTAGCATCCTTTTCCCAATATACCCAGCATCCCTCCTCAGCACATGATGAATAGTCATGGTGACTTTAACAGGAAGGTGAGTGGGGGAGAAGGAGCGGGTGTGTGTTGGTCTTTTAATAGTGGCTCTTGTTTGTGGGTAGGGTGCAAATTTGCAAACACTTGCTCAAGATGCTTAGGGAGTCATTCGGCCATTTTTTGTGGTCGGCAAGACCTTTCTGCATGGAACTCCAATGTTATGGCTTGTGAGGGTGGATTCCCCGCCTCACAGGAGTTTCAATTGGCTCAGGGTAAGGGTACTTTTCATGGGTCCCGCGGACTTGGGTTCTTTAGAGGCAATAGGGGAAGGGGCACCATAATATCGAATGTACCTGACCTTGAACTTCCTATTGTGGAGGGATATATATTCCAACTCCGAGATCAAACTACAGTGAGGAAAGGACAAATATCCCATTCTTCACTGTACAGCAATCTCAGAAAAACTACTTCAAGGTCCAGTACATTCGATATTATGAGCGTTCGCAATTTGTGCGATTCGCTCATATGATATAGACCCCATTATACAATAATATTCAATAAAGGTCATCAAATGGCTTTATGTATTTGGTGTGGATTATTTAAAGGGGGGCCGGGACAAATGAAGTTTGGGAAAGACTAAGTTGTCCCATTCCCATGAGCAGAGCGTAAGGGGGGGTATAGCTGTTAGAAGTTAATGTGAGTCTTTGTAGGTAGATTAGATAGTAGGATTGGAATGTAGTGGTTACAGAGTTAAAGAGAAAGGGAGAGGTTAGGGGAAGTGATGTAGTGGAGGGAGGGACTTATAACAGGCTTAAATTGTAAAGCTCAGAGGAAGTAGGTACATTTTGGCATGAGTTGGTTCATAGGTTCGTAGGTTGGTTCTAGGCTATCAGCCCTAGGGCCTATGCAAGCCTAGCCATAACAATTCCCTGGATATTTCTTCCCACAATATTTACTTCTCTGGACCCCTGTCTAGCAGGGTGACTGACATGATCCCCGGGGTGAATTTCCTATCTCCCATCTAATCATCAAGGTTCCTTTTGAAGAGGGCCAAGGAGGCGCTCTGCTTGACATGTATGGGCAGTCTATTCCAGAGTATGGGGAGTCTCTGGGTCAAGAACCTATCCCTCCAGCATGTTTGGTTCATTGTGATGACAAGGTTTAGCTCCCTGGAGTGTGTGGCTCTGAGGGATTGGGATTTCTTTAAGTGGAGCATGTCCAACATCTCAGGGTTTGACATGGCCTTGTATGTTAAGCAGAGATCACCTCTGAGTAGATGATATGCCACAGAATATAGCTGCAGTTTTTTTAGACGGTCAGCATATGGCATCTGCTTTAGGCCTGTGATTCTTTTAGTGAGGTATTTCTGTGGCCTTTCCAGCTGTTGCAGATGTCTTGTGAGCCACATACCAAATGGGACATTATACTCTATAATGGGTCTAATGAGGGATGAGTACAGTGGGACAATGACATCCTTTTTTTCTGGATGAAAAGCACTTAGTGATGAGGTGTGCCACATAGAAGGATTTCCTGACTGTTGTGGTGATGTGGTTATCGAAAGTGAGACCACTGTCCACCTGTGTCCCTAAGTCTCTCATCACACTTTCAGTGTTTAGTGTCCTGCCACCTATGTGGTAATTCATGGGTATATGTTTTTTTCCAAAGGGGATAACTATACATTTCTTGGCATTAAGCTTGAGCCCATGGCTCTGGCACCAGGCATCTGTTTCTGTAAGGCACTTTTATAGAATATCCACATCATTTGTGGATTCAATAATAGCTCCCAGTTTGCAGTCATCTGCAAACTTTGTTAGCCAGAGTCCCTTAGTGTTGGCCTGTACTTCAGAGAAGTAGATGCCAAACAAGAGTGGTCTCAGGACTGAACCCTGAGGTACTCCACTTGTCCCTTGTCTGGAGCTGGATTTGGAGTCGGCTACTTTTACAGTCTGGGTTCTGTCAGTAAGCCAGCTGGCAACTCATTGAGTGACGTAGGGATTTATGCCCAG
This sequence comes from Protopterus annectens, assembly GCF_019279795.1. Classification (NCBI taxonomy): domain Eukaryota; kingdom Metazoa; phylum Chordata; order Ceratodontiformes; family Protopteridae; genus Protopterus; species Protopterus annectens. Next base: position 1,515,560,489 of record NC_056729.1, on the reverse strand, counting down.
CTTAGTAAGTTTATCTATGATTCCAGAGTGGGGGATGGTGTTAAAGGCCTTGGCGAGGTCCAGATAGGCTGTGTGGACCACCTTACCCTCGTCCACAGCTCTGGTGGCCCTCCCACCCTCCATTTTTGATTTTGGATGGAAGATTTTGGTAGTTTAAGGTGGAGAAGAGAGACAGGATTGTCCTCTCCTGTTCCCCCCCTAAGGTAGGTGGTCATGTATTGCAAGGGGAGTAAGTGAGTTGCTGGATGCTATTGAATAAAAGTGAATTCATTGGTTAATGGTTGTTTTGTCAGACGGTGAGCAAGTACGCTGTCTGTTTAAGTGTGGTGGGTGAGTAAGTACACTGACCCGGTGGAGGAGGTAACAGAGTGGGTAGGTATACTGCCCTGATGTATAATTGTCCAGGCTGAGTAGTTACGCTGCCCAGAGATCATTACTGATGAAGGTAATTGATGTTGTTTTGTGGGCATAAAGTTCATTATACAATAATATTCAATAAAGGTCATCAAATAGCTTTATGTGTTTGGTGTGGTTTACTTAAAGGGGGGCCTGGACAATCTGATGTTGGATCCTAAGACCATTTGCGTGTTATTAGATTTAGTTCTTAGCAATAACTTCTTTGAGTTTGAGGCTACAATTTATCAACAAGTGTCAGGGGTAGCTATGGGGGCTACAGTAGCCCCTTCTTTTGCGAACTTCGTGATGTGTTGACGGGAAACTTATTTTTTATCTAATTTATCTTTATTTAAGTATGTTTCTTTCTACCGTAGATATATAGACAATTTATTTTTTATTTGGAAGGGTAGTAGGGTTGACTTTGATATGTTTGTTGAGCAAACGAATAATAGTGTAAGGCAGCTAAAATTTGAGATTAGCAGTATAGGCGCTACTGTCAATTTTTAGGACATTGAGCTTAGCTGTGATTTCATGAAAAAGACTTTTATTAGTATATCTACAGAAAAAAAGTTTTTTAGCAATAATTAAGTGCACTTTACCAGCTCCCATCCTACCTTTATGAAGTTTAAAATTTTTAGGGGTCAGGTCATTAGACTGAGCCGCATTATTAGCACCAATCATGTTTTTCTCAAAGAAGTAGACATTTTGATTGACATGTTCAGCCAAAGAGGTTATCCTGGAGTTAAACTAAGGGAAATTGCTAGTTAAGTTATAAGTCAAAGGGAATTTACATTTCCCCTCATTCTTAAATCAGGGTTTATTCCAAAAGTGAATAGAGATGGGATTAGTAATAAAGATAATAATAAATATTTAGCATCTCCCATTCCTATGAGTTTAGAAGGTGAAAAGCTTAAAAAGATTATTGAAAATAATTGGAAGGTGATTTTTAGGTAATAAGGAATTAAGTGAAGTATTATGTTTTAAGCCAACATTTATATATAAAAAGACTTCAAATTTAAAAAGTTTGTTGGAGCATGGTAGGAAGTGTTCCTGGCAGCAATAAACCAGGTACCTTTCCTTGTGGAAGACGTAGATTATATAGGTTTATCTGTCCTGAAAATACATTTTTATTCAAGCATTGCAATTCTTTGTTTGAACCTAAGAGTGGATACACTTGCAAGAGTATGGGTCTAGTTTATCTTGCAATATGTTGTTCTTGCTTTAATTTATATGTAGGCAAAACAACCAGGGCTTTAGGGTGCTGTATGAGTGAACAACTTAGGGACATTAAAAATAAAGATTTCAACAATGCTTTAGCAAGGCACAGTGTGAGTTGTGAACACTCACAAGTTTTATTTTTTTAGTCTTACAAGTTAACACAAGTGGCTTTGTGGATCAGTTTAATCATTTTTTAGAAATGTTAGAATTAAAATGGCAGATCATTTTAAGGGCAGATGTTTACCCTGGTTTAAGTGAAACTATTTCTATAAAGAGCCTATTAAAATATAAACATGTTTGGCTATTTCATTAAGCATATGTATTATTAGAACTTTTGCAGTCTGAGTTTTCTGTGCTTGTATAATAATACTATTAACATGTGAATTTTTTATTATACTTGGGTTAGCATACTTTTAATAGAGTCCATTTTATTTGATTGGATGATGATGTCATCTAATTTTATTATTTAAAGTGTGATTTTGTAATGGTGTTTTATTTCTGATGAAGTTCTGAAAGTAAAAGGAGCAAAAGTGGTAATTTGACTCCTGGTGGTTTTGCAGCTGAGAACTGTGTTTTTTTTTGTCATTTTTATTCTTAATTTACCAAAATAATGACCAGCAGGATAATATTTTTTTTCTATTCAACAATATTGCTTTATTGAATATAGGTTTAAAAATAATACATTTAAAGTGTATTTGCAATTTGACTTTAATTGGTTTGCTACTATGATGAACTATATACACGGTAGTCACCTGGTGCTCTGACGCCTGCAAATCCATTGGTTAAATGGGGTAAATAGTTGATTTGTAGGATGTAAGGTTCCCATCTTTGGTGATCATCCTGTATTCTTGCAGGCAAATGGTCTAGGTAAGAAAGATATCGCTGGTTATAGTAACAGTGTTTTAATAAGTAACAATCCATAGAATTCCAATAAATATTTTGCCACTGACATAGTGCCCCTGGCTTAGTTAAACCTTGCTGAAACCCTGATGACTGGATATTGTCATAGTTTTAATCCATCTGAATCTAAATAAGTGTCAGTGCTCACTAGCTGTCCTTCTGTCTCTGAAATTCAGAAGGGTCCCTGAAGGAGGTCTCCTTTGGCAAAGCTGAAGGTACATTACATATTGTAAATTGTGAGTTTAGGGGATCATTGGTTAACCTCACTCTGGCAATTACTAGATCTAGCATGGCTGATACAGTAAACCTTGAATGGCTACTTCTATTACATTATTAATTAGTAAGAAAAACCTGAATGATAAAAAGAAAACTTCACATTTCGGACATCTTTTTTTAAGACTATGCACCTCATATTACTTCTGACAATGGGTAATTGTTTGATGGAAGGAATGCCCCTACCAATCTTTCCTGGAAATGACTCAAGCCCATTAAGGTAGCTACACTCTTTTGTCCAGTCTTATACTTGGAAAGGTGGCGTAAATGGTAGTATCATTAGGCAGACTACTAGGGAAGCTACAACATTATTATGTTCCCACTGTTACCTTAATTAAATTCTCTACTTTTATCGAAAAACTCAGAAATGACATTTCTATGCTGTGATATTACTCTGCAATACTTGCTGGATACAAGAATACAATGCTCAGTCCAGAGCTGGTCAGAACCAGTACCAAGCCTCAAATGTTACAAAGATACTGAAGCACTTCAGGAGTCATATGGGATCTATACATGGGTGGATCATTGGAGAATCCTCCAAAGCAGAAGTAAGCAAACACCTCCAAAGTACCATAATGTATCTTGAAATTTCACTTTATTTTCTTCCTCTTCTCAAAGCCTGATTTGCCTGAAAACTCACTGTAAATAATTAAGCTATTAAACTCGTACTCATTCCCTGCTTCTAGGATTCTTTCTTGCTTAGTCAACTCAGAGAACTTCACCCTTCATTTTGCAGCACAAGACATTTAAGAAATATTTAGGGCATATGATCTCTGAGTTTTGCAACACTGACACTAATGACATTAATTCTGAATCCCAGTGGGAGGGTGGCATAATGGTTAAGGTGCTTACCTTACAGACACAAGGTGCAGGGTTTGATTCTCACATGGGGTAACTGGCTAGGCTTAAAATGGCTTTCAAGGGCAGTTAGCCTAGTACTAAGCTATGAACCTAAAAATAAGATGGTTAACACTTTATTATCTGTAACTGAAGAATGCAGAACATTTGACACAGTTAAACTAAAAACAGTCAACATAGACAAAAATCTTGAAGATGAAATACAGTAATTTCAAGATAAAACTGAGCAAATCACCCATGTTCTGCACATCATTTGACAATCTCATAGATTCCCTGCACATCTTGAAGTATAAAATGGATGACGCTCCTTGTGTATGAATATAAATTCTTGGAGGATGATCTCTTCATTTGATGTTTACTGATATAGCTTCTAATTGTCTTCTGACAGTGATTTCTTCAGTTTTTGGAAATTCTCCACTCTACAGTGTTTATGCAACAGTGGAGTTTGTATCGATAGATAGATAGATAGATAGATAGATAGATAGATAGATAGATAGATAGATAGATAGATAGATAGATAGATAGATAGATAGATAGATAGATAGATAGATAGATAAAATGATACAATTTGGGAAACTTAATATGGGGGAAGGAGAGGAAACCCACAAAAACACATACTTTGAAATGTTTCTGTGGGTTTAATTCCTTTCAAAATAAACTTGATGAGTTGAACATTCGGCACTCATAGATGAAGCCAATCTTTGGAAAGATTATAGGAAGATATGAGAACTCCAGACCAACTCTTTGATTTTAATTCTCTAAAATATGTAATTCTATATGGAGAAGCTGAAATCTGTCTAGCAGATATATGGTTGAACTACTTGACTATAAATAAAGTAGTAATCATATTTCCCCCTTTAAAATCAATTAAGGGTGGCAAAGAGCTTACATAACCCAGAGATACTGTAGGTAAATGTGCAAAATTGTACAGTATGTTTATATTTTCAAGATTCTAAAACTAACAACTACCTCGTATATTCAGTCCTTTCCTAGGAGGCTGACCTCTTGGGGTTTTCTATCTCAACTGAAGTAATGGTTTCTGCTATTAAACACTTGAAATAAATTAAATAAACTGTTTAAAACTACCTTAGTGCTGAACTATATAAACAACTTAGAGATTATTTTTTCCTGCCTACTTTACATCTTCTTAACCAGCCTCACTTTGCCACTTTTTTTGTATTCTTCACATCTAAAGGATTTAACTGCAGTCAACCATAAAGTAGAAATACAACATTTTTATTTATTTATTTGTCCTTTGTTGACTGGGTTAGTTCCACTGGGCTACTGGTTTCAGCAGAGAACCAAGCTGATATTTATAGTAGGGGAAATCTGGCCGGGGTTTCAGGGAACTTGCCCTACTCGGTTTGATAGGTGCCATTGAATCTTATACAGTCACCTGAGCTACCACCAACTTGAGTAGATGACACCTCAGTTTAACATCACCTCTGAAGGACAACACACTCTTCCCCCACTGCACTACAGGTTCAGTAATCAATCTACTTGGTATGAGGATAGAACCCACAGCCTTCTGCATCAAAGGCAAGTGAGCTACCTGTTGTGCATTGACACTTTCTTTACCTTTTTCATACTGTCCCATATGTCTTAGTAATAGAGAGGATAAAATATGTTAAATACTTAGAGTATGAAAAAGGTTGCTTTTTATTGAACAAACAGGTTTTGTTAGGGGAGGAAACACTGCTCATCTAGTGCACATTGTACTCTGACTCTTATATGATATCAGCAATATATAAGACCCTTCAGCATTTTCTACACTAAATACTGAAAAACTTTTGACTGTGTACACTGGATTTTCCTTCTCACAGCATCTGAAGTAATGAGTCTTTCTAAGCAATTCATGTTGTTGTTGTTGTGTCTTTCGGCTTTTCCCGGTTAGGGGTCGCCACAGTGGAACTCCGGTCCGCTAATGATTGGCAGTAGATTTTTACGTGCCAAGTTGCCAGCTCTGACGCACAACCTTCAACGAAGGTACGCCCATTCACGGATGTCTCCACACAGAAGACGCTCTAACTGAGAATTGAACAGGAAATCTCTTACTGTGAGGCGACAACGCTATCGCAGCACCACCACCTAAGCAATTCATGTACTGGTTAAAAAGAATTTACAGCTTATCAGTAGCCAAAGTAAGAGCTAATGCAGTGTGCTATTTTTCTTTTTGATTTGGGTTCAGAATGAGACAATGATGTCCATTATCTACCATTTTCTTTAATTTAGTTTCAGAATAACAGCAAAGGAGGATCAAATGGAATAAATGGGCCACTCCTATAATGGCTGGAGGTATTCCTGTTAGGAACCTAACTTATATGAATTAATTACACTGAATTTATCAGTGCAATTTCTTATGGAAGTCAAGGAGGCATAGGACATATGGAGTAAATTCTGTAATTATAAGCTGAACAAAGGTAAATAAAGTATACTTCCATTTTGAAATAAAGTTCTCATACTGGTCTTGGTTCCAGCTCTAGGTTTATTATATACTGAAAAAAAATAACCATTAGTTGCTTTGAAAAGCAAAATCATTTAAGCTCTGCATGTATAAGTCAACTTCCCACCTTCACTGGTGGGAAGTGTCAATGTGATACATATTCTGCCTTGTATTCTTTACCCATTATGAGCACTTCCCTGTCTCCTTAACAGTCATTCTGTTAGATAATTCGTCTAGAATAAAAAATGTCCAGGAATTTCTTACAACGGATAGAAATAATCACAATGTAAGCAATGACATTTTTAAAATTACATGCACTGACCTTAATCAGTATGAATTCTGACCTAGAGTGGAGGGTTTTATTGTATGTAAATAGCATTTAAAAAACATATTCAGACTCTAGTGATAAGACTATTTGATAGCACATGAAAAGTTTTAGTTTTTATTTTGAGTTTGCTTTCTCTTTGTTGTTTTCGCTTTGCATTGTTGTGTTCTTTTCGTTATACAAAACAATGATTTAGTTGTATTGTACTGTAGGATTTAACTTGACCATAATCTGATTTCATGTAGGTTTGTGAACTGATTGCTATAGTTTCAGTTAAGTAACACTTCTTCTCTGATCTGTTTGTAGACATTTGAAGGTAGGGGCTAGATGCAGATTAGAAGTGGGTGGCACCCTGACTTGTTCATGGTTCATTTATCAGGAACTAGATCATTTAACTCTTGAAAAGTGAACTGGTACATCGATGAGTAGGTGTGCCCCACAGTCTTA